>NC_058384.1:58104742-58435100 GCF_018350175.1 Felis catus
GCAGTTCGAAACACCTTTTCTCACCCTTAATTAATTAATTAACGAGCGTCAATTTGCCTTAAGACAATTTAATTTGTTCCACTTCGTCCCTCTGTTTGCTGTGATTCCTTTAACTAAGTTAAAATTTCACCGGTTGAATGAATGAATTTCCTTACGGTGATTACATTTCCGTCCTGATCTTCCAGGCCTCCCCTTCATGGCACTGTCCCCCAGCCACCGTGCCTGGCTTCTTAGGCCCTGCAGGGCCACATTTAGCAAAACTGATGTATTCACGAAGTTCCAACGCCTAGAATGTCCTTCCCTCTCCTCTCTATGTGGTGAATACCCGGCTCAAATGTCACCTTGTGAAGCCTTCTGGAGTCGCCAGGCGGATTGTGTCCCTCTCCCCTTTTCGTTTCCATCATGCTTTGTTTGTGCCTCTATTTTAGCAGTCTGTATATTCGAGTCCATTTTATCAGTGTAGTTGTTCATTTATTTGGCGCATTTTTTTATCTCCTGGGTTCCGGGCACTGGGTGGGAGGCTGAAGGCCCAGAGTGCCTGCTTTTAAAGAGATGCAAATAACTAGGTGAGGAGAATATGCTAAGAGTTATAACAAAAAGGACTCTGAGGTCTTAGGTAGGGAGTCACTGGTCCACTCTGGGTTGTGAAAAGTTGAGAGCTGGCTTATCGGGAACACCCCCATAGGGTGCCTGATACTTACCCTGCTTGATACGCCTTCCTGGAATTACTAGTGCAGTTTAAAGACAGCTGGATCTGGTCTCAGATGCTACAGGTTGGAGCCTCATGTCGTGCCTGTGAGAAGACGCATGGCTTAGGGCAGATTGCTGGAACATTCTGCCCTCGCTCATCAAGGAAATGGGGATAATAACCTTAGTCTGGCACTGTTATCAGGAGCAGATGAGGAAACGTAAGTGAAAGCAATGCGCACACCGACAAGGGAGGTAGAGGAAATGCCCTGTTGTGAATGATGTTATCTTCCCGACATGACACAGTGATCCCTTCTCCCGAAAGCAACCCGGTGCGCAAAACCTCACGAGCGTCACCACAAGCCATGGAAAACTAAAACCATGACTGGTGTCAGGACAGTCACAAAGGGACAGGAAGTCCTGTTCCTTCACTCCTGCTGAGCTACTGGTCCATTTGTTATGTATGTTTCCATGGGGACCACTGGGTCGATTTGAGATAACTACGAAATATCTTTGAGGCGTAGTTGGTTGGTTCTGTTTTAGGTAGAACAGAATCAGTGCGTGGACATGTCCACGCCCCTCGGGAAGAATTTTCCCACTAGTTTTTCACGGTCTGATAGAAATAACACTTACTGGACGCAGAATCAGACAGACGCGTGTAACCATCATAGGTGGGTTCTGAGAACTGCTGTCATGTGCAGATTTCTTCTTGTCGCCTTGATGACCATGGTCAGTGTGAGCTTGAGGGGAGACAAATCCATCACTGGTTTAAGCAACTTTCTACTGCACCATGGTGCTAAAAATCACAAAATTAATCAGCTGGTAGAAAGACACCCTTGGAGGTGAATGGAAGGAAGGAGATGTGAATACAAAGGAATGCATTTGGACAGGGATCTATTTGTCATTTGTGCCTGCAGTGCGTGGTAGGCCTATGAAAATACGGCAACGTGTGAAAGAGTGGAACGCCCAGCGAAGAGAGGCAAAGGCTTCCGAGGACGGAGATGATGCTTTCGCTTCCGACAGTAATGTCTACTCGGGCGAAAATGTATGTGGCAAAGTTTTTGACTCACCTTCCCACGTGGAACGGTGTTTGCGCAATGAGGTAATATGCAATGAGAAATAAAGCCCCGCGTGGCCTGCAGAAAGGAAGAAGAAACAAGAGATAAACCCTTTTCAACATGTTCAGGTACTCCTCAGTGTCTGATTGGGTCCGAAACTGGGTTTCGCCTGCATAGTTCATTAGCCTCAAAACGTGCTTGCCACATGGGGGTGAGGCCAAGAAGCCAGGAGGCCACGGCTGACAACGGCGGCCTGTGCTGCGGGGTGGGGCCACACGGCCGGGCTCACGTCTGGAAACCACGGCTGCTCCGTGCACACTGTTCTTTCTACCTGCCAGAGCCGTGCAATTATCCCAACGGCCATATGTCCTCTGGCCTTTGTTCAGCCGCTCCTTCACTGTAGAACAAGAAAGAAGAAAAAAAATACCCCCACCTCCCTTTGGATCTGAGTCTGCAAGTTGACCTGGCCCTGTCCTCCTGGCTGAGTGCACAGAAGTACTAGAAGCAAGCTGCCCTCTAGCTTTTAACCCTTCACTCCCCACACTGGCGTCTTAGGAGCAGCCACACGATGGCGTCCACATTTTCTGCCAATTAATTTGCCGGCCACAGAATTGTCTGAGGGCCGGAAGTCGACATTTTATTATAGAGTTTCTAATATAATTTGGCTTTTTAGAGGCTGTAAATAGGTTGCATTGCTCAAATGAAGCTTAAACACCCCAATTGTTACAACTATTGTTAATTGTTCAGTTGCAATATTTACTTATAGTTTAATGTAAGATAGCTTGCTATTGTTGAAAACGTTGATACTTGAGTCTTTCTGATTTAGAGACTATTTTTGCTGGGAGGAAAGACTTTCTGGACCACCTGGCCCCCGGAGTGTCCCCACTGAAATTCCTTGTAGAATGAACGGGAAGGCTGCCTTCCCTATCAATGAGGAAGTGGTGTTAGTTTCAAACTCAATGGGATATACCAACTAAGTGGGATAGAATAGAGCTTATAAGATTACTAGTCCTGGAGGCCAGGCTGTTGACTACCCAGAGGAGGAGACTCACACTGGTAGTTACTAATATTCCTGGAATTCTCTCTGAGAACAACTGTCCCTACTCAGGGACTCTCTCAGCAACCCCGATTATAAATCTTTTGCACAGGAAAACATGCATGAAAGATGGAACCATGCTTTCCCAGAAAGACAAGTAAAAAGGAAATGAAATGTTTGATCCCTTCATGTAGCTCTGCATTGCAACTCCCTGACGTGTATGCATTTTCTTGGTAATAAAGAAATCACCAAAAAGAAAAATCCAATAAAAACTCACAGTGCTGTTAGCAAACACTTGCATGTTTTCTCCTTTGAATTGCCTTTAGGGATGCATTTCTTCCCCCCACCCCCCGCATTTGCCTTGAAAAGTAAGCAGCCACAAGTACTCATTTAACTTCCTGATACCATCTGGGAGCGCTTGAAGTGCTTCCGCTAACACTAATTAGGGACCTATCAGGATCCCCAAGAGAGCCTTGCTTCTCACTAACGCCATCCAGTACCATCCAAAAGGGAGGCAGGACTCTCATAAGCTGTTTGCCCCAAGTCACCCAACGAAGGTGGCAAATTCCCAGGGAAAGTATCAAATGGATCTGTTAATGAGCCAAACACTAGGAAAGAGGGTAAGGGGGGGAGGGGTATGTGCAAATCCAGAGCCTGAATGAGCTGACGGAAATGGAAGACTTATTTATCTGGTTCTGAAATGATCTGGGGATCTCTCATTTGTGAGAGGATCTCTCATTTATAATGAGAGGATCTCTCATTTTAGTTGAAAGCGTTTTCAAGCCAAACCTTCCGCGATAGAAAGGCATCTCAGATAAGCCAAGGGCTTCAGAGTTTATATTAAAAAAAAAAAAAAGAAGGCAATTTGACCCCCAAAGGATGAATATTTCAGTATAAGTTATGGTTATTATTTATATACATTGAGATTTTTGTCTCCTTTAAGTAAGAATTTGTCCTGCGCCACGTCCAAAGTTAACTGGAAAAAAGCTTCGGGATCAGTTTGTTCAAACTCTTTATTTTACAAGGGAAATTAAGTGACATGGCCAAGTTCGCACAAAAGAATGTAATAGCTGGGGACGAAATGGCCTGGGCTTAACCTATTTCATTGTGCGCCAATGATGTAATTTCTGCCAAATTATTCTGTAAGTTTATTTATCCAGTTTATTTCTTCCCTTTCTTCCTGCTGCCACCCCCTCTATCAATCTCGTTTATTTTGAGTGTATCGAGACATCAAATGTGATACTTCTTCCCCCCTACATCCATATCAGTTCCATCGCTTCACCTTTTTTATTGGTTTGGTCATCACTGCAGCTCATTGTTTTGTTTTGTTTTGCTTTTGTTATTACCAAATAGCTTGTCAAGGTATATGCCACAATTTGTTTCTATGTTCCAGTTTGGGACTCTTAGGAATACAGATGCCATGAACATTTTTGTATATATCTTTGTATGAACCTATGTTTTCTTTTGTGTTGGATCGAAATTTAGGAAGGTGATTGCCAAGTCACAAGGGGGGGGGGTGTGTTTTTGACTCTGTACAAGTCTGCCATGTTGTTTTCCAGAATGGTGGTACATTCTACACCCCACCAGCAGTAGGTACAAGCTCCAGTTCCCACACGCCCTTGCCAACTTTTGAGGTTGTCAGGGTTTCTAATCAGAGCCATGCTAATAAGCATGCAGTATCATTTCTTTGTGGATTTGACTTGCATTTCCCCTATGACTAAAAGTAACTTTTCATAACCAGTTGGCCATTCACACAACTTCTCTTGTGCTGTATCGGTCAAGGCTGTTAACTCATGTCTTATTGTGGTTTGTCATTTTGTTATCTGACCATAGGGATGATTTAAATTATCTGGATAACTGTCAGCTTTTAGAGATAGGTATTGCAAATATTTTCTCCAAATCTTTTCAGGTTTGCTTTTCATTTTTAATGGCACCTTTCATTAGCAAAAGTGTTTCATTGTGATAAAAACTGAATTGCTCAATGTTTCTATGGTTAGTACTTTTTTGTGTCTTGTCTCAAAAATCATCACCTCCCCCACGGACATAAAGAAGCGACTATGTTCTCCTGTTCTAGAAGCTTTATGAGTTTTAACTTTTATATTTCGGTATACAATACATCTCAAATTAATTTTCGTATGGAATGACAGAGAGATAGGCCTCTTTCCCCCAACCTAACTTTTACTTCCAGGGCAACTAGAATCAAGTATTCTAGTACAATCTTGGGGACAGCCTAGGCCCTAGTGGTACTTAAAGAAGAAATGCATCGAAGGGCATCACTGAGGCATTTATGAGCCTCTTGGGGAATGTAACCATCAACCCTTGCACTTTAACTTATTACTTTCTTATATACACCAGATAATCCAGAGAAGTAGGTTTTCTTTCTTTCTTTCTTTCTTTCTTTCTTTCTTTCTTTCTTTCTTTCTTTCTTTTTTTCTTTCTTCTTTCTTTCTTCTTTCTTTCTTTCTTTCTTTCTTTCTTTCTTTCTTTCTTTCTTCTATCACCATTTAATTCCTTATGCTATTCCCTATTTCTGGAAACTCCCAATTCCTTTTCTCTGTCTGCTGATGTCCTACTTATCTGTCAAATCCTAGCTCAAAAGCTATTTCTCTCATGAAGGCCATGCTTATTTACCTGCCTTCTTTTCTTATAATCCTGACTTTTCCTATGCATCTTATGAATTATTTAAGGTAGGGCGTTGTCTTACTCACTTTAAAACCACCTGAAGAAGCTGATATGGCAAATTGTACACGGTGGATGCTCAGTGAAGGATTACTGACTCAAATTTTATTGCAAGTTAGTGGGTTTGGAAAGAGAATTTTGTTGTTGGAACTTCTGCCTACATTTTGTCTTATCTGAAATAATGTGCTTCTTGATACATTAAATAATCCATAGCAGGATGTAAACACACACCTAAGCAAAGGACATTTTGGAAAAAGATGCCCTCTCTAGTAAGTAAATCTCAACTTCAGGATTTCAGCCCAAGAGACTGGTTTAGATCTATTTAAAGGTTCATGCACTAAATGTTTCATTGCTGGTGGATGGTGTTGGCTTTTTAAATGAGATTTCGGTTAATCTCTATATTTTTTCCATACATGGGGAAAAATCCATGACTTGTTTAAAGTAAAACATATACTATAATTAAAACATATCTTCCTTGGGGCGCCTGGGTGGCTCAGTCATCAGTTGAGTGTCCGACTTCGGCTCAGGTCATGATCTCGCGGTTTGCGGGTCCGAGCCCCGCATCGGGCTCTGTGCTGACAGCTCAGAGCCTGAAACCTGCTTCAGATTCTGTATCTCCCTCTCTCTCTGCCTCTCCCCTGCTTGCACTCTGTCTGTCTCTCTCAAAAATAAATAAACTTTAAAAAAATAATTAAAAAAAACCCATATCTCATTCCAGGGTTTTGTGGTGGTATCCTGTATTCTCAGGCTCTCTCACTTCAACCTTACTTGAAAAATTCTCCAGGTGAAGAAACGAAGTGTAAGAGAAGGTTTTATGTTCCTTTACCTCATTGGAAGAACGTATGTTTTCCAATATCAGAGCATTAGAGAAGAACTTGGAAGGGTACGGGATGTCTCACAGACCCAATGAGAATGAAGGGTCAGGAACCAAATACTTAGTAGGAACTAATGGAATGTTTATTTGGGCAACCACCAGTAAGATGAATCAGCCTGAAGTCTTTTCTGCCTTTTCCTCACTCATCTCCAAATCCCCTGGAGACAGAGAGGGGCTGGCATGGGCCAGCTCATGCCTTGGCCTTAGATGGGGGAAGGGAAGGTCTCTGAGATGGACCGGATGATAAGGAATGGTGGGAGGATTAGTCCCGGAAGGAAAGTTTAGGCACCAGGACCAGAAAAGTGGGGAGCGACTGGGGGGGGGGTGGTCAAAAACAACACACATACGGTACAGGTCTTTAAACCCCAGTGCGTGCCCCCCCCCCGCTAAGTGTTTGTTGACCCTTGCTTGGTCAGAAACAAATGGTTTCCTGGTAATAAAGGGGATTTTGGAACTTGTAATAAATGCTGGCACGTGTGCTTTTCCTGGCACACGTTTGATGGTAACTGCATAGAATGAACTGATTTATCTCTACTAATCTAAGTTTCCCACAAAATACAAATACTATTACATGCAAGCAGCGAGCCACGTCCCGGTTCCGTTCAAAGGAAATATCAACCCTCAGTAACGTAGAGTGCTAATGGTCACCAGCTAATGGTCATACCCGTGTGTGACCTCACTTACAGGGACAAGGAGCCTGTGATTAGGAGAACAGGCTGTCACCGAGTTTCATGTGCGTCCTTTGACTCAACATGCAGTTGTAAGAAGGCATTTAATAATAATAGTAAGATAACAATAATAGTAATATATTTAATGAGCGTTTACAACATGGAAGGAACATGTCTATGTACCTCCTATGTACTGTGTCATGTAATCAGCAAAGACAGTTTCCAAGGCTTCTCAGCATCTGAAGTCAGGCTCATGAGAGATGATATGGAGCCTGGGGAGTGGTTTTTGTGCATTCCCTTGTAGTGGACACTGTGACGCACAACCCAGCTCCGCCTTCAGGATAGTAAGTGTGTTCCTCGGGGGCTGGGTGTGCCACTGGCCGACAACCCTCAGTTTCCAGCCCTCTCTGAGAACCAACCTCAGCTAAGAAGATCTGCTGTACCCACTGGCAGATTACATCCAATGCCTAGACAGACAATGTTGGGATGCAAAGTCCTGTACCCTTTTACCCCAACCTGGGACCACCCTGCAAGGCCACCCCAGCTCCAGCAGAGTTCCTTGTGGGATAGGCTGTGGTTTTTGTTGTGACTGTGTTGTAGCCTAGTTTTTCCTCTGTCCAGTCCTGATGCCCTCCTTTCTCCTCCAGATGTATTGATCTACAGATGCTGAGCATGGAACTTGCTTAAGATTCTCTCTCTCTCTCTCTCTCTCTCTCTCTCTCTCTCTCTCCCTCTCTCTCTCTCCCTTTGCCCCTCTCCACCACTCGTGGTCTCTCTCTCTCTTTCTTAAATAAAAGAGTTTTGAAAAATTAAAAAAAAATAAAGTTCCTTAGCTTAAAAATTCTGTGATTTGATAAAAATAATCATGCTTATGCATATGAAACTCACTTGAACCTCAGTGTTAAACCAGAAAATAAGACACAATATTCAGCTTTAATGGCTGATGCAAGTGTTTAATAATAGATGCAAATGTGCTTTAAAATCCGTGACAATTCATTTTACATGGCAACCTGATTGGGCCATAGGGTGTCTAGATTCAACTCTGCTGCATGTGTCTGTGAGAGTGTTTCTGGAAGAGATTAGCATTTAAATCAGATTTTAGATTCAAATCGAAATTTAGGTGAGAATCAGAAATCAGATTTTTTTCTCCTATGTGGATGGGCGTCGTTGAATCTACTGAAGGCCTGACTAGAACAAAAAGGCAGAAGAAGGAGGAATACACCTCTTTGTCTTCTTGCCTCCTTTTTTGAGCTGGGACACTGGGTTCCTTCTGCTGTGGACTGAGACTTATAATCTCTGCTGCCTTTGTTCTCAGGCCTTTGGACTCTGTATCATTGGGTCTCTAGCTTGGCTTTCCTGGGTTTCTAGTTTGCAGGTAGCAGATCATGGGACTTCCCAGCCTCTGTAACAGTATGAGCCTCTTCCTCAAAAAACCTCTTTCTCTGTCCTTCTGTCTCATCTTTCATTCTTTCTTTCTCTCTCTAAAATATAGATATGTATATATTTCTACTATTGCTTTGTTTTTCTGGGGGGAAGACTGATTCATACAGGTTCTGTACAAATGAATATAAAGGTCATTCCTATATCTAAGAAGTCTTTCCCTTTTCTTCAGGAAGGGCAGAAACGTAATGCCTCTCAAGGTTCTACGGCATTCGTGACTCACTTACCCATAGACTACAGTATTTCAGTTAAAGTGGATGAGAGCTGGGTACCATACTTGCTTGCCTTTCCGAGGGCTTACGTAGTTGGGCAACCTCAAAACAATGTTTTAGGTACAACTCATAAATGGAAATTGGTGGTTGTTTTTTGTACTCGCCAACAGTCCATCCCCAAACACGAAAAACTCCAGCATTCGTTCATGGAAACATTTGTGTGAACACTCTCCCGCCGTTGCACCAACCTAGTAACACTGCCAACACTCCCACAATTCAGGAGGTAGGCAGTTATTACCCTCTGGGCATCCCGCTCAATTACACGTTTCTTCTAAAAGAGCACTGAGAATAGAACAAGGTACACTAGGTTCATTTCATTCCATCCGCGTTCTCTCTGCTTCCTCTTCCCTGTGAATGCCTCCTGCCTTCTTATTCACATAATGGGGAAGTCTTCAGGCCTGTAGCACAGGGCGTTTAAACTTAATAACCAGCCTCTTTGCTCTTGTCTTTGAAAGCTACCTTGACGTAGACCCTCATCTCTCTATCATCCACACGTACAGTCATAATTTGGTGACTCTCCCAGTAGACCCCAGAGTCTCCCTCATTTCATTCCTTAGTGTGCAGCAGGGAACATTGGCAGGAAGGCCAAGTGTGGAAACATTGGGGCACATCTGACCACATCCTAGCATGCAACGTTCACGTCTTGGGCTCAGTCATTGCTCTGCACCAGCCACATCTCCCTTCTTAGCCCCAGCGGAACAGAGTCGAAAGGCTTGTTCAAGCTACAGAGGGCAGATCCCCCGCACTAGGGGTAGATTTCTCTTCGAGCCAAAGTTCTGAGAGGATCATGGCTCCCCTTGGCTTCTCAGCTTTCGTGGGTTTTTTTGTTTTTATATATATATTTTTAATGAGTAGCTGTTCATTTTTTCAAAGCATTCTTCCCATCTGCTCCAAGACAAGGTGTCTGACTAAATTACATTTTGTGACGCATGCTGACTGCAAGCTCATAAAAAAACAACCAGATAAGTAGTAAGTAGGTTTTTAATCAGAAGACTATATTGAACTGGAGATAGTAAAATCCTACATAACTACCTACAGATGCTAAAAATCTATAAAGGTATAGTCTGGGTCAGCACAGCGTACCTTCCTAATATGTTAGCCTTTGTTTTGCACATAGCTTTATTATTGAACTTAATAAACTATCAGTTTTATTATGTACAGTACATAACTCCTGGAGTTTTACTACAGTAACTATAATCCCAGCATAGCTGAGAGAGACGAAAAAGATCACTTCATGGGTGGATGTTTTGAAACACCAAGAACCAAAGACATGTTTGTTGGACGCATTTATTTTCGCCAAGTAACCTGACTTTTGAAAAAAGTTGAATACATCATCTTGAAAATGCTACTTTACCTCCCAAACCCTTAAGGTGGTGTCTCCTCTGACGTGGACCCAAATGGATCCTTAACGCACTGAAGCATTTTCCCAGTAAAATTGCTACGATTTCACCAGAATCGGTGTGGAATGAAACCAAAGGAAAAAAGATGGGCTGTAAGGAAAGGGGACACCCTTTGCACCGCCAGAAACTCCTTGTAGAAATGCTGCCTAAACATATCAGGAAGGAGGGAAAATATCTTGGAAGACCTTGGGGATCTTGATGAATTTTGCAGGCTTTCCTATACTCAATGGTATATTTAAGCTTGTGATTTTGGCATTTGAGTGTCTGATGTGGTTCAGAAAAAAGACAGTTTGCTGTCATTTTGCTTGGTGTTACTCCTGAGAATCCTCAGTTAAAACTAAGCTAACTTGACTGGAAATCTAACGTCACTAGCCAATAGCCAGAGAAATTGCCGAGTTATCACTAGTATGCTACGAGGAGAGGTTTGCTTTTGGTTTGACTGGAGAATTGGGTTCACCAGAGGTAAATAACATGTTTGGAAATGAGTCCATTTCCTGAGAGACACAAACAGTGATCAACGCTACCCACTGACCTAAGATGAAGAGACTTGAGAGTAAAATAAATATCACAGTTGCTTGTCTTATCTCGCTGCATTTCAGAACCATAGAGCTGATAGTCCAAAATTTGATTTAGTTTTTAGACTGATGTGTGAGCTAAAACTTTGGGGTTCTCTTTTTTAGACCTCTTCTTGTCACTCAAGCACAAACTCTTTGAGACAAACATCTTATCTTCCATTTATTTTGCCCCCTCTTTCTATGTCTCAGCAGCCCCCTAGTATAGGAGATAGCTTTAAGGCATTATCATAACTCATTTGGTTTGCCTGGAACATAACAGGATATAACAAGGGAATGGCAAAAATAAGGCTAGAGAATAAGGCGTAGACTCAGTCTCAGAAGACCTCGTACACCATTCTGGTATTTTGTATTTCGTCAAACTTCACCCACATATACTGGATGTTACCAAATTTACAGCACTGCTGTTAACCTTGTATTAGTAGGTGCTTATTTTCAATGGGTATGTGAGTGCCTTAAGGGCTGAGATGATCACACCTTATTCTTACCTGGATTGTTCTCAGAGGGTGGGTATCTATAGGGGATGGATAACAAAGTTACAGTGCCTAAGAGCGTTGGTGTTTGCCTCAACCATTGGGGCAAACATTGCCCCAACTTACACTTCATGTATCTCTTTTCTGGACACAGGTTGAGATAGGTTAAAAGTTACCCTAGGAAATTAACTTATCCTTAAGGAAATGAGGTCATCATGGGACTTCAGTCAAAGGTCCCATGGGACATGTCCTTGAGAAGGGCACAGTATGGTGAACTGAGCTGATCACAGTCAAAATCACGGTGAGTCTGGACCTGGCAGACCTTGAGAGCACTGTGATCACCACTGCTTTAGGACAGAGAGGAAAAACCCGGAGAAAGTCTTGAGCAAGACAACTATCATTAGCACAGGGATGGGAAGCATTTCAGAAAAGACCTTATCTCAGGGCACATTAAAAGACCAGATATGCCTATTGGGGAAGACAAAATATAACGGGGAACAAAGCATTTGGATAGAGTGAACTCAAATAACTTCCATTCTATTCCAGGAGTAGAATTAGAAGGTATCTGTCCATTAAAATTTGAGGGACCTAATAGAAACAATAAGTGTACTTTATAATTACTGTAATTATTAAATTATATAATTACTAAATACTTTTATATATTATCTCATGTTTGTTTGGTTTTGTTTGTTTTTGCTTGTTTGTTTTTTGTTTTTGTTTTTAGCAGAGCAAGCACATTGGCTCTTAGATTAATTACACCGTCAAAGTGACACAGGATGAAAATAAAATGCTTGATGTGCTTGGTATTACCATATTCCTACGTGTGTTCCAAAAGTATTAGTCTAGTATTATTAAAACAAAACAAGGGGAAAATACAGTTTCCATGGTCCTACAGATTTAGAAAATGCCCCATACGCACGAGCCCCGTGGGCAGTTACAGTACATGTGATACAGTATTAAAGACTTTGAAAAATCTCACGGAAAACAAACCTGTTTGAGCTTAACTCTCGGTTTCCCACATTTACTTTATCAAAAAAATAACTTTTGCCCACTCTTGCTGACATCCTACAGAAGGTTAAAGTCACTCTGAGAAAAGCTGACTCCTATTTATTAGTGAAGGATGGATGTCTAATGGGTACCGGGGGAAATCAAGATGTCGGTGTGTGATATTCCCTAAACTGTAAAGCTATGTCCAGAAGTATTACTTATTGGGTTTGTTCCTTTGTGTCTCACTAAGATTGGATATACTTTTTATGGGGGGAAATCATTAACTTCATTAATAATAATAGTATAACAGAGACTTACTATGCTCTGAAGACTCCTAAGACTTTCACATACATGATTTTATGCAATCCTCACAATAAAACCCCAGGGACGTGCTATTAGAATCTCCATTTTACAGATGAAGACGTTGAAACACAGAGGTTGAGTAACTTGTCCGAGACAACCCAGAAATGTCAGAGCTGGGACTTGAACCTGGGCTCTTGGACTCTAGCCTGGAGACTTATAGTCCCTGTGCTGCCTGGCCATCCTCCTCTGAGTGGCTCAGCGGCGCCTGGGGAGAAACCAGGTGGATAAATGATTGTCCCCACAGGGACCAGGGGCCTTGGAGTTCGTGGAAGTGTGATGCTTCAATCAATGTCTCCATCAAAACTAGGAGGAAGAGACAAAGCATGCATTTGCTAAGAGATAACCAAATGACAACCTTTTTACCATGAGTGTTTCTGAACCTAAAGACAGGAGAAAGTATTAGAGGAAGCCAGGCTGCATGGATAGGATAGTAAGAGTAATTTCTGGTGGCTTTAGGAGTTGTTGTTTGTCTCCTGTGCTGTTTAACTGCCTCCAAGGTTACGATCATGGTCCAAGCCCTATCACATCTCACTGGGACCCCTAGGACAGCCAGACCCCTCCCCCCACCGGTCTCTGTCTTCCGCTGTTGCCTCCGCGGCGATCCACGCCTGCCGGGTAGCCAGAGTAAAACCTCACGTCGAAGAGGAGATCGTGGGACTCTCCTGCTCAAGATCATTCAGGAGCCCATCTCAGCGTAAATAAAAAATTCTGAACATGTCCCAGGGGACCCTACCCATTTTAGCACTGTCCCTTTCTTCTGTCACCTCCCACCACTGTCCCCGATCACTCTGCGGCATCCACACCAACCCCTTTGCTGCACTGAGGAGACGCTCAGAAGTTCCCTCTGCCAGACCAGCCCGCTTGATCTATTCCCCGAGCTCTTGCTGTCGTCGATTAGGGTCTCTGTTCAAATATCCGCTCTGGGAGATGCCCCTCCCAGCCATGCATAAAATAGCACCCCCTTCTCTTTCTATACCCTCCCCTTACTCGCCTTTACTTTTCCCACATCACTAATTATACTTGACGTCGTATCATGTCTATGTTTATTTACTGTCCATTATGAGACGGTATGCTTTGGGAGGGGCAGGGGCTTTATCGGTTTTATCTAAAGCTGTAGCCTGGCTGTTGAGATCAGTCTCGGGTACATAATGAGTTTCACACCCCCCCCCCAATTTTTTTTTTCACATTTAGTCAGTGTATGTGAGTATGCTATAGAAATTCAGGTGTGGAAGTAGACGGGCCCCTGACCTCTGTGATTTCGGGGCTCGCTCAGGTTGTATAGGGCTGATGAGGGGTTGAATAAGGGGTTCGGACTCTCTGTCCAGTGCTCCTCCTAGGCCCCACCCCGTCTCCCCATTCCCATGGTGCCTTGAGAGATTTTTGTCAGGAAAGCAGCTTTTCTGGGAGTGGAAGCCTATGAGGTTTTTACCAGGAAATGATCGGGGCTCCAAAGTGAGGCTGGTCCAATACGCAGCCCTACCAGGAATCCCGCGCTGCCAACCTCCGACCCCTCCTTCTGAAATATGGCCATAAAATAATGGATCTGTAAACTGCTCGGAGCAATTATGGAGCTCCCGGCGTGAAAGTGGGCTGTCGTTAGCCGGGCTTATGGAGACCAGCTTGCGGCAGTTGGCTCCCGGCCAGGTGGGGAACCGGCCTTCCATTGAGAGGACACAGGTTCAAGGGGATAATTAGGCAGAGTTTTGCGCGAGTTTGTTGATATAAATGTGCTACAGATTAGCCTTTTCCCCTCTGCTTGCTGAGTAACGATCAGAAAGAACAGGTGGCAAGCTAATGGGGGAACATGAAATTAATACTTTGTTTCCTGGTCCCGCCTTTGTTGTTTTCGTGGAGAGGATTTCTTCAGAGTCTTCAAACACATTGCCAGCACCTTTTCCCTCGCCGTTTTTATTTAGTTTAGTCTAAAACCTCTGGCCCAAAGGGATCAGAGCCATCCAGGTTTTCAAAAGGAGTCCCCACCCCCCCCCTACGTTTGTGGGAAACGATCTAGGAATAAACATCTGGAAAATGGAACAATTAAAAACAATATGAAGTAGAACGCGAGCCTTTCAAAGTAGCTATTAAACCCCAACCGCAGCACCATCTCCGACTCCAAACAAATGTCAGCTCAAACTTAGTCCAAGCAATTTGTTCATGCTGGAGAATTATGCCCGGAGGCAATACTGTACCCTCTCGTGCCAGACGGCTTCTTGCACCGCGAGGGATGGGTTTTCGTAAAGTTAACTTCCCCTACAGGTCCTAAAGACCCTGACGCTTACTTCTAGATGCCAGTGACCGTTCTACAAAATCAAAACAAAACAAATTGGTCCCCCCCTTTCTTATAATGAAAACAATTTACTTTCCTCGTCTTTGGACTCAGTAAAAGTGTTGCAGATATTTTGGAAGGACCTGGAGACCCCGGGTTTCTTGCTTTTTTTCTTCAAAAAATTTTAACGTTTATTTATTTTTGAGACAGAGACAGAGCACAAGCAGAAGAGGGGGAGAGAGTCAGGGAAACTCAGAATCCCAAGCAGGCTCCGGGCCCTGAGCTGTCAGCACAGAGCCCGACGTGGGGGGCTCGAACCAACCCACGAACTGTGAGATCGTCAACCTGAGCTGAGGTTGAAGCTTAACCGACTGAGCCCCCCAGGTGCCCTCCAGGGTGTCTTTCTTTATGGAAGATCCTCAACAATGAAAATCTGTTCTGTGCTGTGCATTTCTGTGTGTGTGCGTGTGTGTGCGTGCGTGCATGCACGCAGGCATGAGAGAGAGAGAGAGAGAGACAGAGAGAGAGAACGTAGAGTCCAGCCAATTCCTCCTTTTTCCATGAAGGATCATTCCAGCTTTAATCATTTTCCTCTATTCTTCACCTGGACTATCTCATGATTTTTTTTACTTAATCACATGAGGGCTTAGGTGGCTTTGTGTGTGTCTGGCTTTTCTTCAGGTAGAAGCAACGTGGCCTAATTAAGGAAATGTGGGTGTGGGAGTGATGGCAGCAAGACGGGAGACCAGGAAGCTGTAGGCCCTTGCTCCCCCATGGAAATACCAAGTGAACAGCAGCACACAGACTAAAGTAGCTTTGTGGGAGTTCTTGAAACCAGTGAAGAAGCTGCAGCAACAAAACAGATGCCTAACCAAGAAAACACACACACACACACACACACACACACACACTCAAAATGGCAGCCGAAAAATTGTGACATTGTTGCTCATCCCTGCCCCCCACCCCTTCCCTAGCACAGCATGGCGCAGTCAGGAGAAAGCCACCCGATTCCCAGTTCCTCCCTCAGGATGAAAGGAAAAGGATGGAACTTTCTAACAGGAAGGGCAGAACTAAAAGAGATATATGAGCATGAATATTTTTCCGTTCTGTAAACATATCTGGATAGGATGCCCCAGGGTGGCTTTGTGGAAACCCACATATCATCCTTTCCCATCACCCCTTTGTCCTAAGGGACAGCACCCCATGCATGCACGCTGTCTCGTACAGATCCCGCATCCGTAAAGCAAAGAAGATCTGATCTTGGACACCCCCGATTCTTGCTCTCGAGCCTCCTCTCTTAGCTATCGGGGAAGACTCCAGAATGAGGATGTAGAGAGAGACAGTTTTGTTTATTTTTTTTCACTTCAATTTAAAGTCTGGCTGACCAGAATCCCACCCAGGGAACCCCAGCCTCGGCTTCAGCCGGCACACAAAGAGTAGTTTTTCGGTGACTAGTTTAGGTTCCAACACCCTTGTTTATATGGGTTTATTTGGAAAAATAAAGCCTTAAAATAGAAGCCCAGCCTTATCATGGGAAGGCCTTTTCCTACCAACTTATAAGCAACAAACTGTTTGGTTTATTTTTTCCTTCTCTTTGAGATAGAGTACATTCCAAGAGGAAGTCGATGTCAAGTATTTGAACAAACATCTCAGATTTGAGGATGAGCTTTCCTGGGATGGGGGAGGCTTTCTTTAATACTTTGTCAGAACTGTGAGCTACGGGCTTGTGGCAACTATTTTAAAAAATAAAAAAGAAAGCGGGGAGAAAGGCATTTTCAGCCCATCAGAGAAAAGACCTCTGCAGTAGACTAAAAAAAAGGTGTGAGGACCCCGTCACCCGCCTGGCCTCTGTAGCTAGATTTCTAAGGTACCCTTTTTGCCCTAGGAAGCTATTCAGGTAGGCTGCTGGGCATCCTTCCTTGGGGGAACTGAATTGGCGTGGTGACAAAACGGATCCAAACCTGAGGCCAGTTAGGGGAGCAGGTGACTGAATGGAGAAGGGCCACTGAGTACGGATGCTCTTGTTTTCGCTTGTCTCCCTGGAAGCAGTTCTTGCCTGGAGAAATGAGGGTGTCTCCAGGTGTCTCCATCTAGAGATACAGACATGGTCACAGTGATGGACTGCTGACCTGCAGAGCAAAGAGCCCTTTGATGGAAAATGGGATGTGTGTGTGCGTGTGTGTGTGTGTGTGCGCGCGCGCTACCTGTGTTAGCCCAGCAAGGGCTCGGATGATGCTTGTTCAAATCACCATTGCCTTATGAGCTGGGGTGACTGGGTATAGAAATCCTTGGAACCGGGTCTCAGCCTCGGTGTGTTTGTGCGGAGCAGAAGGGGACTGAAGACCCCTGTATGGAGGGGCCTGCTGGCACAGTCTGGAGGACTGATGGCTCCTGCGACAGAGTGTGAAACGTAGTGAAAGATAACATCAGAGGATCAAAACTGCTGCGTGTTTGTGGTTGGATGGAGATTAGAGCAGAGAGGGAAGAGAGAAAATGTTAAAAATCTCCAACATTCCAATTTGGGCAGCCCCCTCCCTTTCTGGCCACAGGGACTATTTTTCTGGTGAGCACTGTTCAGCAAGGAGAAATCAGTTAGCCAGTGGCCTCAGGACTTTGAAACACAACAGCAATAAAAAAGCAAACAAAGAGAACAATGTCTAAGCCCCGAGCCCACAAGCGCTCACAGGAGACTAGCCTTCTGTGCTTCCTCCCGGGGCCGTTTCCCTCCCAGGAGGCCCGGAGGGGTGTCAGGGAAGCCCGGGGCTCTCAGGCCAGGCACAGGGAATGGCTCTGTTTGTTGCCCAAATCCAGTTTGGTTTGTTTGGGGCAGGGTAGACCCAGAAATGAAAATTATTTGACCCCAGGCAAAGACCTGAGCAGAGGTGGACAGAGTAATTGTCTTACCACCCAGGCAGGATGCATTCTGGGTCATTTCATGGATGGTCTTCTCTAGAAAAGCTTCAGAAGCAATCAACACAGTGGAAGATGGGCTGGGGGATCAGGGACATTGGCAAATAAAGCCACTGCTCCTGTCACTAATGAGCTATATGGACAAATGGCTCCATTCTCTTGGTCTCTCCTTCTCCTTGTAAACACGTGACTGTCCTTTCCAGATCCAAAAGTCTCTAGTGACTTTCTGTCTTATTTACTCATCTTGACGTGCTTTTCCTCTCAGACATGCCTGATATCAGGAATCTGGGGGAAATCTGAGATTTGATGGTACTTGATGTGGTCAGTGCTGGAGAAATGGGGGCCGGATCAAAGTGACAGGACTGTCCCATTCAACTCCTTCATGGGAGCGATCTCTTGGGGGCTATTCGACATCTAAAAGGACTTCAAAGCTGACTGCATGTTCTGCAAAAGAGCACGCTTATGCTTGAAGTTCTCTTCATATTCGAAATCAAGATTGCTTCTCCCAGATGCCATAAGCTCTCGTATGTCATCCGTATCCATTTCCAGAAGCATCTTTCAGTCACCAAGAGGTCCGGAGACGATTATTGTAGAGTTATGCTCTTCAAGTTTCCCTCTCTGCCACAAAGTGATAATCAGACATGCCTGCTATCAACTTCTCTCAAGTGCTAAAGGAAAACAATTTGGAAACCTATTCTATGAGCTTCTTGGCTGACAGTTGTAATAGGTAAAAAACATCCCTTTTATTTGTGATTACGTGTCTCTCCAACCAGGACCTTCTTATGTCTACAGAGACTGTTTTGTCTTTTCTAGAATGCTGGGTTACATTTGAAAGAAGCACCAGGCTTTATGTTAATACCGAGGCTTTGAAACCACAGTAGTTAATGACTCAACCAGCTGCCTTTCGTCGTCTTTAATAGTGACCTCTTTTCAGGAATAACTGCCACCTAATACCTCCCTCTCAAATACTAGGTCAACAGAGAGTCATTTGACTGATTTTTCCATCAACAAGCTGGGGAATTGGGGGTTGGCACCAACTGGTTGTATCCATTTCTTTCTTCAGCCTCTCCCTTGCCTGTGTCTTAATATTTCTCCAATGAATACTTGTTGCCTCAGGTCACAGAATAATGATGGTACTATTCCAATCTTGTCCTACTAAAGAAATGCACTGACTCCCCCCACCCCCCACCCCCCAAATACGCACACAAGCCATGTGCCGATCGCATCTTTGTTATAAATACAGCCTCTGGATGTTTAAATATTTGTGTTTAGCCTCCGTCTTCATTCATCACTCTTTTGCCTTTGTTCATTGTGAAATGCCTGTAATTTCAGTCCATATCAAAGCACCCAGTCTCTTAGGAGGAATGTTAGTGAGGTCAAACCTTTTATTCCTTGAGTAACAAACTTGTAGGGGTCAACACATGGGAGCAGAGAGTGGCTGTTCTGGCACCTGGAACAAGTCTACCAGAGTGTGAGCCCATTACTCAGAGGAAGTAATCCCAAGCCAGGAAGTATCCTTCCAGAAGAAAAAACTAAGTCATCATTGAGTGCATGGTTCCAAAATGTTCTTGTCCTTTTAGAGTCACTACCTTTTGCTCTTCTGGCCAATATCCTTCCCAGGGTTTCAGACTCAGACAGTAGGACTAAGACACTCTCTTTTCTGGGGCATTGATGGCTGGCTGCTACCATGTAACTGAACCATGGAGCTAAAAGGTTCATGGTAGCCTAGCCACAATCACAACTTGGACCTTCCCACTTTTCTAATTGTTGACTGTTGTTGATGTATTGTATACGATCAAGCACAAGTCATTAGTGAATGTATTTATAGGTGGAATTGTGTAGTATTTAAGAGCACAGGCTTTGAAGTTGGGCATTTGCGGATTCATATTTGATCTCTATTTGCTAGCTGTGTGAGCAGAAGAGGGTTGCTTAACTGAGCGTCATTTCTCTCAGTTGTAAAGATGTTGACAATTTCACCTACTTTATGGATTACTGTGAAGATCCAAAGGGATCATGTTTGCAAAATGACAGCCATGGTATTGTGCATGATTTTAAGCATTCAGAGCATTAAGTGCTTTTATTATCAATAATACCGATATTTTATGATTATGTAAGAGCATTAAATTTATGGATAGATACACACAGGGAAGCTATTGTGGCCCAGAAAATAACATATTTTCTTTTTGTATGTGAGAGTGAGGGCCCAAGAAACATATTCCTACTAATAATAACCAAATTCAGAGTCTTATTTTTGGTCTCACTTTTAGCTACATGGATATGACTTCACCTAGGTCATTAGAACTTTCCTCAACAAACTTAATTTTTGTTCAAGAGTCTGATAACATGGAAACCACTTGGTCTTTTGGGTGGAGGCAACCAATTATTCCTATTCTCAAATATCAAATTCAGCTGTCTTCCTTACTGTAAGACAAATAGATATTTCTAGCCTTAATGAAAATATTGCCAGTCACCCAGAATGGTTTTCTGGTGGAGAAGGTCTAGGGAAAAACCATCAGCAAAAGTCCAAAGTGAATTAGGGGGCAGTGATTTAACCATGTGAGTTTTAGTTAGTTAGCATGTAACTGTTGCGAAAATGGAGAATTTCATTTTGTGCTTGGGTTTCCTCATTGCCTGCCCTCTTCCACCCCAGGCCCCCCCGCCCCCCATGTACTACTTTGAAACATTGAACCAAGTAGGCAACTGGAAAAAAATATGGCTTTGATATATTCCTTTTGAAGAGAGAGGTCAAAGATGCATTTTCTTAAGAGATGGGGAGCAAAGAGAATTTGTATGTTTTGAGGCATGTGTGTGTGTATGCGTGTGTGCGTGTGTGTGTGCACCCATGTACACGTTCCCAATGGGGAAATAATTCTCCTTGATGATTTAGGACTGCTTATAAAGCACATTTACAATTACACACACACCCCCTTTTATGCCATGCTCTCACTTTCCAAAATCCATATGTTGTAACTGATACGAGGCACCAACCGCTTTGCTGCACATGTGAATTTAATAGAGGCAAATTTAGAAGAGATCGTTCAAACCCGCCAGTGTATTTTCATCAGGGGCAACATCACCACGTTAATTCTTTTCCCAAGTTGGTGGTGAAGCTAGACTTCTCAAAATGGGTGATTGAGAGTCCTGGACGCAGACAGGCGTGATGAACACAGGTGCTGGCCTGGAAGCTGGCCCTTCTGAATGCAGCCCAGGCAACCTCACCTCTGGCTTGCACAAGCCCCCCCTGATGTTTAGTGCTCACTTTCTCACCATCACAGAGCTCTTGTCCTTTGGTATCTCAGCTCCGATGTCTCTACTCTGTGTATGTGGATGGGTGTAAAGAGATTAACATGCAGGCAGGTATTATTTCCAGCCTCACAGAAGAGGGCTGACCTTGGTCTGCCATTGCGCTAGTCATGGTTTGCAGGTCTGATCCTTACCCTGGAAGTTGATAAAATTTTTTTTGCTTAGTTCTTCTCCTCTCTTACTCCTTCTAATAATAGTTTCTTTTAATTTGTCTGTAGAAGTCATATTTCGATGAGGTATAGTTCTTCTGCCCAACTCGTTCACTTTAATTCACCAATTAAAGTGAGGGGCCTCCTCCTACCTGCTCTTCTCTGCCAAGACCAGACTTCTGTGTTCATAAGCTCCATTTGAAGCTGGTCAGAGTACCAAAGAGTGAATAATGCTGATAGGCATATTCAGACATCTTATTCTTTGGTGACTTAGTCTTTTGGACTAATGGTATTATTATGTCATTGCTGTTTATACACAGAGGCACCGTATATCAAAGAAATTTAGTCTGCCCAAGGTCACACAGCTACTTATTCAGCTAGCAGTTGAGCCCAGGTCTCTTGTCTCAGAGTATATGCTGCTTCTACTGGACCATGACTACTTCAGGGAGTCTGGGGTCCTGAGTTCCACCAACAGATTGCCGTGGAAGCATTTCTGTGGTTCCTGGTGCTTCAGACCCCCTCTCCAGGTTTTGGGGTGAGGCAGAGGTTGGGCAAGAGTGGAGGAGGGAAGGGCTACCCAAACTAGGGACAAGCTGGCATAAAATCCGAAGGGGGGCGGAGCAGAAGGTCACAGATCCAAGTAAGAATATCACAGTCTCCAAGTCAAGTAAGCTAGACGATGTATCAAAGATGAGGAGTGAATAGAAGAGTAGGTCGTGGTGGGACAACAGGTTGAGCAGAAAAAGGGATGGTCCAGGACAGTTGCCTAGAGCTGGCTTGGTTGCCTGGGTCATAATATAGTTCCAGGGATAAGACTGGTTGTTAGACAACCAGTGACTTTATGAGCTGATAGTCTCATATTGTGGTATTGATGTGACACTGGTTTTACAATCTCAGAAGAGTAATGGAGAGTGAAGTTGGCTTTATTTGCAGGTTATCTGCTAAACTTCATTAAGAGGTGCTGGAAATGTGAAGGGTCCCTGATCTGATCTCTGCCCACAATTCCCCAAGGAAGAGATGATGAAAATGGCATATTTACCCAAGTAAGAGTCCAGGCTCCACATTTATTTCTGTGGGACCCTTTAATTTCCAGCAATTCCCACGGTGTGGTTTTCACCAAGGCCTTGCACGCAAGCTAGCCATACATCTGTTGGGGCTTCTGAGAACCAAATTCTGTTCTTCTTGTGCCATCAAGAATTCTAAAGGGCAGAGACATCACCAGGCTAGATTCAGCTTTGATTTCTTTAGAATTTGATTTCTTTAGAGAGGCAAGTATCTGATAAATCTTCAGGGACGTTGCCACCTTGGGGTCTTAGGAGAGAACCAATGCCTCTTAACCCTGTAATACTGCCCCACAGGTATGTAATGAGAGGCTTCTAAATTGATCTCCTTTTCAATGCGAGTCCCAGAATTCCCCAAGAAAGACTGTCCTAGCCATATTTCTGTAACTGTGTGGTTTGTTTAAATGCAACACTTGTCCATTTATCCATTCATTTATTTATGAAAAGTGCATTATCTCCCACTGCTAGGCACGGGAGAAGCAAAACTGAGTACGATGATGGGCTCAGTACTTTCCTTTTGGTTTGCATTGTGTTCCCCTCTGCTGTTCGAGAACTTACCTCTATTATGGTGATATTGTTTATCTACTCATTAAAATGTAATGAGTATAATGATAAACTTTTTGGTGTTGCTGGTGACTAGCACAGTGTCCGACACATAGAAGGTGCTTGGTGAATATTGTACTGAGCGAATTCAACATATTTGCTGTGTAGCATGTGAAACAAATATTTGCACGTGAAGGTAATCAAAGTAACACAGGCAGTACTAAAATTAGGTGTTAAGCACAGTGATGATTAGCATTCAAGTACTAGCTAGTTAAAGTCTTCCTCTTAAACCAGAGATGAACTGTCTCTTATTATTGGGATTGGGATTTCTTACCCTTCCAAATGCATTCTTCATTTCTTCAGTAAACATTTATTGAGTCTTTACCAGAATCTAAGACAAATCTGATGAATCCTTGGGTATTCAACATTTATTCTTTCTGTAAGGAAAGTATTCTCAGTTCACTTCTTAGAGTTAAGGACCCTTCAGGACTTGTAATCATAGTGAAGAGCTTCTGTGTGATAAGAACTCGGCAAGGACATCATATCCTTGTTGTACAGGATATTGGCCAATCATTTCACTACATGAGCCACGGTAGAAAGACAAAAAGTCCCTGTACACTAGGCACAATAAAATATACTTCTTCTTTTCAAGATATTATAATTTGATTCTGAATTACATTGCCTTTGAGCTGTTTTGGTGCAAAGTCCCCAAACACTGTTGACTTTCTTCCATCTTTGTTCATCATTCTCATTCTTGGTCAATTCTCAAATCTCTCTCTCTCTCTCTCTCTTTTGAAATTATAAAACTTCTAGCAGATTCCAGGATTCCCTCAAAGTTTTCTAGACGTCTTTGGTCAAACATAACATCATGGTCAAGATGACCTCTTATTCTTTCTTTAGTTTGGACATCTTATTGTTCCTTGGCTCTTTCTCTTTTTTATTACCAGGTTCTGACTAATCTTTGCCAATTTTTATTACATTCTTACTGCAAAATGTTAACCAATAACTCAGGGCTCTTATATTTTTAAAAACCACATCTCAAGTTTCACTGGCAATTCTCTGATCCCAAAGCCAAGCAGATTCTTTAGAATTAGAGGTAAGTCAACATCTAATTTCCAAAATGGGAGCCAAAGAGACATGCATGTGGGACCATTTTTGCTTTAATATGGATTTTTAGTGAAATCATGCGGCTTCTTTGTTTCTTGCCGACCATTGTTGCAGTGATTGGGGTTGAGCACTTTGGGATGTTGTGTAAATCAAACAGGATAAGCCCTCCCATCACTGAGCTTTGAGACACAGCTGTAGAGGGCAGGTGCCAGAAACTGCCAAAGGCTGAGGAAGTGGACATGAGATTGGGCTCAGTTGGGTCTTGGGGCTCTAAAGGATCCCAGGGAGCTCAGACTTACCTGGAAGGTTCTCAGGTGGTCCAGATTTAAAAAAAAAAAAGTGATCCCCATGCCCTGAGCATCTCAGGAACCCTGAGTATTCCCTTGGGAATCTCCCAGTGGAGAAACTGAATAGAATAGACCTGTCTTTGTTGTAAACCCAAGTTTTAAATCCCAACTGAAGGATTTCAGAAGCTAGTTTCAGGGCTTTTGAAACTCAGGGTGGGGTTCCTCATACCCAATTGGTCAATATGAAAAGAATATGAAGTGGAGTTAGTGGGCATGACGACAAGAGAATGTGTATATCATGGGATGAGATGCCATCATAAGCATGTGATTGGTATTTTCCTAAGTTGTTAGATAAAAAAAAGGAGGGGGGAGGATAACATTTGTTATAAGTGCTTCTTCTATATCCAGCACGCTACTAAGTTCTGCCAACTGCGAGGAGGGTCTGGACTGGTATGTTGGTCCATGTTCATCTTATTTGTAGGCTTATTTGATCAAGGGACACATGGTGTTAATTACATGCAAATGAATTGGCTAGGACGCAGAATAGTAATGCTGGTTTCCTATTCTTGGGTCCCATTGCTGCCAGAGAACTGAATTACCTGGCAGAGTTTCAGGGTCTGCTTTTCTTGACCCGCAAAATGACAATAATGGCCATTTCCTCAGTTGAGAGAGAAACAGCATCTCAACAGGCAACTGTGGCATATTGAAAAGAATATGGGCTTTGGTGTTTAGAATATCTTGTGTAGAGTAAAATTTATGGCATTTATTAACAGTACGCCCCTGTCCCAATCATTTAATCTCCCTAAGCTTTAATTTCCTCAACCCTTACATGAGGATAATAATACCTGTCTCACAGGATTGTTCTGTTATGAAATGACATGAGGTACATAAAAATGCTTTGCAAATTTAACAAACATTTAAGCTTACATTGATTTTTCTGCCAGCAACTCTGCTAGGGGTTGATGATAAATTGGTAAAGAGTATACTCTCTGCCCTCAAGGAATGAGAAGTACAATAGGGAGGGCAGAAATGTAAGTACATTATTACAATGTTTCTAACCTCATAACGTGATATAGTTCATGGTGTTAAGCGAAATGCAATGGAATTATAAAAAGAACAAAATGTCCGAACTGGAAAACAAAAGACGAATTAACGATTGCCAGGCAAACATATTTGTGGGAGTTTAGAGGAAGGGGTTGTCAAGTGGAAGGCACAACAAATGCACTGCTATTATTACCATATATCAGTTATTTCCCAAATTGTACTCACATAATCTGACAATGGACCATTTGATCATTTTGATAAACAAGAGGTATAATATAGAGAATTTTAGCATGTTCCTTTGAAATTTTAACAGACGTTGTTTTTCTTTATTTATTTATTTTGAGAGAGAGGGAGAGACAGAATCCCAAGCAGGCTCTGCACTGTCAGCTCAGAGCCCGACGTGGGCTTGAACTCACAAACTATGAGATCATGACCCGAGTGGAAACCGAGAGTCAGACACTTAACCGACTGAGCCACCCAGGTGTCCCTAACATAGATAGATACTGTTTTAAAATGAAAACATAATGCTACATACATTAAAACTTCTGTTGAAAGAAGTATTTTAGAGCTGGATGGGAATGTGAATGATGCAATGGGATTTCATCTTGCAAATAACAAGATCATGTTTACAAGTGGATATCTCATATCTGTCTAGATATCTGCTCATTCACTCTGGGAATCATAATTAGGGGTTCTGTATCAGCCATGTGATCTGTACAGACCATACTCATTGAGCCTGTGCAGGAGATTGCTGGAACCCCTCTCCCCAATTCCCTGCCCTGTTCAGAAGGTCCTGGGGAACCCAGAATCCTATGCAAGGGTTTTCCTTTCTTGCTCTGAACCACCTGCATTTTGCTGTGTGCAATAATGAAGCACAGCCCAGATTTAACTGTGCACAAAATGAAAATCCAGACTTCTCTGTCCAGTTGGCTTTGTTAGGTATGAGCAAGCTTCGGTTAAGTGCAACTTCAGCTGACTGTATAAGTTTGAAAGACTTTATTTAGAATCCAGTCCATGTAGGAACAATAGAACAGCCCCCTACAGACTGGCTGGGAAGCCTGGTGTACACATTTTCAGGGGTTGTCTGTGGACATCTCTGCCCTAAACTGCCATAACCAGAAGGGCAGGATGGAGCCTATAGGGCCATCTCAGGAACTAAAGTGACTCAGAGATTTGAGTTGAGTGGAAATTTAGGAAATGATGATTGGATGATTGAACTCCACTCTCTTCTCTTTTTTTTTTTTAATTTTTTTTCAACGTTTATTTATTTTTGGGACAGAGAGAGACAGAGCATGAACAGGGGAGGGGCAGAGAGAGAGGGAGACACAGAATTGGAAACAGGCTCCAGGCTCTGAGCCATCAGCCCAGAGCCTGACGCAGGGCTCGAACTCACGGACCGCGAGATCGTGACTTGGCTGAAGTCGGACGCTTAACCGACTGTGCCACCCAGGCGCCCCCTCTCTTCTCATTTAGTATTGCCAATCAGCTTAGGCAGGTTTGGCCTTTATTAAATCTATTATTTTCTCAGAAGAGTGTTTGCAATTGGCAGAAAGTCTTCCAGTATGAGGTTCTCAATGTGTGTTATCTAAGTTGGCTAGTTCTTCTTAACCAACAATCATTCATCATTAATGTTAAGGAAGTTTTAGCTAACTCCTAAAAAAAAAGGGGGGGGGGCATACCAGCTTGCTGGTCAGCAAAAAAGACAAAGGAGGAAAGCAAGCAAACTTTATCTCCTCTGCCAGATGATAGACAAACAGGGGTCAAAGGAGCAATGAAGATTGAAACAAGTGACCTTGAAAAAGATGTGTTTTCTTTTTATTACAGAACCTTTTCTACAATCTCTTTATGATTTCACATACATTATCATACACATACTAAATTGTTGCCTTATAATTGATGACATAATCAGGGTCTACCTAAGACAAAATTCCGAGAGAAGTAAATTATTTCCAGTTTCTCAGCTTCTGACCCTCAGATGTTGGAGACGTGGTTGCTTGAAGATGCGGGTGGGTGGAAAGAAACCAGGTAAGGTTTACTTACAGTGATCTAAGAATGCAGGACAGAAGCAAAATGCTAAAATGTGAAGAAGAAGACAGGAGGGCAAGGTGAGGATGGAAGGAGGGAATGTTCATTACTTTATTTATTTGTATAATCTCTGTTGCTCTTTCATATCTCTTGTTCCTTTGCCCAAACTGTAACGTTTGTAGAGTGTGGGAGATTGACAGAAGCCAGAGTGCCAAACCCCTTGATCATGCTTCTGCCAGGATTAAGTCCTGTTCTTTTATTTTTTTTTTTTAATTTTTTTATCCTTTACTTATTTTTGAGAGAGAGACAGCGAGACAGAGTGCAAGTGGGGGAGGAACAGAGAGAGGGGGAGACACAGAATCGTTGAGCATCTTTTCGTGCACCTGTTGGCCATTTGTATATCTTCTTTAGAAAAATGTATCTTTAGTTCCTCTGTCTACTATTTAATTGGATGGCTTTCTGGCGTTTTGCTCTTGAATTGTATGAGCTCTTTATGTATTTTAGATAGTAATCCCTTATCTGATATATGGTTTACGAATATTTTCTCTCATTCTGTAGTTTGCCATTTCATTTCTTTTGACTGTTTTTTGTTTTGTTTTGTTTTGTTTTGTTTTGTTTTGCTGTGCAGAAGCTTATTAGTTTGATGGAGTCCATTTGTTTATTTTTGTTTTGTTGCCTGTGCTTTTGGTGTCATATCCAAAAAATCATTGCCAAGACCAATGTCAAGGAGTTTTCCCCCCTTTTTTCTTTTAGTAGTTTCACAGTTTCAGGTCCTACATTTATGTCTTTAATCCATTTCAAATTCATTTTTTGTGAGTGGTGAACATAGGGGTCCAACTTCATTCTTTTCCTGTGAATATCTAATTTTCCCAGTACTGTTTATTGAATAGACTATCTTTTCCCAATTGAATATTCTTGTCAAATATTAGTTGATTGTATAGGCATGCATTTATTTCTGGGCTCTTGATTCCATTCTAGTAGTTTATGTGTCTGTTTTTACACAAGTATCATACTGTTTTGATTACTATAGCTTTGTAGTATAGTTTGAAATCAGGAGACATGATGCCTCCAGGTTTATTCTTTCTCAAGATTGCTTTGACTACTTGGGATCTTTTGTGGTTCCATATGAATTTTAGGATATTTTTCCGTTTCTGGGGAAAATTCTATTGGAATTTTGATGATGATTGCCCAGAGTCTATAGATGGCTTTGGGTATTATGGACATTTTAATAATATTAATTCTGGGAGACAAACATGGGACGCCTCTCCATTTATTTTTGTCTTCCTCAATTTTGTTCATCAGTGCCTTACAGTTCTTAGGGTATACATCTTTCACCTCATTCATCACATTTATTCCCAGGTATTTGGACTTTATTCTACATGAAATGGGAGGACACTGGAAGGTGTTAGGCAGCAGTGGAGCAGAAGTATATAATATACACATTTGATCTTGTGTGGGAAATAAAAATAGAGTGGAAAATGGGTGTGGAAGGACATTTAGGAAGCTTCATATCTGTCTAGTGTGGTAGGCAGAATTCTAAGGTGGCCCCCAAGATTTCTACCCCTTATTGGGCATACCTTGTGTGATTTCCTCCCTGAAAATGGATATGATGGGATATTACTCATCTGATTAGGTTACTAAACAGCTAACTTTTAGTTGTTTATAAGAAAGATCATCCAGGTAGGCCTGATCTAATCAGGTGAGCTCTCACTGGGGATTGGGCCCTCCCTGAAATCAGAGAGATAGGAAGCATGAGAGGACCTATAAAGGGACCGTGTAACTAAGACCTGAGGCCAGTCCGAAAGCATTCTCCACCTGATAACCAGCAAGAAAATGGGGACATCAGTCCTCCAACCTTAAGGAACTGAATTCTGCCAATAACCTGAGCAAGCTTTGAAGAGGACTATATGGTACCAATGCAAATCCATTTCTGTCTGATCCTTACTTTCAGTCTGACGAAGCCCTGAGGAGAGAATCCACCCACCCTGTGCCTGGACTCCTGGCCAATAATAGAAACTGAGATAATAAATATGTGTTTAAAACTGCTAACTTTGTGGCAATTTGTTGAGCATCAGTAGAAAAATTACTACACCCAGCCAAGAGTTAATGATGGCATAGACCAGGATGAGGCCAGTGGTAATGGAGGGCAGTAGACAAATGCAAGATAGAGTCAACAGAATTTGCTAATGAGGGTGGTGAGAAAAGGGAAGGAAACCAGTGCAACTCCGTGTTGTTGTTTTTTTTTTTTTCCCTTAATGCAGGTAAAATTTGTGCCTTTTACTGAGATGGCAAATGTAGAGAAAGAGTATGTTTCAGGCATGCAAGAATTTCTTTTCAGCATAAAATTTTAAACTTTCGATTTTGAAATACTTTAGAGGTTCACAAGAGGTTGCAAAAATAGCACCACAAATATCACTGGAAACTTGAATGTGAGGTGCTTATATGACTGCTAAGTGCAAATGTCAGTGGAAAGTAGGAAACTCAGGGGAGAGGTCAAGATTAGAGATATAAATTATAGCATGGATGGTACTTAAAGCCACTGGACTCAAGGAGATGTCCTAGGGAGACAGAGGAGCTAAGGAAGAAAAAAAAAAAAAAGCAATGATTGAGCCCTGGGGCATCAACAGTAAGAGTGTAAATGCAGAGAAAAAGCCAGCAAAGGTGTCTGAGAAAGACCGTTCACAGCAAGTTGAAGGGGCACAAAAAAGGGGAGGAAAACTTTGTTGAAAACTTCCTGCAAATCCCTGTACTTATCCTCAAACTCTTGAATTCAAATACGCGTATTCAATGCAGGACCACAAAGGGGTGGGAGAGGGATTGGGACGAGCCTCCAGAGATTTGTTTAAGTCTCTGAAGTTTCTGTGAATGACAAATTGGGGTTAAAACACCATATTCAGATGATTTAAGTGTAAATGAGCAGAAACATATGGATTATATATATATTTTTTCCCAACTGCATCTGAGTTTTACAATTAAGCACAAAGGGTGCTTGGGGCAAAAGGCTTCCTGGGGCTTTGTTAAATCCTAAATATGGGAGCAGCGGTTAGGGAATCAGCCAGTTAAACAGACAGTATAGGTTGCCAGGAGAGATTGAATCTGGATTTTAGTCTCTTTGTCCCTCCATCTTCCTAGGTCATCTCTCTGTCATTGTTTTTGTCTCTCCTGGGCTTCCTCCCCCATCCATCTCTGTGCTCAGGCTGCCATCTGGGTGCTCATGGACATCTTGAGAGCACATTTTCCAGCTGTGTAAAAGCAAGAGCCAGAGTCCTCTTCTGTTTGCAGAATTCCACCCATGATTTCCAGTTCGAGGGGAGAAAAAAATCAGTAGCAGGTGTTGTAGTTCTTTAGGGAGTGTTGTTTATTATGACTATTCTCTAAAGAAATATTAGGACGCATGCTATGGCGGGTAATATATTGCTCCATATAGTTCTGCATTATGACCTTTCCTTTGTTTCCTCCTCCAGCCTTTCTACTCCTACCTTAGCCCCCAACTTGCTCTTTGCTAGGCAAGCTTGATACAAAGGAATTAAAAGCCATTCTCCCTTTGTTGTGAAGCATGACTGAGGAATGTGTTCATAACTTACTTAAACACTGTCTGATGACAGAAATTCAGAAATTACATAATGGCTCCGGAGTCAAGACTGGGCTATGGGCAGGGCGGTTGGCCTTGTTCTCGGGGCTTTTGAAGATGCAGTCGTGGGGCCTGGGACGAGAGAGTGGACTGAAGCAGTAGCCAAAGCCAACACTAAATGGAGAGATTTTGTAACTGCTATCTCTGCTTGAAAGTGGAAGGCTCCTAGCAACACTACAAGCAATTAGAGAAGACCACACAGGTTAGGAGGTTGAAGCAGACCAAAGGGCAAGTCCAAACGTCGTCACTGGCTTCCCTAGGGCTCTACGGGAATGGCAGCATGGAGGGGCAGAGTCCAGGGTGCTTAATATGGTCCAGGAGAAAGATGAGTCATAGTGACAAAATTAAAAAAAAAATTTTAAGTATGTAGTCAAATGAATATCAACTTATAGTATGATACAGTTGTATAGCTACCACAACAATTAATCTATAGAACAGTCCATTGTATCAACAAGTTTCTTCCCTTCCCATTTAGTACCCACCCTGATTCCCAGCCCCAAGCAACCACTGGCCTGCCTTTTATCACTGGAGTTTGTTTGTTTGTTTAGAATTACATATAAATGAAATCGAACCCTATATAATTGTGTTTTTTTTAAATCTGGATGTCTTCACTCGGCATAATTATTTTAGGATTCTCCGTGTTGTAGCACGTGTCAATATTTTATGCCTTCTTATTGGTCTGTGGCATTCCACGAATGGATATGTATCTTTTTGTCAGTTGGTGGACATTTGGGTTGTTTTCATTGGGGGTTATTATGAGTAAGACTGCTACAAGCATTCTTTTAAAAGTCTTTGTGTGGACACGTGTTTTCATTCCTCTTCAATAAATACCAAAAATGGGTAAGCGTATATTTGTCTTTGCAAGATATTGACAGACTATTTCACACAATCGTACCATCTTGCACTTCATGAGCAGTTCCAACACTTGCTATGTTTTCGGTACGTAAATTTTAGCCATCTTAGTAGGTATGTAGTTCATTGTGGTTGTTTGCTTTTAAAATTGTGGTAAGAGGTATACAACATCAAACTCATGATTTTAACCACTTTTATATAGTTCAATGGCATTAAAGTGCATTCACAGCATTGTGCCACCCTCACCAAGATCCACTTTCAGAACTTTTTAATCATTCCAAACAGAAACTGTGTACCCATTAAAAAATAACTCCCCATTTCCTTCTTCCTCTTTTCCTTCTAGTTGGAATATCTGATATTTATAAAAATATTTTAGAAATAATGAAAGCATTTCCTCTACATAATTTAATAAATATTTTAAAAAATATAAAACATCTTATCTCAATATAATGAAACCTTTACTTGAAGATATGTAGATCCATGAGACATGAATATGGAACTTTCCACCACCCTTGAAATCACACAGAATATACAAACAAGACAGAAATTCAGATCAGTGAGAATGTGCCTCAAATTCCTTCTTGTTATTAATAGTGAAAACAGAGGGTGCCTTATTTGTAGATTCATAGTCCTCAGAACATTTTTAGAATATCAATATTTACAATAAACCAGAAATTACATCCTTTGTAAATATTTAAAATCATAAAAATTATGGATATCAACTTAAAACTGTGTGAGAGAATGCACGGTTTAATAAAATCCTTTAAATAAAATTAAATTTTGAGGGACACCATTTTTTTAAATGTTTATTTACTTTGAGAGAGAGAGAAAGAAAGTAAGAGAGAGAGAGCAGGGGAAGGGCAGAGGAGAGGGAGAGAGCTGACACAGAGCCTGACACAGGACTTGATCCCTTGAGGTCATGACCTGAACCAAAATCGAGAGTCAGATGCTTAAGCAACTGAACCACCCAGATGCCCCAAATTTTGAGGAACACCATTCTAATATATATATATATATATATATATATATATATATATGACATATATATATTTATATATATCATATATATAATATATCATATATATCATATATATGATATATATATCATATATATGATATATATGATATATATATATATATATATATATATATATATATATAAATTCTGACTATTTCTGCCTCTAGTAGGACTTAACTTTGGGTGAGAGCTCCATTCTGGGATTTATAAGGGAGGAGCACTTGATGGAGAGGGTAAGCTGGGAAAGTCGGGGCAGAATCTGGCTGAAAAGAAGCATCTGGTCAGGGCTCTTCTGGGTTGGCCACTTGAGCATCTTCTTCTTGGCTTTAACCTTCATGCCAACTCACCAGAATATTGGGAACCAGTGAAGTTTGGGAGTCTTGGATTACTCCCAATTGATTGGGGCTGCTCAGCAGTGCACAGGCCGATACTGATAATGGCCACAGCCTTCCTGGAGCATCTTTGTCTTCTCCCTTCTCCCTTCTTCCTGGTCAACCTGGCCTTCAACCCTATTAAAGGCATCCATGGGCATCGCTGTGTCCTGCTGGTTTTACTCATGTTTAAATGAGTGCTGAGTATCAAGTAGAGAAATCACTCAATTGTTCTGTCATTGAGGGGAATCACGTTCTAATGAGGATATGTTTCCAGCCCTGGATGGCTGCATGCACAGTCTCTCCTCAGATGGATGTGGGAGGACTTGGAAGTATTTTGCAGCAAAGATATGGAGCCTCTGTCTGTGATTCTCACTGTCTTTTCTTGGAAGCATCTCAAGGGCTAGTGCAACACGATCTGTTTCTGTGCAGAGTGTCGCATTTTATTAGTTTTAAGGGGCTTCTCGCACCTTATTGATGTTATTTTAATCATCACCATCCATGTTCCATGTTGGTGCCTGAGTCTGCTTCTGTGAGGTTGGCCACTTCTCCTCAGCCAGGCTTCTAGAGATGCAGCCAGTGGTTCTGAGGCCTCTGGTGTTCACTCTGCAGTTACTGGCTGCACGAGTCTTGGAGTGGTGTAATTCTGCAGGATCTGTTGCGTCTGGCCTGACTGTGGCTCAGACTTCTATTTAGTCTGTGATAATGAATGAAATTTGTTGGCCCTTATCCTTCTCTTTCACCCACTTGAAGTAATCGGAGCTGTACATACAATAAGATTTTTTTTGTCTTACACTCATGTGGAGTGGTGGTTTTCCCTTGCTTCAGTGCCTGGGAGGGGAACAGGGTAGGCCCAGAGATTGGGAAAAGAGGGTGGGGGGCTGGATGGGAAGGGAAGCTTAATGAAAAAGTGTGTGCTGAGAAGAGGGTTAGTGCCAGGCAGAGACAGGATAAGAGTCTTGGAAGAGGGTGGCCGATGGGGAAGAAAAGGATAAGGTTGGGTAGGGTCATCTGACCCGTATGGTAAGGGAGCCTTCTTCTTTCAGCTTTGGTGCTGTGGTTCATGGTCTCCTCACTGTGCTAGGCTCCCGTGGTTTCCTGTCATTGTAGCCATGTATAGGTCTCCCAGATGTTAATCCCAGGACACCTGCCCCCCATATACATCTCTCTCCAGTACAATGAGGGGCCACACCACTTCAGCTTTGATCAACAATGTGCTCCCCCAGCCAATGGTGGCCATGAGGAACTGAGACCTCACAAAGCACCACTCCTGATATTCTTTGAGGGGTGGAGATGCTATGGAGGCCAAGATACTCTGGTTGGAAAAAGGAGCTGTTTATTTAACACCTCCTAAAAATAGTGTGGATGTTCCTCAAAAAAATGAAAAATAGATCGACCCTATAACCCAGCAATAGCACTGCTAGGAATTTACCCAAGGGATACAGGAGTGCTGATGCAAAGGGGCACTCGTACCCCAATGTTTATAGCAGCACTTTCAACAATTGCCAAATGAAGGAAAGAGCCTAAATGTCCATCAACTGATGAACGGATAAAGAAATTGTGGTTTACATATACAATGGAATACTACTTGGCAATGAGAAAGAATGAAATATGGCCTTTTGTAGCAACGTGGATGGAACTGGAGAGTGTTATGCTAAGTGAAATAAGTCATCCAGAGAAAGACAGATGCCGTATGTTTTCACTCTTATGTGGATCCTGGGAAACTTAACAGAAGACCATGGGGGAGGGGAAGGAAAAAACAAAGGGGGTTAGAGAGGGAGGGAGCCAAAACATAAGAGATTCTTAAAAACTAAGAACAAACTGAGGGTTGATGGGGGGTAGGAGGAAGAGGAGGGAGGGTGATGGGTATTAAGGAGGGCACCTGTTGGGATGAGCACTGGGTGTTGTATGGAAACCAATTTGACAATAAATTTCATATTAAAAAAAAACACCCCCTAAAAGCCTTCCCAAACTGGCCCACCGCTCCTCATTTCTTCAAGTTCAATACTAGTGGCACGAATGGCAGGGAGAAGTTGTTTCCTCTGAACCATCCCCCATGGTGGTCCTTATTTTGTGGTTTGTACTGTTGTTTCTCATTCTTTATCATTACCTAGAAGTTTTGATGTCTTGCCTAAATCCTTCCATGGTAATATGGCCTTATTTATGTTTCAGTGCAGACATGAATCATCTCACTTCCCTCCAACAAACTTCCCCCTAGATATGTTTTTGTACGGCCCATGAACTAAGAATGTCTTTTATACTTCTTTCTTCAAATTTCCCCCATTTTACTTGTGTTTGTTTGTGGTGTGTGTGTGTGTTCTTAATTCTAAACAATTTTACCACATGTAGGGCGGTATATCAACCACCAAAGATACAGAATAGTTGTATCTTTCATGTTGACTTTTTATAACCACACCCATCTGGCTCCAACTTCCTCTACCCCTTACTCTGGCTACCCCTACACTGTTCTTTCCTTATCTTCCCCCCACCCAAATGTTACATAAAGGGAAACATAAGATATGCAGCCTCTTAAGATTGACTTTTTCCACTCAGCATAATTTCCTTGAAACTCATCCAAGTTGTGTGTATCCATAGTTCATCTTTTTTATTGTTGAGTGGTATTCCATGGTAGGGATGTACATGCTTGTTAAACCATCCATCCACTGAAGGACTTGTGGATTGTCTTAGGTTTTTGGCCATGATGGATAAAGCTATGAACATTCATGTACAGGTTTTGTATGAATATACATTTTTACTTCTGTGGGATCGATGCACAAATATTCAACCGCATGGTTTTCTGGTGATCAGGTGGTTAGTTTTATAAGAAACCTCTAAGAGTGGGTTTCCCACTAGCAATGTAGGAGTTCTCCAGCTTCTCCACACCCTTACAGCATCTGCTGTTGCTGTTCGTATTTTATTTCAGCCATTCTGATGTATCTGAGGTGATGGTTCATTGTAGTTTTAATCTGTGCCTCCTTGATAGCTAATAGTGTGGATTTTCCCCTGTGCTTATTTACCGTCTCTGTATCCTCTCTACTAAAGTGTCTGTTCATGTTTTTCCCCCTTTCTAATTTGATTTTTGTTTTGTTTCATTTTGTTTTTCCTGACTGTTAAGTTTTGAGAATTCATAATATATTCTAGACACTACTCCCTTGGCAGATATGTGGTTTGCAAATATTTTCTTAGTCTGTCATTTCCTTTTTGCATCTTCTCAAAAGGGCCTTTCACAGAGCAAAAGTTTTGAGTCCGAGATCCATTTTATTGGTTTGATGTCAAGTCTAATTCAAGTCCAAGTAGTCTTTGCTTTAGCCTTAGATCCTGCAGATTTTCCCCAATGCTTATGGTGTTATATTTTACACTGAAGTCTCCCCTACCCGTGTGCACCCACTCTCTCAAAATAAATAAATAAACAACAACCAAAACAAAAGAATTTGTAGCTTGCCGTTCTTTGCCTTCACCATTTGAAAAATATGGTACTTCCTTCTAGTTTCTGTGGTTTCAGAAGAGAAAGGTGTTGGCATTTGAATTTTTTTCTCTATAAATAATACATTTGTTCTTTCTGAATGCTGTCAAGATTATTTTCTTTGTCTTTAGTTTTTGGAAGTTTAATGATCACATGTCTTGGTGTGGATTTCTTTGATTTTGTCCTCTTTGGAGTTTCCTCTGATTCTTGAGCCAATAAGTGCATGTCTTTCATCAAATTTGGGACCTTGTTTCTTCAAATATTCTTTCTGCCCTACTCTGTTTCTATTCTCCTTTGGCAAAATCCAATATTGGATCTTTGGTTACACAGGTGCCTGGGGCTCTGTTCATTCCCCCCCCCCCACCCCCAGTCTACTTTCTCTCTATTGTTCAGGTTTGGTAAGTTCTATTGATCTGTATTCAAGTTTACCAATTCTATCCTTTGTTATATCAGCTGTACTACTGAGCGGAACCAGCAAGTTTTTAAAATGTCTTCCATTTTACTTTTTAGTTCTATAATTTCCACTTCGTTCTTTTTTTATAACTTCTATTTCTTTCATGAGATTTCATTTGGTTTCCATTAACCCTTGTCAAATAGTTCTAACATTTCTGTCATCTTGGTATTGCCATCGTTTGATTGTGTTTCGCCATTTCAAATTGTGATTTTCTTGGTTCTTGTGATTTTCTATTGTATTCTGGACCTTTTAATTACCGTGTTAGGAAAGTCTGGGTCCTAGTTGAATCTTTTATTTTAGTACGTAATTCCCCTGTTTAGGTTTAATGTGCAGATCCTGACCTACTTTCACGGGCTATGATTCCAATGGCAAGTTTCTTTTCAGAACATTTGCCATGCTAATTTGGTCTGCTTGGTATGAATGGTACAGCCAAAGCTCCCGTGGTTGCTGCTCAGGAAATTTAAGAAGTTTTCCAGGCTGCTTGCTTCTAGGTGGAGAAAGGAGTGTGTGGTCCATCGAGAGGAAGAGGCTTCCTGGGCCAGGCTACCTGTAATGCTGAGGACCACCCTTCATGGTGCCGCCTGGGTACCCAATGTCTCTAGATATGAGAGGAGACTCCCAAGCCTGTGGAGACAAAGGTGGGCTGGCCACTTACTGGAGCCAAATCCCCTTAGTTGGTATCCCTGGCTACCAAGCGTCCCTTGGTGGGGAGAAAATCCTGAGGTCCAGCAGGGAACACAGTGTCTCACAAGTCAAGGTGCTTATTGTAACGAGATCTCCCTTGGGAGCTTCCGGGTGGACTGCCTCGCAGCTCTGGGTTGAGTGAGAGTCCCAGTCCTGGCGAGGAGGAGGAGGCCCTCCCCTGGCCCCTTGTTGTCAGTTGGACCCTCTTACTGACGCTGCCAGCTTCCCTCCTTCAACAGAGAAGAGAGGAATCTACCTGAGCCACCTTCTGTTGCTAGGTTGGAGGTCAGGAAACATAAGGTCTGGGTCACCCGTTTTTTGTTGGGTGGGAGTTTGCAAGAGGCACTGCTATGGTGCTGTTTCTCCAATGCTGGTGTCCCTAACCAGTTTCTCTTCCTTTTTCTACCTTTTAGGGTTCTCTTCCGGTTGCGCCTTAAATGACTTCCAATGCATCTGATTGTACTTAGTGTGAAGGGGCAGAGAGAAACAAGTCTATGGAATCTTGTCTGCACCAGAAGTCCCTAATGTACGTTGTAGACAGAATGCCTAAAAACAAGATTATTTATTAAACAGAATTTCTTCAAGAGGTGAGTGGCAAGAACTTGTAAATTCCCAAATTATTTATTGAGAATTGCTTATAGCAAATTTTGCTTTCGTTGTTGGAGGTTCTGGTTGCAAACAACAACGACAACACCACCACACCGTTTTCCATAGATCTGCTTTTAAGCAGGCATTCATTTTCAGCTACAGCAGAGCTGACACACAGTTGGTCTCAGAAATAATAGAAGAAAATTAGAATCTTTCCCCAACTTCATTAGATAATTCAGCTGGTTAAATAAGAACTCGGTGGTTTGGAATATGACAGATATTTTTGCTGGATTTGCCTAGCGATTTATTTTCCTGATTCTGGACAAAGAAGACTCACCTATAAATCCATAACTAAACCCATTCAAAAGAAAATGGAAGGTGTCTTGTCATTGTGGTAAGGACGAGAAAGTTCTTGAAAAGTGAACTTCAAAAAGGGAGATCCGGAGACACTCGGAGTTCACGCAGAAGAGATTGGAGAACATCTGTGGTTTGGTGCATGGTGGCAGCTCAAGGGCTTCATCAAAACTATAACATTAATTAGCAATAATTTTAAGGGGCCTGAGGTTTTTAGCTGTAAAGGCTGCCTTAGCAGTTGAATTTTCTGATGTTCTGATAATGCCGAAAGGTAAAGGAGAGGATGTCACCTGACCAACAAGAGGACAGCGTTCAAACTGATGAACGCTTCCCAAGAAAGTACCCAAGAGGAAGCCAAGAATGTACCATCAACTTCCAAGATAACATATTGTCTTAGCGGATCCAAATAACTCCCCTTCCCTTCTGAACGCTGGGGCTCTAGGGACACCCTAGATCCTTGCTTTCCCTCTTCACAACCTGACTTCCATTCCCTCCGTCTGCTAGAGAGACCCTGCACAACCCCTCGGGGACTGGACCTCCCTGCTGATCACCTAGTGAATCTCTCATCCTGGAAGACAGCCGGGTCATCCGAGGCATGCACTGCCCCACCCCGTGGACCTGGTCTGGGTTCCCGACAGCAGACCCTCGCCAGGGGCTTCGCTGCCCTGCATTCCACTGCTGATGAGCTCCAGCGTGAGGAATTGAAGGCGAATGGCACAGGCCTCCGTCCCCAGACTTCAAACACTAACAGCAGATGAGGCCTGGTGCTGGTTAAGGGCCATTTGCAATTGCAACCCTCTGTTTCAGCTGTACTTTCTTCTGTTTCCCATTACCCACTCTGCCCTGCCTCCCTCGCACATGCGCCGGAGATGGGATGGTACAGGCGCACACCGTCTGAAGTACCTCGGGGGGAGATGGCGTGTCCTGCCTCCCCTCGGCACGTGTGACACTTTTGTACATGAGGACGCTAAAAGCGAGGCCCTCGTTAGCTGGATGCTGGGCCATCTTTTATAGCTGTGCCATCTTCTAGAATTTGGGCCTTCACATTTTTTTTATTGAACTGCCAGGTCTCCAAGGAGAGAGAATTTGGGGAATTCATTCTTGAGAAATACACTCTTGGGCTATGAAGGAGCATGGGGAGGGGGGAGAAGGGGGAGGTGGTCACAGCATAAATGCTATTCATTTTGTTGAAGGAAATCAATGCTCCTCAAAAATTATTTTGAAATTTTGAAATTTTTCTTTTAAAAAATTATGATATATATGGAGTCAAGTGGAAATTTTTTTGTTTGCATTTCAATGACAAAAGAGCGTACTCAAAAGACTCTTAGACTTGACTTTAGGCGGCCATGAGCTAGTATCCCAGAATACCAGTCACTGTGCCGGTCACAGGTATGTACAGAGAAACTGGGGAAACATCTTACCTGTGCCTTTTGAGAGCTGCTCAGCCCAGAAGGGTCCCCTGTGGGGCTGATGGAGATTGGAAGGAAGCAAGGGGACGTCACAGGAGTGGAGGATTTTGCCTTAATAAAGTATCAGGAAAATTATGATGATAACCCCACTAAAAGCTTATTATCCAGGATTGGGTGTCTACAAATCTGTCTGAAGAGTTCACCAATGAATGGGTCTGTGTCTATTCTCCTGTTATAAAAATCATCAGGACTCCCTCATCAAACCAATATTCCACAAAACTGTTTTCCCCTTGAAGGATTCTGGGTATGAAAGATACACATGAATTAGTGCAGAATTCCACATAGGATATAAAATGTGTTTTTAACCATACCTTACCTTCTTTGACCTCAGAGGTAAACAGGTGGTGAAACCATTTTATAGGTTTTTTAAAATATAATTTATTGTCAAATTGGCTACCATACAGCGTGTAAAGTATGCTCTTGGTTTTTCGGGTAGATTCCTGTGGTTCATCGCTTACATACAACACCCAGTGTTCATCCCAACAAGTGCCCTCCTCAATGCTTGTCACCCATTTTCCCCTCTCCCCCACATCCCCATAAACCCTCGGTTTGTTCTCTGTATTTAAGAGTCTCTTATGGTTTCCCTCCCTCCCTCTCTGTTTGTAACTATTTTTCCCCTCCCTTTCCCCCCATAGTCTTCTGTTAAGTTTCTCAAAAACAAAACAAACAAACAAGCAAAAAACAAAAAAACAACTGAGGTTAAAGGGATTTAAAACACTTGCCCAGGGTGGCTTGGCTGGTGGGAGAGAGCAGCGACCGTCATCCCCGTTTCCTTGTGATTTAAACACTGCCTTTCTCCACTGGGCTGCATGGCCTCCAACTAAAAAAAGGACATAATAATGCATTTCCATGGCATGTGGCTTACTACATCTTTCACTTATTAAAGATATAAATATAGCTGGGGGCTAAGCATGCAGCAAAGAGTTTAGAAACTCTGATATCTGCTTATTTGACATCTTGCAATACAAAGTCGGAACTCAGCCAGATGGGAAAACTCTGGATTTGCATCGAGGTCTGTAAGTCTGAGTAAAACTTAAAAGTCTTTGAAGTATCTTGTTGGGTCACCGACATTCAGGTCAGTTTTTTTTTTTTTTTTTTTGACTCCGCAACGTGTCCTGACTTTTTATTTATAAACATTTTTAAACGGAAAAAAAGTTTCGAATGATATTGATATTTTTTCCCCCTCAAAGCATCTCATCGGGGGGCCTCTGTCTGTGAGGTAAGCAGCCATTTGCACTGGGGTAGAGTAGGAGCAAAAGAGCATGGTGACCTTCCACCTGGCAGAAATGACTGGAAACTCCCCTGAGAATCCCGTGGGCTGCCAGAGATGGCTGTGTTGGGTGGGTGCCCTCACATGCTGTGCCCTGCCGAGGGGAGGACCTTTCTCCTGGCAGCCTCCTTGGGGCTGACCCATGGCGGCACGCCCGTCTCTGCAGAGTCTGGATCTCAGCACCTGCTCGAAGTCTTCCTCCGTCAACCCGTGGTCCCACTGCCAACCCAGCTGACAATGGCAGCGTGAAGTAGGGATGGAGGACCTAGGAGCAATGCACCCTGAGAACGTCGCTTGGAGTTGAGCTCTCCTCCAACCCGGTCCTACCTTCACTTGATTTTCTAACCCCCCGAGACAGCGTCGTGAGCACACGTACTGCCTACACCCCCAAAGCAACGTTCTGGCCTCCAAAGCAATCTCTGGGGGATTGGCCTCTAAAGTAAGAAATGCTTCTTCATTAGAAACAGACATTTCAGCTGGAACTGAGTCCTTGATCTGAACACAGGTATGACGCTCGTTAAAGATTGTACTCTCTCTTGTCTTTTGGCCCCGTATTTAACTCTGGGTCAATCCGTTTCTCTTTACATCTCTAAATTGGAGGCTGTGTGATCGATTTCTCATAAGGCCCCTTGCTGACCAATGAGACTTTCTCTGGCTCATTGACTTTGCACACTTGTTGTTTTTGTTTTGTTTTCACTTAGCATGCACTTATTTGAAAAACAACTCTTGCAACTTTGGCCATTAGGCTCACCGCCTTCAAAACCGAATGCGTGCAGGGTCTCTCTCAGGGGTACCCCGCAGGTGCCGAAGCCTCAGCAGCTGTGGCAGTCACACAACTGAGGGATTTAGGGAATGGAAGGGGATTCATACCAAGATGACCAATGAGATACACTTTACAACTCAAGCCAAAGCTTAGGTTAGAAATGAAAAGCCCTTTACAGGTGGCTTTTGTTCCCCCGCTGAGTCTTCTAAGTCAGAAAGGCAGCTTGCAGCAGCCCGCACGTTGGGTAGGTCTTACATGGCTTGGCTCCCTAAAAAACCTGAGGGCCAACACATTTGCCCCGGTGGGTTTGGAACAAGGAAGGGAGAAGGTTGCTAAGAGGGCCGCAGTGGAGGTCAGATTCCAGAAGAAGGTAGATGGCTTTTCCAAGTGGGTTTTGGCAGCCGGTGATGTCACCTGCATTTCCAAACCTCTTTGTGACTTCTATTCTCCTAAGGCGGTGGCTGTGACAAAAGTAGCAGCTAATGAGATAGTGGGGGCCTGGCTACTGTTCCAAGCAGACCGAATAAACATACCGGCAAGCAATCCTCTTGCGGTGGAGACGATTTAAACTGTAAGTCAGTGAGGAAAGACGCTCTGGTGAAATGGAAGGTGTGGTCGAGCTGCGAGTGGGAACCTTGATTTGTAGCCCTCATGAGAGCATTTCTCCACTTGATCAGCCTGGTGTTAGCATGTCCATGACACACTTCCAGGACCTCCAGGTGACAGGCACTCCTTCCCCATGACCTAGGACAACTGTGGCTAAAAGGAGCCTGAAAGCACTTTATTTTGAGAGGGAGGTGCAGAGAGCTTGTCTTCTTTATTTCAAATATTTAAATCCTTTAAAAGAAGCTTCCTGAAAAGAAATAGCCTTCCTAATAAATAAGCCTGTTAATTCATCATGTCGCCCGAAACACAAAATTCATCCTTAATGTTCTAATATTTTCCCTCCAAAATTCTTTACAGCACTTTATAGACCGTCACCCATCAGCGCGGAACATGTGGGGCTGGTGTTACCAGAGCGTGCAATGTGTCTGGAACATTCTCTGTACAGCGGCCTCACTGGTCAAGGTCAATAATGGAGAGCATGCTCCTTTCAACAGCACATCTGTTGAAGACCCTGTGCAAGGTCTTTGAAGCTTTGCGTGTTTACCAGAAGCAGTAAAACAAAGAAAAATGGACACGTTCAAGAAGCTCTAGATGGCTAAACTCCCAGGACCCAGTGAGTCTGGATCTCAAGCATAAGTTTCCTCGGAGAAGGACTTTGAAGTTTCTTGCAATCTGTGAAATTCTAGTAATGGTCTAAATTTGCTCCTCAGCATCTGGTGGAGATAATTGTAGCAACAAATGGTATGGGTCTGTCCATCTGTTCATGTATTCATTCATTAATTCAAGACAGTTTTATTGAAAGTCCCCTACGTAGAAGAGAACGGTCTCAGCACTTTAAGGAATAGAGAGAGAAGATTGTCCTGGCCCCCGAATAACTTGGCACGTATTTGGGAGAGGAGGATCCATAAACGAATAATGATTAAGAGTAATGCATGGAGGTTAAACACCATAAGCCGTATCAGGCCCAGAAATGGAAAGGTGGATGATGGTGTGTTTTCAGGACCAAGCTAATGGCAAACTTTAGAAAAGGATGCGCATTACGGTGGAAGAACGTGTTGGGGTTCTGTAGTTGAAAAAGGTCGGAAAGCATGAGAGGGCGTTCTAGGCAAAGGCACAACCTGAATAAAAGCATGGGAGTGGGGAAAATGCAAGGCAGGTTTGAGAAGAGTAAAAAAGTTCCATTCGATTAAATCCTCACATACATGGAGGGGAGTAGCAAGTGATGGAAATTATACAGGTAATTTGATGCTAATATTATAAAAAGTGGTGGACGTCAGGTGAAAGTATTCAGGCTGATTTAAACCTCAGCCAAGTGTGGGCAGAAACATTTTTTAAAATGTTTATTTATTTTTGAGAGAGACAGAGAGAGAGAGAGAGAAATAGAAAGTGCGTGCATGCGTGTGAGTGGGGGAGGGGCAGAGAGAGAAGGAGAGAGAATCCCAAGCAGGCTCTGTGCTGCCAGCGCAGAGCCAGACATGAGGCTCGATCCCTGAACCGTGAGATCGTGACCTGAGCCGAAATCAAGAGTCAGACGCTTAACCTGTTGAGCCACCCAGGCGCCCCTCAGCAGAAACATTTTTTTTAATGTTTATTCATTTTTGCGAGAGAGGGAGAGAGAGAGACAGAGCGTGAGTGGGGGAGGGCAGAGAGAGAGGGAGACACAGACTCTGAAGCAGGCTCCAGGCTCTGAGCTGTCAGCACAGAGCCCCATGTGGCGCTTGAACTCACGGACGACGAGATCATGGCCTGAGCTGAAGTTGATGCTTGACCGACTGAGCTACCCAGGCGCCGCAGCAGAAACATTTTTTTAGGACTGCAAGATTAGGTGGGAAAGAGTGATCACCTATGTCAAAAAGAACTGCTTATTCCAAGGACAATGTCCACCCTGTTCACATACCTGAATCACTTTAGTGATTCAAGTAGGTGAGCTGCTCAGCCGTGCTACGCTTCCTGAGAAACCCTTACTTGTGTGTAATGAATGATACTCTGGTGCTCCCAGTGGAAAACAGCCATGTCCCTTCTTTCCTATACCTCAACCACTCGTGATTCTCCCCCCAACACCATCTCCCAGGATCTAGTCGTTGCATAGCCTCTAATGACACTGCACTTCTCCAGGACACCCATCTCCAGGCAAAGTCATGACTGCTCACAAGAATGGCTTGTTCAAGTTACAGAGCTAGGAAGTGGTGAAACCAAGAAACGCTCAGACTGAAGGGCCAGGGGGTCAGCCCTCGGATTGCTCAAGAAATGGACATTCCCGGTTTTGCCATAATCTACTTCCTTTGGTTCATTGCTTCATCCTTTTACTCATTCAGTTATTAACTTAACACGTATTTACTGAGCACTAATTATGTTCCAGCACTGAGTTTCTACTCACCCCGGGGTATGACATACCATTCGGAAAGACGGGCGGGAAACTCGAAGTACTTCCTGTCAACCTCCAGCTGCCTAGGATCTAATGCGTCCTCTAGGGCAAGCACTGCAGGCCAGCCCTCTCTTGCTTTTCTTCTTCCCCCCAGCAGCCACTTTCACTGGAGTTCTCTCACTGATCTTTGTCTAGTCTCTGACTCCTTCTCATAAAATTGGATGCTGTGGACTTTTCTAGATGTATCAGTTAATCCAGCTACAAAATGAATACCGATGATAAGAGATGGGGAGAAGGAGTAAGTGTGCTTACCTGGCTATGTCAGGGCGACAGAAATGAAAGGTCAGAGATGACATCTGGAGGGTTCAGCTCTGTGGAGGTGGGCTCAAGAAGGCAGAGGACCAATTTTGCTTCCTGTTTGCTTCTTCGTTTGTTTTGTGTTTTAGATCGCACAGGTTAACTGTACTCATGTGGTATTTGTCCTGCTGACTTATTTTGCTTAGCGCACCCCTAGGTCCGTCCGTGTTGTTGCAAATGGCAGGAGCTCGTCCTCTTTATGGCTGAGTAATGCACAAAAGACAGAATCAGACCTACAAATACGGAGAACAATCTGCTGGGTGCTGGGGGCCTGGGGTGGGGGAGGGGAAAATGGGTGAAGGTGGAGCAGGAGATACAGGCTTCCAGTTATGGAATGACGAAGTCACGGGGATGAAAGGCACAACATAGGGAATATGGTCAATGGTGTTGCTGTGGCGTTGTGTGGGGAAAGATGGTAGCACACTTGTGAGCACAGCTCAATGTATGGACGTGTTGAATCACTGCGTTGTGCCCCTGAGACTAATGTAGCATTGTGTGCCAACGATGCTTAAGTAAAAACAATGACAACAACAAAGAACGCTAAAAGAAAGGAAGGCAGGTCCTCCTATGATGCTCTCACAGGCCTCCTGTAGAGATAAGCTACCCTACCTGAGGGCCACATAAAGAGACTTTAATGAGTCTAGAGTGTGCCCTCTGAAGACGCGTTGGAACTCCTCTGACTACCCATGGGGGGAAAGACTAAATAAAGTTATTAAATAATAATTTCCTTGTGGAAAAAAAAAAGAGGTAAGTCCTGACTGTCATACAAACATAAAGTGAACAAGTGTCAGAGATATTATGTAACTCATGAATTAATGAGGAAACTAGTAAGGTTTTAAAAAGTTTCCCAAAGGAGACTCCAAGGAGTAGACGCATATTTAGGTAACCGGGGATGCCGAAATGAATTTGTGCAGGACGTGCAAAATCGGCTTATGATCGGTTATATCAATTTCACCTCCACAGGACAAAACTCACTTGCCTTTCCGTAAATAAATATCACTTGCATTAATAGGAGTTTTCTAAAATTTCCAGCCTTAAAAAACAGCTCAAAAGCAATGAAAAGTATAGACTTGAGAGAATAATATAGCCTAGGGGAGTGTGCTAGACCACAACTTGTTTTCCATGGAGAAGTACTCCATCATCTTTTCGGTCCATTTCAAAGCCTTTCACAATTTTTCAGTGGTTCAGTTGCATTAGGAGATGGATCTTTCTCTGTGTCGAGTGACCTGTTGGAACATCAGCCATGCCCCTCTGAAGAGACATTTAAGCATGCAAATTAATGGATACAAACAAGTGCAAAAGTAGGAAACCCAGATACGCTGGGATTGGACTGACTCACAGACTAAGTAGGGCTCCTTCTTTGAGTGATAACTCTACCCATGAGGAGCCAGGTTAGGGCTCTTCTTAACGGAGAATTAACAAATGACATACAGAAATTTAAAGGAGTACATAAAAACATTATTGTGCTGATCAACTGGAATGATAAAATGAGAGCTAGAAGATGTGGTCCAGGGGAAGAAAAACAAACACGAGAAAGCAGGGTAGCCAGTACTGTCTTGTGCGTTGTGGTAGGAGTTTGGGGAGAGATAATTACGCACGACGATATTGAGGCCAATTTGTCCACATGTGGTGGCTGGGGACAGAATCAAGGGGGCTGCATCAGCACAGAGGAATAATTGACTGTGGGCACATGTGACAAACAGATTTTGGAGTCGGACATATAATAAGCTAAATATGGAACATATTATTACAAAATTACATTATTATTATACAACAGAACCATCAAAAAGCTGTTATGGTTCATAAATAAGGGCATTGCATGTAGGTTATAATAAACACCTACATCTTCACAGCGTTTTGCACTTTCATGAGAATTTGATCCCTAACAACCCTTAGATGCATGTGTTGTTATTTCTGTGTTTCAGTGGGACAAACTGAAGGTCAAGCAGCTAAGGGGTAGCAGCAGCAGTCCGTGTCCTCCTTCCCCTGATCCTCATCAAACCACAGCTGCTGCTTCTGTTCCATGAGTCAGTCCTCTTGTTTTGCTGTCATGGCTGATCCCACATAGAATTCTGTGTGGAAACAGAAGTCAGGCAAGAATTGACCAAACACTGGAGGCCAAACACAGGAAAACAAGACCTGCCAACAACGTCCGAAAGATCTGTGATTACGTCCTTTACGGACCAGAAAGCTGAGGAGAACATGGTGGCCATTTTATGACTGAATGCACCGTGGTGACCAGCAAGATATCCTGATGGAAGATCCAAAATGAATTAGTAACAACAAACCTCTGGGGCCGGAGGACGGATGAGGTGCTAGGGACTGGCTATGGAAATGACACCAGCTTTCTCATTTACTCTTCCCAATGAGCCTATGAGGTAGGTACTGCCATATTCGCTCTCAGACATGGGAACTGAGGCACAGAGTTGTTCATGGAGTCCCCAGAGTCCATACCTGGTAAGTGGCAGACCTGTGATTGGAACACAGATTCCGTCAGATTCCCAATCTGCCGCGATATGCCACCCGGCCCTGTATATACATCACCGTAAAAGTCATCAAAAGCTAATTAGGGCTTTTTCAGGTTTGGAAGAAGTGTCTGAGGAAACTTGAGAAGTTTTCTTTGGGGGTGAAATCAATAATTAGGCCCAAATTGCGTCAGGCAATATTAATAGTTTTCATGACGTGTACAATTAAAGGTTGAAAGCAGGAAGGTAATCCAAAGTCTTAAAAGAATACTCAGGGTGTTCTGAAATTGCAACTGTATTCTCCATGGGACATGGAGGGGATAGCTGGGGAGAGAATGGAATGACTTAGAGGAAAGTCTGTTTGATACAAAGTTTTGAAATAAATCGAGTATTATTGTAGGTTAATAGCCATTAGGTGAGTTATAAATAGATACTAGAGCAAGAGAACAGAATCATCATTATTCATCATAAACTATGTTGCATGAAACTATGAAAGCCTACAGAAAGAATTCTTGATTTCTTACGCAATTCATTTGAAAAGAGCTATAGCTTTTAGATGTAATTCCAATTAGACACAAAAGAAATCCTGAGGATTCCCCAAGTGCTATCTTTCACATTGCCTTGGCCTTCACCTATCGTTCATTCTGAGCCAGCGGCATCTGAACTGGGCAGATATTACCAGTTTTCCACAAATTGCCTCGGATGAAAATCTAATTCAGTTAAAAAGGATAAAGTCCACAAAAACCACAATGTCAAATATCCCAAGCTGTCAGAGATTGCTTCGATTGTCTTTGGCGTCTTTTGTTTGATCCTCGGAACAGCTAGCTCTCTGGGCTTGTTCAAACTTCTCATCTGTCCACCTCTCTCTCAACACTGACTTCCAATTCCACTCCTTTCTTCAGATCTGCTTCAGAGCACTTTGGGGACTAGGGCTCCCAGATGTGCTCCACCAAAATACCAGCCCTCCAGCTAGGACTGTGGGGTGAGTTTTCCATAGAACCCCATCCCCCATGGCACATTACTAAACAAAACACATCGTCAGAGGAAAGGCTTGCATCTGGTTTACTTTATTAAAGCCCAGTGGTAATACCAAGGATAATGAGAACTTAATTGACCAAGAGGGCTCCCTAAAGCAACTAAAGAGGCTGCCCTACCCAGAGTTCCTGTTTCTACCTTCACAGCCAAAGGGGGAGATTGTTCTTCCTGGCAATTTTTGGATAGCTCTTTTGTCCTTACCTCTAGTCATCAAACTTTTAGAAATATCGGGGTCTAACCAGGAAATGGGAACATTTAACAAATCATATTGGGGCACCTTGGCGGCTCAGTGGGTTAAGCAACCGACGCTCAGCTCAGCTCAGGTCATGATCTCACAGTTCGTGAGTTCCAGCCCCGTCGGCATAGAGCCTGCTTGGGATTCTGTCTCTCCCTTTCCCTGCTCCTCCCCTGCTCTCTCTCAAAATAAATAAGTAAACTTAAAAAATCTTTTTAAAAATTATATTAAAAAATAACACTGACAGAACCTATTTTCATATTTTCACTAGACTGAACATTAAAATATCCGTTTGTCTGGTTCGACTCAAGGCACGTAGCCACCCAGGTGACAAGGGGCCTACAGTCCCCAATCAAAAACATCTCGTTCACTGCCCCCGATTTTGGAAAAAGCTCTCCTCCTGTGGTAGAGATTGCCAGGGTGATTATATCCCAGCGAGTAATTGCTGGGAACTCTCTTTTGAAAATTTGGCTCTTCCTGGAGTCAGGGGGATGGGTCTTCCACCTCCCTGTGCTTGATTCTCTGCTTCTATCCAGGTCGTTGGTTCTTACTTTTTCTCCAGAACTCCCTGCTTCCCCAGTGACTGATGAAGGTTTGGGCATTTTGCCTTCTGAATTTTCTGAGAGCTTGTCATGACTCAAAGCTGTAGTAACTATTTTATTTCATTTTCTAAATCATTTATGAGGACAATGGAATGGTTTTAATTTGACTCACCCACAACCTTATTATTTTCCAGCAGATTTTTTTTTCCATTGCCTTGTTTGGCAAAATCCTTGATTTGGCCTTGGCTAATTCAAAGAGGACGCAAAAGAGATGTTTACAGGTGTCTTTAATCTCAAAGTTGATAATAAATTATGTAGTTATTAAATCTACTTGTTTTGCTGCCAAGGGCAAAATAAAGAAAGATGTTTGCTTCAGTGAAGATAGCTCTTCATTTCTAGTCTTTTCTAAATCTTGCCTGGATCTGTGGGGCATTAGCACATCGAAGAAAATCTTTAGCAGTGACTAAAGGTCTCCAGGCCCAAGATCATCCTCGCCCGACTGCTTCATTACCACTCGTCTGGGCCAGACCTCAGAGCAGAAGCACACTTAGGAAAGGATGTATTGAGGGAAAAGAACCGAAATCAACTTGGTGGAATGAAGTAAACCTTCCCGAGAGAAAATAAGTTATTTTGGGGACTAGCTATGATCCGAGGACTTATTTTTATTGGTTGTGTTGGCCACGGGTTACCTCTGTTTACTTTCTGTTTCGTTTCTTTAAGGGTGTACATATTCCTCCAAATTTCCGAGAACCACGTTCATCTTTTTGTGAAGACCAGCTATGTGGACTGACTCTGCCCACCCTTTGAGTCTCCCTATTGCTATTTCCGCCCTCCCTTCTCTGGCTTAGCTCCAAGATCTCTAGATGAAACTTCTCTGGCAGGTGCTTCAAGACTGGGCCTGGAGAAAATTGCAAACTAAGGGAGACTTTCTTCAGAATTTTCCAGCTCCCTTTCCAAGTTTTCAAAGCTAGTAAGGCACAGTCTTTTATTTATTTATTTATTTATTTATTTATTTATTTATTTTTGGGACAGAGAGAGACAGAGCATGAATGGGGGAGGGGCAGAGAGAGAGGGAGACACAGAATCGGAAACAGGCTCCAGGCTCCCAGCCATCAGCCCAGAGCCTGACGCGGGGCTCGAACTCACGGACCGCGAGATTGTGACCTGGCTGAAGTCGGACGCTTAACCGACTGCGCCTCCCAGGCGACCCAAGTAAGGCACAGTCTTGTTGGCAATGTCCTCCAGTCTGGTGGGAATGTAGATTTGTATAATCTTCCTGGAAAGCATGTTAAGAATATGCATCAATAGGCTTATTGCATTTGTACATTTTGACCAGGTAATTCTAACTTTGGAAATTTGTCCCAAAGAAATAATCTCAAATGCAACAAGCGTTTTATACATCAAGATGTCAACATATCTGTCTTGTTAATAACTTGTTAAAACAGAGCCAGTAAATAATGGGTGCTCAATAAATGATTATCCAAGACAGAATGATCTCCCTTGCATCTAATAAGAATTAATCCTCTTCTCTGGCTACAAAGGTGTGGCTAAGGAAAGCCCATTTTATTTGGATCCATTGGGAATATGCTAGTGGTGTGAAAGTCTCTTGGCAGAGGGGATCCATAAGACAAAGGGGAGCAATGGAGGAAGTCTGGTGGGGGCAGGTGTGAGGACGGGCTATAGAGCAGTGGGCTCGGGGCAGAATCCGGAGATGGATTGAGAAGCCAGGACATCAGAAGGCCAAGGGGACTAAAACCGGGAATGTGGCTCTGATTCACGAGATGGAGAGGAATCTGGGCAACTTAGGGGAGCAAGCTGGCAGCACGAGAAGCAGGCTTTAGGAGGACAGTCGGCAACGTCACAAGCGGATAGGCCAGCTCTAATGCCCGGACTGAATCCTTGCCTGGAAGCGCGGCTGGGACTTTGTTTACAGAAATTGATTAAGGAATAACAAGACTTGGAGAGTAGAAAAATTTAGTAGCCCAGAAAAATGATTCCGAGGCTCCTATCAAATTCTACTTCCATTAAACTTCCCAAATCACTCCAGCTTAGCATTTTGTGTTCACCAGCTTGAATTTTGAATGACTTGTGTTCAGTACCTACCCGGACCTACTAATTGTAACCTGCGGCTTCCGCTAACAGGATGGCTTTTCTCCTAAATTTGTGAGACCGATCCTATGAAAGAGAAGGCAGACAATAAAATCATGCCTCAGATGCCATTTGAAATACTTGAATAGTTGTAGGTCGATATATTCCTGACTCCTTCTGGGTTCCCAACTGTAATTTCTCAAAACAGTTCTCAATCTTAACTCTTTCTCTCTTGTTCTTTCTGCCACACATCATGACAATTTTTTTTTGGTCCTGAATTTTTAAGTCTTGTTATCTTAATCTTGGGGTTTCCCCCCCATATGTTTATGTAGATTGCTTTTGTCTAAAATTGTAGGCTCTTAGAAGACAGACATCGTGTCTCACTTGTACCTCTGCCTTTTGTTTAAGAGCAGAAATATGAGGCTCTCACGCTGCAGAGTCCTGGAGACATTTTTAATGATAATTCACGTTTCCTTCTCTGGCAGCTGTACCCTCAGTGACAAAATTCTTAAAATAATTTTCAGTTAACTTTAATTTGAAAATACCGGATACCAGAGAGTACATCTAAGGGGTTGTTGGGAAACGATGCAGACAGTTGTCACCCAAAGGCGGGAAATACAGTAGTGAAAGGATAACAGAGCTGACAATGTTACTACCCACGTGTATGACAGTGACTGAGTCTATGAAATGCAGAAGCAGAACAGGGTAAATCTTTCCTTTGATGAATACTGCAGCTCCCTGACGTGCCCAGCTTTCAAGAAGTTGGAGTATGACTTCATCACCTGTGACTCATGTGGAATGCACCCTTTCTGTCCAACCCTTGTGTTCCAGTAAGATTGCAACTTCCAAAATCTTGACAGTGATGAGAGTCAAGTGCAAGCTTACAACAGCGTGCCAGGCATCAGAGTCTCGATGCTTTCTCTTTAGTAAGAGTTGCTTTAGACACGTCTTGACTTTGATCAAGAGTGGCACCAAGGTTTAGGAAGAAAAATTGGAGTTGTGAAATCAAGGACCTTCCAGTTGAAAGAAATCATGGGCTAAGTGACAGCAGCAAAATGGCATCAATCAGTGAGCCTCACACGGAGGCAACGATTCGTTTTTCTGAGGAGGGATTAGGCGCAGAAAGGCTAAAGCCAAGCTTTGCCTAGTGCACGGTTATTTTCCTGCCCAGTCCTGAACAATAAAGTACCCGATTGGCCCTGGGGTCATGAAGGAGCCCATTCAATGATCAGATGCTTTGCTGTGGTAATAATCTCAATAAATCTCAGACTCGGGCAGTGCTCTCTAATCGGCAGAGAATTTTTATGTACTTTATCTCACTTGATCCTAATAGGGATTCCTTGTGATGGCCAAGGCTGATGTTATTACTATGACCTCGTCTAACTCAGTGCCTGCTGCATCCAGAGCTTCTATTTAATAGCAGTGTATAGAATTGAAGCTGTCGAATCCCCGTTTCTCATATCCGAAAATAGTGTTTATTTTATTTTTTTAAATTTTTTTAACATTTATTTATTTTTGAGACAGAGAGAGACAGAGCATGAATGGGGGAGGGGCAGGGAGAGAGGGAGACACAGAATCCGAACAGGCTCCAGGCTCTGAGCTGTCAGCACAGGGCCCGGCACGGGGCTGGAACCCACGAACCGTGAGATCGTGACCTGAGCTGCAGTCGGACGCTTCACCGACTGAGCCACCCAGGCACGCCTAGAAAACAGTGTTTAACGATTTCCCCAAACTCAGCTCTACCAGATGAAACTGCTGGAACTTCAAGCCATATCTAGTGCAGTGTGCCCAGTGGTCTTGCCATTGATAACCCGGAAAAGCCCTTCTTTTCCTCAAATGACTGCTGATGCCAAAGCAAGCAAGCCATTCCCCATGCCGCTGGGAGGCAGACGCTGAAACAATCTTGAGAATAGGCTTAAATTGAATTAGCTACGTACAAAAGAGAAAAAGAAAAGGGAGTGGGAAGGAGCGGAAAGAAGATAAAAGCGTCGGGTGTGGTGGGTCAGAATATATTTAAAATAAATACAATAAAAGTTATCCTGTGATCAGTAAACAGCAATATAATTAGAATCCCCCCCCCCATTTACTTCCTTTAACATGCAATGGGGGGAAACGAGAAAAAAAAAAGTCAAGGACTCAATCAAACAGATGGTTCTGGAGTTATTATTTTCCCCTTGATGTTGTTTACAAGAAGAGACTCGTTTAACAAAACGTGACTCACAGATTCTGGTGAGACCAGCAGTTCTCTGTGGGAAGGAGAGAGGAAAACAGTAGGAAGAGAATCACATCATAAGCTTTTATTATGCACATTATTATGCCTCATTAATTAACCCAATCGCTGTCCTGGTGACGTCCTGGGCTCACTTCACAGGAAAAAATTAGTCTGGATTGCCAAGTGAAATAGACAATTACAGGAAGATCGAATTATGCCTACATGGCGTTCGGTCAGGGCACCCGGCCAAACTCATGTCAAATTCATAAGCCTGGAATATCCTCACTAAAAACAGCCCCGAAGAACCAACGTCACAAGCTGTTTGACGTCTACACAGAGGATGTATTGATCTTGCCTGAGCTTCCTTTCTCAGAATCGCATAATAGGCCGAGAGAGAGGGCTTTCTGAGCGTCTTACTTACCACCACACTCCAGCTGGCTCGATCCTTTGTTATGTCCAATAAAGTACAATGTGGCGGGGGAAATACCCCACCTCGTGAGCTCCTGTCCCCCATCCTGGCTGGCAGCTGTCTCAGCCCTGTGGGGACAGCTTGAACATTTGAAGAGAACAATGGGAGCTCCTAGCATAGGTTTTCCGTCGTGGAGCCCTTGGTTCTGACCATGATTTTGAGGGAAGATTTTTCCATGGGAGAACGGCTGCAAGGGCCTAAGGCGCACACCAGATTTTCAGGAGCCACCATCGTGGTCATGTCTGAACCCCCCAGCAACAGAGACATTGCTGCATTGGATAAGAACAATTGCGACAAAATTTTTAAGTAAGGTGATATTTATCAGTGTGGTCCAGGGCTCCCAAGGCAGAGTAAAATGTGCTTTGCGATCACTGAAGAGTGAAAAGTTTCGAATTCAAGTCTGTATAACTGGACGCAACTTGGAAGGAAAACTGCTTCCCGATTCCCATCAGAGGACACTCCTCCTTTTATCAGAGTTGTCTAAATCTTTTCCACGTTATTTCCCTTATAGGCAGAAAGTCCCTATGTGTTGAGGACACATAAGCAGAATTTTTGACATCTTTATTCTGGGAAGCAAAAGTTCTAATTCTGTCCTTATGATCATTCACCTACTGGATGGACTCTCACTATACGTTTACCAGGCACGAGATACTTTCTGGGCTCTGAACAGTGCATTTTCTCTAAGGTCTTCCCAAACAACTAGACTTGCAAACTGAAACCTTAAAGGTTGCTGCTCCCCAGTGTTCTGTGCTCAGACCTTTTCTCGTGTTTCTGTTTGCACTTTCCTTGGATGATGTCATGCGTTTTCATATCCTCAACTTCTGCTTGTTGATGAGCTCCGAGGGTGATTTTAACACCTCAGACCTTTCCTTCTCTTTCTCAAGACTTGTTTATGTACTCTGGGCATCTAAAGGGTATCACAAAATTAACTTCTTCTTTTTCTTAAAGTTTATTTATTTATTTTGAGAGAGAGAGAGAGAGAGGAAGTGAGAGAGAGGGAGAGAGAATGAACCAGGGAGGGGCAGAGAGAGGAGGCAGAGAATCCTAAGTAGACTCCTTGATGTCAGTGCAGAGCCCAATGGGGGGCTCCAACTCCTCAACCATGAGATCGTGACCTGAGCCGAAATCTAGAGTCGATGCTTAACCCACTTTGCCACCAGGGTGCCCCCAGATTAACTTCTTCTAAACTAATTTCTATGTTCAAAAACACTGCTCCGTACGTGTTTTCCCCTTCCCAGTGGGTGGTCCTGTTGCTTCCTTCTCCTTTACGTTTCTCGAATCTGATCCCTTCTTTTCATCCAGATCACTGTCATCTCTCATGGAGTAGATCACCAAGCTCACCGACAGCACCCATGTGATCATACCTCTGCCCCGAATCCTCGGTGAGGTCCAGGGTCCTTGGCAGAATAGATGCCATTCCCTGTGCTTTAGCACCTATGAACTTGGCATGCTGAGTTAGTATTTCCTTTGGGACTGGAATCTCACATTAGCCATTCTGAACTTCTTGCCATTGCCAATCACATCATATTCCCGCTCACCTACGAGCTTTCGTTTTACAGTAATCATTACCTGTCCTGCTTCTTCTACCCTAGGAATCACCTTTTCTTTTTTCACTCAGGTATCTCCTACCGACTTTTCAAAATTCCACACTCAGGCATGGCTTCCCCGGGCCGTCGCCGTCCCTCTGTGTCTGCCATCAAGTCCTTCTCTGCCTGTCTGCTTATGCTATTCTAGCCTCCAAGGGATGGAGTGAATTTCCTGCCCTCTTGTGATTCTCTGTGAAGCAGAAATGACTGAGACTTCTTAGTCCAAACCTGCAGAGAACTGGCAGCTGTCACATTTGACATCTGAGAAAGCTGGTTGAGATGGAAGTTCAGCCCCCTGATGACCACCATGTTGTAAGGAATCCCCAGCTGGCTCATGGAGAAGCCATGTGAGACAAGGAACCCAGACAACAGTATGAACTTAGGGACCAACTCTATGACTCCTGTCAAATTGTCCCAGCCCTCTCCCACTGGTCAAGCCATTGAGTGGCTATCCAGACACTGGAGCAGAGCCAGGCCACTCCTGCTGTGTTCTGTCTGAATTCTTGATCCACAGAATTTGAAACAAATAAATGACTATTATTTTCATGTACAGAGTTTGGAGAGGTCTTAGGTGTAGATAACTAAAACACCTTCCAAATCCAGCATGGACATTTCTTCCATAACCACAGTGCCTTTGAAGGCTCACTATCCCACTGCAATTTCCAAAATGAAGGTTTCTTGCTCTGCATTCCTCCCTTGCCCCAGTTTTCTTTCTTGAATCACGTAAAAACTGATGATCTCAAAAGCTGGCGGAAATTCTTCTTGGGGAGGGAGCTGTCTTTATTTGCAAGGATAAGTTTCTGAATCCCTGGAGGTTGAAGGATACAGCTTTGGAGGCAAGACCAAGTCTTCTGAGGAACTTAGATAAACTGAATCAAAATCTGCATGGGAAAGGAAGAGTAATTTGTTCTTAACGATGATGATAAGGAGGAGGACGTGTATGAACTGGAAACATTAAGAGAGAGAGAGAGAGAGCAAGTGAAAAGGAAGAGAGTACTCCAAGAGGTCCTTAGGAGGCAGGGGACTGCATGGGGAGGTAGCCAATGGACAGTATCTAGTCGGGGATCGCTAAGGCACATTTCAAATTGAAACATAACTAATGTACGGCTTGAATTGGCTTTAGGTTTTGACATGTAAACTTTTTCTTCCTCTCTCGCCCATCTCCCCACCACAAAACCACCTCTAATTCTTACTATTGTTATCAATTTCTGTACGAATGGACTCTTTTGTGAATTATGGGATACGTGACATATCAGAGACCAACAGTCAGAGGTGACCTGACAATATAACCCCCAAAGAAAATCACAGAGAATGAGAGAAGGCCCTTGGACAATCTCAGGTTCAAGCTAAACTGTCCTGAATCCCAAGGATACCAGCAGAGCAACTGACTTGTGGACTACTGGTCACCTCTGTATTCCTACCATCTAGCATGGTGTCTGGGACATTGTAGGTGTCGGTCAACATTTGTTGAATAAATGATTGAATAAAAGAAAGAAAGAATGAAGGAAATGATTTCCAGGATAAACTATGGCTCCTTTAAGGGTTGTGTGCTGTGACAGAACACCATGAGATCCGAAGTCAGACAATCTGTGTTGGAGTCTCACTTACTCTTATTTGCCTTGGGGGGACATTGCTTTCCTAAGTGGGTTCAAAAGCAATGGCCCTCTCACAAAGTATTAAACACCCGGTAAAGATGACTTCTCGTCCTTATTAGCCAAGACAAAGCAACGTGGCGTACAGGAAATAAGATGGGAAGAAAAGAGCGGAAAGCACTATAGGAGCAGAACATGTGGTTGAACGTAGGGTTGTTTTCCATCGTTGTGACCAGAATTTGGTCATGTTCATGTGGTTTCCTTTCATGAGTTCTTTCCAAGAATAAGAAAGGTGGGGATGGCCGCTGTTTTTCTGCATTTTCATCCGTGAGGCTCTAAATCTGGGGGAGAGAGGGACGTGAGGCTAAGAAAGGATAACAGAATTTGATAAGTCATCAAGTCTGTTATGTAATTTCCAAATATTTGGAGACCTTTCCACATGTCTTTCTGTTATTGATTTATAATTTAATTCCACTGCGGTTAGGGAACATTCTTTGTATGATTTAAATCCTTTAAATTTATTGACACTGGCATTATGGCACAAAATGTGGTCTATCTTAGTATATGTTCCACTTGCACTTGAAAAGAATTTGTATTCTGTTTGTTGCTGGGTGAAGTGTTCTGTGAATGCCCGTCAGCTCAACCGGATTAGTAGTGTTCAAGTTTACTAAATCCTTATTGATTTTCTATTTATGCCATAAATTATTGAGAGGGGACTGTTGGAATACCCAGTATAATTGTGGGTTTATCTATTCTTTCAGTTTGGCTTTTAATCAAATTTTGCTCCATAGATTTTAAAACTCTGTGCATAAACATTTGCAAATGTTACATCTTGATGAATTGTCCTTTGTTCATTACAAAAGGAGCCCTTTATTTGTAGTAATATTCTTTGCTCCGAAATCTACTTTTTCTGCTCTTAATGTAGCCACTCCAGCTTTCTTTTGATTTTTGCCTTCTTTTAACCTATCTTTACATTTAGAGTGGATTTCTTATAAGAGCATACTGTTGGGTCTTGATTTATACATATATCTATAAATGCAATTATACAACTGACAGTCTCTCTGGCTTTTATATTTAGGCAGTTTGCATTTAAAGTGATTAAAGTTTCGGGGCGCCTGGGTGGCTCAGTCGGTTGAGCGGCCGACGTCGCTCAGGTCACGATCTCGTGGTCCGTGAGTTCGAGCCCCGCGTCGGGCTCTGTGCTGACAGCTCAGAGCCTGGAGCCTGTTTCGGGTTCTGTGTCTCCCTCTCTCTGACCCTCCCCCGTTCATGCTTTGTCTCTCTCTGTCTCAAAAATAAATAAACGTTAAAAAAATAATAAAAAAAATAAAGTGATTAAAGTTGAGTTGAAATCTGCCGTCTTCCTAGTTTTCTATGTGTCTAATATGTTCTTTGTATTTTCTTAGTTCTGGCCCTCTTTGGTATTAACTGATATTTTTATTACAACATATTGTATCACATTACATGTTGTATTTTATATTTATATTATAATATGTTGTCTTTAAGCGGCCAATTATCTTTAAAATATCTTAAATCACAAGAAACATGTATAATTTCTATTTCCAGCGCTCTTTGTTCTTTTGTAGAAATACACAGCCCCATTTGGTATCATTTCTCCTTTGCTCAAAGGACGCCCTTTAACATTGCTTGCACTACCAGCCCGCTAGTAATGAACTCTCTCAGTTTTTGTGTGTCTGAAAACATGTTTATTTTGCTTTCATTTTCAAAAGCTATTTTGGATACAGGATTCAAGTGTGTTAGGTATTTTTTTCTTTCCCTGTTTTAAAGATGTTCCGCTTTCTTCTTGCTAGCCTGGTTTCTGATGCCATCATGTCTTTGTGCCTCTGTACATGATGTATCTTTCTGCTCTGGCTGCTTTTAAGGTTTGCTCTTTATCACTGATTTTGAGCATTTTGATCCTGATGTACCTTGTTCTAGTTTTCGCCATGTTTCTTGTGCCTGGGGGTCACTGAACTTCTTTCTGGTGTGGATATATAGTTCCTACCAAGTTTGAAAAAAAATTCAGCCGTGAGTTATCTCTTCAAATATTTGTTTCTGTCCCCTCCCTCTCTCTCCTCCTCCTGGGACTCTAATATATTAAACATTTGAAGTTGTACTATTGCTCACCGATGCTCTCCTCATTAATTAAAAAAAAAAAAAACGGGGCGCCTGGGTGGCGCAGTCGGTTAAGTGTCCGACTTCAGCCAGGTCACGATCTCGCGGTCCGTGAGTTCGAGCCCCGCGTCAGGCTCTGGGCTGATGGCTCGAGCCTGGAGCCTGTTTCCGATTCTGTGTCTCCCTCTCTCTCTCTGCCCCTCCCCCGTTCATGCTCTGTCTCTCTCTGTCCCAAAAATAAATAAAAACATTGAAAAAAAAATTAAAAAAAAAAAACAACAAACTTTTTTTTCTCTCTGTGTTTCATGTTGGAGAGTTTCTACTGATGTGAACCTTCCAGTTCACTAATCCTTGCTTCTGCAATGTCTTACCCGTTGTGACTTCCATCCCAGATGTTGTAGTTTTCATTGCTCGAAATTTGATTCGGGTCTTTGTCATGTACCGTTCACGTTTTTGCCTCACATTTGAGCATATGCGACATGGTTATAATAACTATTTTAATTTTCTGTCCACTATTGCCATCTATTTTTCTCAGCTGTTCTATTTCTGGATCAGCTACACTTAGTTGATTTTTCTCCTTATCGTGGGTCAGATTTTCCTGCTTCTTAGAATGCCTACCAAGTTTTTATTAGATATATTCATTGCAAATTTTGCCTTACCGGGCACTTGACATTTTAAATATTCTTGAGCTATACTATAAATATAAACACTATAAATATTCTTGAGCTCTGTTCAGTGGTGTAGATATGTTACTTGGAAAGTTTCATCCTTTTGGATCTTGCCTTTAAGCTTCGTTAGCTGAGAAACATACTTTTCAGTTGAGGGCTAATTTTGCCCTACTCCTGAGGCAAAGTCATTCTGAGTATTCTCCCCAGTGGCCTGGAGGCTGTGAGATTTCCTACTCTGGCTGGGGGGGGGGGGCGGGGTGGGGGGTCTATCCAGTAAGCAGAGGTTATCATAGGACTCACCTTTTTTGTGTAGCATGTCTTAGGGACCACTGTCTTTTTTCACCAGTGTCCAAGGACTGAAAGTTGTTATTTCATATATTTTGTCATGAATTAATTAATTTTCTATGAGGCTTATATCAAGTGGTAGGCTAAATCCAATTCCTATTATTCCATCATAGAAGCAGAAATCTACTGGAAAGTGAACCTGAGTAATCACTTGGTGGGCATTGGTCATCCTGGAGAGGGACTCAATTGAATGTACCCTAAAACATCTGTTTTGTTTTGCTTTCTTTTCTCATCCTCTCAGCCTTACCATCTGGTTTGCTCATTGCCTTCCTCTGTCTTGTCCCAGACATTTTGTGACATTAATCTTGCTCTTCTGAGCTAGGAAAAGATCCCTTTGGAACATTCCAACTCCCCATAGACTCAGGAATTAGTGATACTCACCAGAGTTTATGAATTCAGTGGTTTAAATGAACCAATGGTACACACATGAAAATATCCACCAGCTGCCCTTGTGTCTATCCCCGAACATATGTGTCGATTGTCCTAGTAGCCTATGTAGCACACAGAACATAAAATATTTGGCATACGGTCTCTCTGATTGGACAGAGATAGTTAAGAGCTGGTATCACCCAGCCACAAGAGGTTTCATTTCTAGCCTCCTTCCGAGCATTTCTTTCGAGAACCTTTGTTACGGTCTAGGTTTTCTTTTTCACTAGTATCGTGTCCTGCTGGGTGGCTAGGTTAAGGAAAGTTATTTACAAGGCGGCTGTAAAGGTGCAAGTGAAAGCACATCCCTTTTTCCAGTACACTTGTCAAAACCATTATGGTGCCTGTCACATACTTGGGGGAAGAGGCAATGTCAGAGAGATGATGAAGACGCTGTCTGGAGCGGGGCACCTCCAATAATCCAAAAACATCTGTCACCAATACTTCTACTTCTCTTGGCGCCTACGGCTTTCTTTCTCTTTGTGTGTATTTCCTGGAGACGTTGTTTCCCTTTTTTCCTCGCCTCTTTAAAATATAGGCATTCTGCGGTAGGATTAGGGCATGTCTGAGTGTGCTGCTCTATGATTTAAATCCTTGGCCTTACCATCTGATCCCACATTGTAACAAAGACCATCAAGCCGCGTGACTTCTCATATCACTTCCAAAGCCCCGCCCTCACCTTTCCCTTCCGGAATACTCTCCTCCTCCGTTGTTTCGGTATTATCACCCTACAATCGCCTGGACTTCTCCTTCCTAAATTCCGTATTTTACACTGTGAATTATTGGAAATCAGTGGCAAACTAACTGATACATTATAGAATGTATCAGAATCACATTATAGCTGATTCTCAAGAGCCAAAGCAAAACTTTTAATGTGATGATCAACCTTATTCAAAGAACTCTGGATCAATAATCATCCTACATTTTAAGATTGGAAAAGTCACAGGATAGAGAAGAAGAAAAAAGCAATAAGAAGCTCAGGGAGGGGCTCCTGGCTGGTTCAGATGATGGAGCGTCTGACTCTTTATCTCACCTCGGTTTCTGATCTCAGGGTTGTGGGTTCAGGCCCGGCATTGGGCTCTGCAGTGGACGTGAAACCTACTTAAAAAAAAAGTCCGAGGGCATTTTCTTTCTTTGAAAATAAAACAGGTTTCATTTGGAAGCAGTCAAACTTTATTTATTTATTTTGTATTAAGGTAGCCTTAAATTCCAGCAAATCTCCTAGTTTGAGCTCCCAAGTCATAAGAATCACTTGAAGACTGTCATGAAATGGTTTTCCTTGGGGTAGTGTGTTGAGGGCAGAGAGTAGATCTGAATATTTGACCTCAGTCTTTTTGCTTCACACCGAAGGCCTGTACCTCTGTGGCATTTGCATCAAAATACCTGGATAGTGACAGGACATGAAGGGAGAGAATCTTCTCTCAGCACAAGCAGGTGCTATAGTATATGCTGGCATGTGAGAGTCGTCCACACCATGCCCGAGTCTGTCATCCATCACCCAGAACTGCCTAGGAGGATGGAGGAGCTGTGTGTTAGCCTCCTCGAGCACTTCGGATTTTAATCCTCGTAGACTCTGTCCTGGTGAGTAGACTCCATTTCTCCTGTACAGAACTTGGGAGTCAACCAGTGAGAAAACAATGGAAGGAGCAGGTTAGCATATAAGGTTAAAAGCAAATCTAAAATCAGATGAAATGTTGTCTTCACCTCTTTCTAGCTGCGTGACGGTAAATATCAACAAGACTCTTCTCCCCGCCCTCCACCACCGCCATGTTTGCTTCCACGTGGAGGGGATTTATGACAGTTTACAGAAACAACCACACATTCTTTCCCCTCCCCTTGGCCACGCCCCTTGCAATGCGACCTGGAGCGCTCTTCTACTCTGACTTGGACTTGACCCTGTGCTTGTTTTGGACAACGAGATATTACCAAACATGGTTCCAACAGAGGCCAAAAAGCCACTTTCACGTTAGGCCAGTTCTCTTTTGCAGCTCTGGAGGGCGAGTTGATGCTGTGGGAAAGAAAGACACCTCAAAGAAGACCTGGTGACTGGGGGCTGCCACCATTCCAAATTCCCCAAGTTCGCAAGGGGATAGCAATGTCTTCAATGCCATTTAGGGAGAGAGAGGACAGAACTCATACTCATCGTTCTTCCCCAGATTTGATAAGCATATTGTGCCAAGGTTAATCTTTCCTAGGCAGGTTCTTCCAGTTGACTTTGAGTTCCCTAGCTATGAATTCTGACAGCGATTGACTTGCAACTTGGTGTGGCAGAAGAAAATAAAATCTCCATCTGTCTTAATTCCATTCACTTTTTGGTGCTCTTCAGCAATGCGGGTCCACATTTCCTTCTCCACAATCCTTGGGGCCATATCTGTTTCTGAATTCAGAGTTATGTGGATTATACTAAATACCACATGGTACTTCAAATAGGGTCTTCAGAAGCACCCCATAATCTAACATTTATATTTTTGCAACAAAATATGAGCATTCATACTTGGTATGATATATAAAAATTAGAAATCACATCAGTCAGGTAAGGTGAATATTTACCACCAAATGCTTTTGGAATTTGGGGTATATGGGTAAGGGACTGGGGATCAGTACATAGCTTGGGGTTCTAGGAATAAAAGTTTCCCTAGGACACTGCTCTAGAGCTGAGGAGAATATGTTTTCCAAATTTGGTAGGTATGAGATGAGTGCTAGATAGTCATGTATGTTCTACTCACTCTTGAGACTCTTAAAAAAAGCACGACATGTCAGATACTCAGAGTTGAATTAATGTCAAGTCTTAAGCATGACTAAGCAGCAGTCCATCATTCCAATGAGATACAGCCCAGGCTACCTCAGTCACAGGAACCTTACTCTACTTAGGGAGTAAGAACCCTTCTGATTGAGACTGAAGAGGTTGTGAGGAACTTGAACTTCCTAGGACTTTTGACTCTTATTTACTTTATGGGTTCTAGGTTTCAAGGAGAATTCATCTCTGAACCATAATTTCTCTCTCCTTCCACTGACTATGGAAGAGAGATTATAGTTTGACTTTAATTCTCTTAATCTTGAATGGGTTTGGACATTAGCTTGAAAAGAATTGGTTCGTTAAACATTAGTGTCTCTCTGGAAAAGTTATAATGGAAGAAGTTTTGTGTTCAACTTTGGGGGTTTTTATACTTACCGTTTTGTTCTGCATTTTAGTATTTGGATATGTTAATGTTTTCAATTAATCTTGTTTCCAAGCCTCTGCTATGCTATGTTGGTACAGAGTTGACTGGAGTTGATTTGTCTGCATACTATTCTGACTTATTTCATAATCTCAGAACAAAATATAAACTTTCCACCCGTGAAGTTAGGAAGATACTCCGTGGAATCGGAGAGTAGTTCATACAAATGGGAAAAAAAGTGCTAGTGATTAACCAGTAAATAGGATAGTCACACCCCTGGGTGACAGTATGCTTAATGGCTAAGTATGACATATTAAGAGAACAAAAATCTGGAAAATATTGGAGGGGAATACATTTTCCAAACAGCTGTTATTTCTTCCATGTGGAAGCTCAATAATGAACACTCTGGCCTAGTTCTGTCCCCTTTACTTACTTTACCCCGGGAAATATGGAGAAATATATCAAATTGGTAAATTTGAAAAGAATAATCTAGATATTCTCAACCCAGCTACTCTCTTCATCCTCTTGGGCATGCCTTGCCCATAGAACACAGGTGAACTGGTCTTAATCCAGTGCTGACATGGTTGGGTGGGTAAGCTTCTCCACTTCTGGGGTTCAGTATTACTGTCTTTCTTTAAACTCCTTCCTGTACTTAGGGTGAATGAGTAAAAAAAAAAAAAGTGATATATCAGTCCTGTCTACCTTAGTCTTGGCTCATCTCTAAATTAATTCAGAGTCCACAACTTGATTGAGAAGATGGATGCTATCGGCTGGGTACCCTCAAAAATTCCAATATTGTATAGGTTATTAAATCTCTCTGTGCACATATCCTTGTCTCCATAACGAGGATTTGTGATGATGATTACATATGTTAGCTGATCGTGTAAAACGTTTGTAACGTTGCCCAGCATGTAGCAAGGACTCAATATTTGTTATCATCATTATTGACATCTAGCTTGTGTCCAACATTGTGAGGAACATTTAGCAACGTCAGAGAAACTGGATAAGATGGGGATGCCTGGCCAGCTCCCGAGCAGTTTATTATCTGGTTAAGAAGACAACTTATGGAGAATATATAAGACACACGTAATCCCGCGTTCGACTTGCATACTCAGAGTTATGAAATGGAAGTGGGAAATTAGGGCATTTAGACAGATGGATGGGACCCTCTCATAGCTCTTTGCTTCTGCTTCTTTGGTTGCACAGAGTTTGCTTACACCCATAGTATTGCTAATTTTCTACATATCTCTTCCACTGGATCGAAAGCTGTTTAAGAGCAGAGACTGAGTATTTTTCATTTCTGTATCTTCCACACCATCCAAGGTGCACACCGACACACAGGTACACATGCATTTGTCTTGAATAATAATTATTTTAGGAGAAAAGGGGAAAGAATGAATGAGGGAGAGAAGGAAGGAAAGAAGGAAAGAAGGAAGGAAGGAAGGAAAGATCTGTTTGACCGGCCCGATGGAGGGCTGAGCGAGGGATGCAGCCAGAAGGCCAGTTTTGTCCGGCAAAATGGACACATGCGGTGGAAGGAAGACTGAGGCTGTGGCTAAGTGCTCACAGAGGACTGAAGGTCTATTATCCCTAGTACAGTGATGGGTGTTGGGCCTCCTGTCATCCCTTATCCTCTAGTGAGGAAGTTCTCCATATAGCAAGAAGCCTGGTGCTCAGAGGCTCAAGGCTTCAGTGGCTCCAAGCCTTGTCATGGAAAGATGTTAATACAATAGAGTGGATCCTGAGCAGACTGAAAGATACGTGATAGTGACTAATTTTGCAAAATGTTTCTTTGGGTCAGAGAAGGAACTCACGAATAAATCGCTCTAAACCTCCCTGAAGAAAACCAGTAGATAACCATCGGTATCTATTTTTAGATAAAAGTTGAGACTCCACAGTGTGTTGTCCATTGCTATCTAGCGATATTTTATACTTGGCACATGGGCAACGAGCACATTATCTTTAAAGCAGTGTCACTAGAGTTCCCGTATACCTCCTAGAATATACATGACTTCCTCTGAAAGGGGAACTGCTGATTTTGACTAATGACCCTGTTAATGAATACTACAAAGAGACTACTAACCAAATCTTTTTTTTTTTCCCACTAGAAAAGATACCTCTCTTTTGCAATTTAATGCTTTCTCTCCGATCACGAGTGTGGCTTGGTGAACAAGCCAGCACAAACCCAGTATCATGGTTCTTATGGGCAACTCTGTCGGGCCTCCCTGTCCCCATGGGCAGTAACAGTGCTGGCATGCATCCAAAAATGGGATGTCAACAACTATCTTTGTTTTATGTTACTTTGCCATCAGTGGGTAATATTTCCTGGTGCACTAGAAAAGGATTACATCTTGATGCACAGGCTTCCTTCTCCTTTTGACAGCCTTCACAGTTTGTCATAAACTGTTGGCCATTAAATAAGCCTATCTTTTAATCATGACTGGCCTGGGAATGGTTTACAGTTAACGATCCTCAGAAAAACCCACCATTCTTTCCTAAGTTAGGTCCCTTTCAGCAGAACTGTATTACGTTGGGCTTTGTTGTACTTCCTGCTCGGGGCCCATAACGGGGCTTGAGTGGCCCTTGCTTGTTCTTGAGAAGGATGACATATTTCCTGCAGCTCTTTCTACGAGCAGACAGCTGTGGAAGCATCACAGTAATGAAGCGAACATCTTGTGGGCATCCAGGACAGCTCCTAAACATTCACCGTCCTTTTGTCCCCTGCTCTGGGAGACTTCTGCTGATATAAGCTGGGAAGTCAAGTAACATTTCTCATCCAAGCCTGTGTCCCTGGCACCAGCCATGGTCTTTCCCGTATCTCAGCCTACGTGTAAGGTAGCTCTTGGAGTAGGGTTCACATTGATGTTGATGATCTGGGCACACCACTCGGGGTGCAATGATTGTATCACAAAAAGAGTTTTGAGGACACATACTACACATAGATTAGGTACATTTCAGACATAATATTATGTCTCTTCATTCAGTTGGCTACAAGTAAAACTATAGATTGTGTTTTTAAATTTGTTTTTGAGAGACAGGTAGAGGGCGAGAGGGAGACACAGAATCCAAAGCAGGCTCCAGGCTCTGAGCTGTCAGCACAGAGCCCGACATGGGGCTCGAACTCATGGACCATGAGATCAGGACCCAAGCTGAACTCGGATGCTTAACCAACTGAACCACCCAGGCACCCCTAGATTGTGTTTTTGAATTAATTTTCTATCTTAATTCTTGGTGGAAACAGCTGCATATTTAGGAATATAACCAGACGTTTGGTACCTTAGTCATACAAGTGCAACAGTATATCTCTGTAGCCATTTATTTTATTTTTTAGAATAAACTGAGGCTTGTCCAAATAAGTTACGTTTACTGTGTTTTTCCTTCTGTTTTTGTATTATGAAATGAAATAGGGAAACAGGAAGCCAGACAAAATGGGTGTAGGGGTTAATGAGCTATAAGATGAATGAACATCCTTGTTCCATCACTCCGGTCAAGGACTAAAATTTACTGCCACCTCAGAAGCCATCCCAGTCATACGCACACAGATGTCTTTTTACCTGCAAGTATTCTCTCGTTCCTTACTTTTCTTTACAATTTATCTGCGGAGCAAGGAGCACGTGACCCACGGTCTATATTTTGGCCGGTTGCCAAGACAAGGACCAGTTCAGCGTTCTCCTCTACCCTTGGTGTTTGTTGCAAATGGAATCAGATGAGGCAAATCCTGATCAGACTCTGATTCTCCTCTTTGGTAGGACTCTAGGCGATGGTGAGTTTTTACGATGAAAGGCATTTGATGTATGGTTGTCTCTCTTTGGTGATGTTAGCAGCCATTGATGCTTGACCACTAACTCCTTTGATACCTTAGGGGATTACCTGTGGTGGCATTCTCAATTTATCATTTGTTATATGGGAAAGCCTTTATAAGAGAAACTTCCCCCTCATCAACTCTTTGGTTACTTACTGCAACAGGTGACACTGAAAAGACAGGGCAAATGTTTCATGTTTTAATATCAGCATAAACTTACGGATTTAAACGTATCTCGTGGGTTTTAAGCCACCGCGATCATTATCTTCCAGAAGTACACAGTAGAAGTTCCCTCTTCGAGTGGATTCCTGAACCTTTTGATAGCTTTCCCAATACCAAGTGAGATGTTTTTGTTTTGTTTTGAGTAAGATAATTTTGTATACTTCCTATCTCCTAGAAGTTCTGGATTCTTTTAGTAGGCAGAAAGAAGCGTTTCAAGATTACGATACGGTCAATAAAGATGTTCATTGCCATTTGTTTGGTTGTTGTTTCTAAACTTGTTGAGTAGACAGAGCCAGGAAATAGAGTCTCATTCTCTCTAGCGCGTGCACACCCCCCCCCCCCCACACACACACATCGTGAGTTCTTCCTAATACTTTTAATTTGAAATCAGGACTACCTAGTTTTTACCTAACAGCTTCTGTATTATTTCTGCAACTCCTTTCTTCTACACTGGGGGTCACACACCTTTAAAGTAAAGGACCAGATAGTAATTATTTTACCTTACAAGTCATAGGGTCTCTAGTTCTGCCCTTGTAGCCCAAAAGGAGCCATAAACAATATGTAAAGCAATGGGTATGGCTCTAGTGCAATAGGAAGTCATTTGCAAACAACAGAGGCGGGAGGCCCATGAGCCATAATTGCCAACCCTTACTCTGCATTGGAAGTCCTCGTTCTCAGGGATGTAGGTAATGTCAAGATCAGAATATCCCATCGTGGCTCATTGACTTATTTCACATTCAACAGCCTCAGAATAACATAATAATATTATTACCACCCATATACTTGCTAAAAACAGTTAAAAATAAGCTTTTCAAGGGGCATCTGGGTGGCCTAGTCGGGAGCGTCCAATTCTTGATTTCAGCTCAGGTCATGGTCTTGTAGCTTGTGGATTTGAGCCCCAAGTCGGGCTCTGTGCCGACAGCACAGAACCTGCTTGGGGTTCTCTCTCTTCCTCTCCCTCTTCCTCTACCCCTCCCCTTGCTGGCTCTCTCTCTCTCTCTCTCTCACTCTCTCTCTCAAAATAAATAAAGAACTTTTTTTTAAAATAGGCTTTTCAAATGTACTATTCATTCTCCCTTGTTTATAGTTGCACTCTGTCTACACTGTCTGTGCATATAGCCAGTACGTGCTTCTTTCTCTTAACCTTCCATCTTAGTTCTGTAAGTGTCTACACGTGAACTTCTCCAATGTGTGTGTGTGTGTGTGTGTGTGTGTGTGTCTAATCCTCTGGTAGGCTAGGTTCATTTGCTGCTAAGGTGTTCAGGGATGGCCTATCAGGAGTAATGTTTCCTGAGTTCATCCAGATAGATACTAATTTGTCTTTTTTTTTTAATTTTTTTTTCAATGTTTTTATTTATTTTTGGGACAGAGAGAGACAGAGCATGAACGGGAGAGGGGCAGAGAGAGAGGGAGACACAGAATCGGAAACAAGCTCCAGGCTCTGAGCCATCAGCCCAGAGCCTGACGCGAGGCTCGAACTCACGGACCGCGAGATCGTGACCTGGCTGAAGTCGGACGCTTAACCGACTGCGCCACCCAGGCGCCCCTAATTTGTCTTTCTGTTCACATTTTCTTCTCTTCAGTACCTGAAACACATTACTGTATTCTCTTCCCTCATAAAGCACTGTGGTCACATAGCTTGTCAATGGACCTACTTTCTTTCCCTTGTAAGGCACAATGTCTTCTTGCCTACATGCCTATTTCAAACTAGGTAAGATGTATACACTGATATGACCATCAACTTGAAGGAAGTTTATCAGAGAATGTTTTCAGGATTAACACCAGTTGGGGGTAGGAGGGTCAAGAGGGGAGTTGAGATGGGTACAGTCACAACTGTCAGGGAGCCCTGAGTCATCTGGCAGTTGTCTCACGCTGGGGAGAGGGAACTAGAATTTTTAATCTCAGACTTGACCAGTGCTCTAATATGTGGGGTGGCCCAGAGAGTGGCTGTGATTTGGGGCATAGGGGCTTCGCTCAGCCAAGTAAATTACTGAAGAGGTAGTTATAAATGAGATCCATCAAGTGACAACTTCCTAGCAGTTAGTAAAGTTTTAAAAATAAAATCTTTAGGTTCAGTGATTTTTTCTAGAACATGTCCTGATATTGGTCATTCTAGTTCAAAATTCTCAGGGATGTAGCATGTTCTTTCACTTTGTAATTTCAAGCTACTCTTTATTCCGGGAGATTTTCTTAAAGTACAGTCTTGAGCATTTATTTTCCTCTCTTGCTTTGGCTTCTAGCATCAGTGACTCCTATTATACCTCTGTTGGATCTTTCTTGCTTTTCTGTGTCTTTTTCACGAAGGCATTATCTCTGTTCCTTAAGACATTATCTGTTATGTTCAGTAGCTCTTGTGTTTTTCTTAGTTTACTTTTTATTTATGAAAAAAATTTATGTTCTATTTCTAATTGTTTCCTGAGTTTGGTAAATAAATCTATGAGGTTTTCTAAAGCCAAGTTATATTTTCCTTTCTTCTATTTGATTCTCTCTTTTGTTTGAAATAGAGGTTTGTAGTTTATTCTGTTCTAGGCACATCTTTCTGGCATAATTCCATTGTCTTTAGGGATGTAATTCCTTGTTATCTTTTTTTCTCTGATAGTAATCTGGTGTAGAATTTAACCACAAGTCTTTTTTGTATTCCCGCCTGTGTAGACTTAATTTTCCCCAACTTTTAGAAAGAAGTGCAGTTCAATGAGGCTTTTCTTACGTCTCTATTGTTTTTCTCATAGTCAAAAAATAGAGTGGCTTTTGCTTTCTGACCTTTCCTGACTTATTTCCCTTTCCTCACTTTTATCTGGGCCTCTTCCTACTTCATCCCCACGGTCCTTATCCTTATAAATTTTATTCCACTCCCCTCAGCTTCTCCCTTTGTGTGGGTCTACTTTAAGGGAGATTCAGTGGCTCGGTTTTGAGAACTCACTGGGAACTTACTACTCCAACCCCTTTAGAACTTACCGTAATCCCCTTTCGTTAATTCACTATGGCGTTGGGAATAATCTCTCCAGCTTTCAGCTGAGAATCTAACGTTGGCCGTGACACTTCCCATTGCACTAGCTATTTTGAAGTCTCCTCCCCCCCAGACATTTCAGGGGACTCCACCCCCCGGGAGCACACAGGTCTATGGCAGCTGGTAGTCCATTCTCACCCTTTTGCTGATTGAGGATTGCGGGAACAACGGGATATCTAGTCTTATTTTTGAATATCACCCACGTGTTTTGGGTTTTGCTATCTAGTTTTTCTATCTTTTTCCACATTGGGATTTGGAAAGATTGGAAAACAGTGCAGCTGACACTGCTGCCTTCCCTCCAGAATCATAGTTTAATCAGCTTATTAGAAGTTAAGGGTAAGTCACAAGCCAAATAGAACATGAATGGAGCGAAAGCGCAAGTAGAAGTCTACAACAGGAGACTTTCATTTTATCTTTTTATCATTTTATCATTGATCACTTATCATTGATCAGTGATCACTTATCATTTTATCTTTCATTAAAATAGAAGTACCAGGACTCCAGTTTTTACCACCAGTCATGTTTTTAATGTTTATTATTTTGAGAGAGAGCGAGAGAGAGAGAGAGAGAGAATCCCAAGTAAGCTCCTCAATGCCAGTGCAGAACTAGATGCAGCACTTGAACTCACAAACTGTGAGATCTTGACCTGAGCTTAAATCAAGAGTTGGACACTTAAGGTTGATGGGGGGTGGGAGGGAGGGGAGGGTGGGTGATGGGTACTGAGGAGGGCACCTTTTGGGATGAGCACTGAGTGTTGTATGGAAACCAATTTGACAATAAACTTCATATATTGAAAAAAAAAAGAGTTGGACACTTAACCGACTGAGCCACCCAGGTGCCCCCTGCCCGAGTCCTTTCTAAAGCGTCTCATTTTATGAGTCAAACTGACTCTCTCACAAAGCATGTAAGGGCCGTGTCAACCAGGAATGAGCTGCTGGCCTTGCTGTTGGACTCATGTGGGCTCCCTTCTGGCTATGCCATGGATGGCATGCATATGTATATATATATATATATATATATATATATATATATATTAATGTTTATTGTTTATTTTTGACAGAGAGAGGGAGAGAGACAGAGCACGGGCAGGGGAGGGGCAGAGTGAGAGGGAGACACAGAATCTGAAGCAGGCTCCAGGCTCTGAGCTGTCAGCACAGACCCAAACACAGGACTCGAACCCATGAACCATGAGATCATGTGACCTGACCTGAAGTCGGGCACTTAACCGACTGAGCCACCCAGGCACCCCAAAAGTTCTTAATCCATATATGACATTTGAGGAGACTTTCCTTCCGGTTGTAACAATTGGACTGTCCAGGATCCCAGAGTTCTCTGAACTATCCAAAGTCGGAGTGATATAGCCTTAACGCCAAACCACCATCAAAGTGCTAACACTTTTTCCACTCCTGATTGATTCCTTTGTCCTGCATTATCACTTCTGTAAAAGTTCAGACTTCTAAGATAAAAAGTGCAATAAAGAATAAAACAGTTCCTGAGTACGTGTGATTACTGTAGGAATCAAGCAAATAAGTAGAAAGGAACTTCCTTCATTTAAAAAAAAAGCCTCTAAGTCATTGTTCCCTGCCCTATAATAGTAGCTCCAAACAATTGAGATAATTATGATTTATAATGAACATTCCCGGAGCACCTGAAGGCTGCGGTTTCTTGTACCCACAATGAATGAGTCATTATAACTTGTTTGTGTAATACGGAGAGGAAAACAACAAGATCCTATCTCTCTCTCGCACTGATGATAAGATGACACACACTTAATCAAAATAAAGGGCACTGAAGTCATTCAAAGGAGTCCATTTTCAAAGGAATCACTGACAAGTGTTCTCTAGTTACCAGAAAAACAAATTTCAGGAAAAGGATATAAAAATCATTCATATTAGACTAGTGGCTCAAAGCTGAGTGATTTTGCTTCTCTGAGGGACGTTTGATAAATCGGGGGACATTTTTAGTTGTCACCACTGGGTGGGGTGCTGCTGGTGTCCAGTAGGTAGAAGTTGAGATGCAGCGAAGCATCCTGCATTGCACAGGCGGACCTGTCACAGCAAGGAGTTCATTAGCTGGCGGGGTTGCTGTGCATATTCACTGATGCCCACGACTGGCTCTGATTTTGCAGAAGGAGAGGGGCTCTGGGCACGGAAACCTAATTCGTGGACTGCCCGTGGGACCTGTCCCTTTTGTTTCTTCCCTTGATCTTGGTCTGCGTAAGTGGTAGGCTCACAACCCGAAACGGTGTCTTTGAAAGTCAGTATCAGAGGGAAGAGGCATCAGGTACGAGAAGGTCAGGTGTATAGGTTGGAACTCTGTATTGTCACTAATTTCAATTTGAATAAAGACAGATGACCGTACAGATTATTTGTCGAGGCCACGGCAGAATGAAGGCATCCTGAAAACGATTTCCGAACCCAGACTGGGGACACATGGTCTCATAAGTATAAATTGTCCTTTTAGGAACGATAAGATGGACTACTTTCAACCATGGCTATTTCAGAAAATGAATATTATAATCATTATGAATATATGGGGAAACGTCGTGGCAAATCAAGTTTCAGGTCAGCTCTGAAGGGGGGGCGGGTGGTGGGATAGGATCATCTTCAAGTCCTTTTCCAATTTCTGTTTTCACATCCTCTTGGGTCTAGAAGCCAACTTCAGCCCTTCCTATCTGGTTTGCAGCACACGGCCCGGGGAAGGCTGCTGAACTGTACAAGGAAGAGAGAGCCTGATCTCTGTTTCCCTCATTCTTCTTCCTAATTACTTCTGAACATCTACACACCTGCCAAAATCATTTGAAAGGAACCCAGTGTTAGGGCAAGGTCTGAGTAAAGGACAAACCAGCGGTGGGGCCCCAGCATGCGGGACTGTCTCAGCAATCACTGAGATTTATGATATTAATACCCACAATTTCTCATAAAAACAGCAGAAGGTGTGCTTCCTATATGTGAGTGGAACTTGGCTTGGGTTCCCGGCATCGGCTCCTATAATCAAAGCCACTAGGCATCCTCCCCTGGGCCGAGGCGAGTATAAGCGCAGTGGTCACCCGCCCCGGGTATCAGCGCTGTCACACGCCTTCCTGCTCCCTCGACACCGCAGTATTCCAAGCCCTGTTGCTCCCGGTTTGGGTCATATTTACAATGAAGATGTTAAAGGCAAGATTTGATGAGCCTTAGAGCACCGGGAAAAATTTGGCTGAGAGTCTGGGTTCTGAGGACATTAGACTCAGAATGGGTATGTTGACAGATTGTATTCAGCCAAGAATAAACCCTGTCTGTGCACCGGAGTCACAAAACCCTTTGGTATACTCATTAATAACTGAAACCCAGTAATAAGTTCCATATTTCACGAGCGGCGTCTCATACCAGAGATATTTCTCCATCAGCCTGTACATGCTCTATGCTTATATATAATCTTTGTAATGGTTACAGGTACATTTTGAGTTCTCCACGCTCTTTTAGATACCAGATGTGCCCGCTACAGATAATATTCAGATGTTCCATGCCTTTCTAAGAGGGGGAAGGGCTATCCTTTGATTCTTTCGACCACAAAACACAGATTCTAAATGGAATTGGTGTATAACAAGATAGATTGTTCAAATGCACTGGTTTAGCCCATTCTTTTGGGTGAAGAAGAGAGTTTTTAGATGGGCTTCATTCTTTAAAAAGAAATATCCCTTTCATGTTGAACAAGAGAAAAACAATTATGGTCTTAAATCAAGCAAAGAAAATCAGGCTTCAGAAAACTTCAGTTAGTCCTACTGCAAAGCCAACTTGACAAGAGTCCCTTGTTAAAGAAAGAGAAAGAACAGAGACGTGTCACAATTATGTGGCAGGAACTGCAAAATCTAAGCTGTAGATATTTTAAGGACTGCTCTGGGAAATTAAAAATCTAGGTCAGGGCTTTCATTTCTAGCAGTATGGGGAGTAAATATCACTTAGAACGATACTAACCAAAAAAAAAAAAAAAGTTTTAAAATGCAGAACAAGTTCTACTTAAAAAAAAGTAAAAGTGTGTAGTTGAGCCTGATTCATGGGGTTTAAAACACACTGAACATATTAATCAGTAGTGATATAAAATAAGAAGAGAGTAATCTAAGATTTTCAAAGTTCCTTTTACTATTCTGGAATAGGATAAAAATATCAGTTAATACTGATAAGTTGTATATGCATATTAAATTTCAAGGGTAACCACTAAAAAACCGAGAACGTATACCTTCTTAAAAATAGGGTAAAAAAAATCAAGCACCCCAAGATAAGTAGAAAAGTGACAAGAGAAACATAGAAAAGCAGAACAGAGAGCTTAAAGTGAGGTAGAACTACATCTGCCTCTGAAAATCTCCTAATAAATGCAAATTAAAATTTTCTGCTTAAAGACAAAGATTGGAAGCCCAATAATCTATCTTTTTAATCCAGATATCTGGTATTTGCAATAGACAGACCTATTGAAATGTAAGGACACAGAGAGGATTACAGCAAACTAATAAAAAGGCATAAACCAACCATGCACTAAACAGAGGAAAACTTATGTAATTTCATGATGTCAGAAAGATAAGACTTTAGTAAAAAAATTATTAAAGATAAAGAGGGTTACTACATAAAATTTTAGCCTTAAGTCATCCAGAAAATAAAATAAATTTAACCTTGCAGTTTCCTAATGCTGTGGTTGAAAAATATATAAGTAAAAAAATGGCAAATGTTTATAAGGAGAACTTGAAAACTTATCACAATAGTGAGTTTTACAACTATTTCTGAATACACACACACACATATGTATGTATATTCATTCAATATATTCAGCAGACCAAAAAAAATCTAGCGAGGTTATTATCTAACACAGAGAGGCAACTGCTCTCAATAATTGGAAAATAAAAATAATTTTGAAATACTGGATTATTTACAAAACTTAATATCCATTAGAATATAAAGCAATTCTAATAGATTTCAGAGAATCGGTATCCTACGGAGTTTCTTCTCTAGTCACAATCTTAATTAGGATAGACATAGACAGTTAATAAATAGTAAAAAGATAGCTTTTAAACCTTAAAAAATGAATCTTTTTTTTTCAATTTTTTTTTAATGTTTATTTATTTTTGAGACAGAGAGAGACAGAGCATGAACAGGGGAGGGGAGGGGCAGAGAGAGAGGGAGACACAGAATCCGAAACAGGCTCCAGGCTCTGAGCTGTCAGCAGAGAGCCCGACGCAGGGCTCGAACTCACGGACTGTGAGATCATGACCTGAGCCGAAGTCGGACGCTTAACCGACCAAGCCACCCAGGCGCCCCAAAAAATGAATCTTTAAAAGTCCATAAAAAGTCAAGGATGAAGTAATTTGAACAACACAATGAATCACATAGTTTATATTATCACCGAAAACATAACTAAACATCTGTAAGTCCATACTGATATAAACAAATTATTGACTAGAAAAATAAGAGAGAAGAGACAACTCTAACTCTACAGAAGAATACCAAGTAACTTGTGTACAGGTCCCCTATGAGATAGTGCATAAATCCCGACTCTATAAAATGGATATTGTGCAGAGTGACTTCCTTCTAAAGAGCACAGTGTGGAATGGGCCAAAAAGAGTAACTTCACAATGGAGGAACCTGACAAATACCAGTTGAAGCAGGTGATCAAGATAGACATCATTAATATTAAGTCATGTCAATAGCACACACCTTTGATGTGATGTGATGAAAATGGCACGTTATTTTCTTTCTTTTTTTAATTTTTTTTTCAACGTTTATTTATTTTTGGGACAGAGAGAGACAGAGCATGAACGGGCGAGGGGCAGAGAGAGAGGAAGACACAGAATCGGAAACAGGCTCCAGGCTCTGAGCCATCAGCCCAGAGCCTGACGCGGGGCTCGAACTCACCGACCGTGAGATCGTGACCTGGCTGTAGTCGGACGCTTAACCGACTGCGCCACCCAGGCGCCCCAACGTTATTTTCTTTCAAAAGCCCGCAACTCCAGACTAGTTATGAGAAAAACATCAGACGAATCCAAACTGAAGAACATCCCACAAAATGGTGACTCATACTCTCAGAACTGTCAAAGTCATCAAAAACAAAGAAAAATCTAACACACTGTCACCAAGTCGAGGAGCCTAAGGACACACGACACTTAAATGCAATGTGATCACCTGGATGGGATCCTGGAACAGAAAAAATGTTTTGTAAAAACTAAGAAAATATGAATAAAGTATGGACTTTGCTCAATAATAATATATCTAATATCAATGTTTGTTCATCAGTTTTGACAAATGTACCATGGTAACATTAGATGTAATGATGGGGAAACTGGGTACAAGATCTACGGAAATTCTGAATTCTCTGTACAACGCTTGCAACTTTTTTATATATCGAAAACTATTCTAAAATAAACATTTGAAAATTTAAAAATCAGTAAGTTTGAAAATAAAAAATCTTATTAAAAACTCACAAAATTCTCAGTGGAAATTACATAGTATTTGGGGTAGAATAATTTTGAAAATAACCACATTTCAAAGTTTGTGGGATTTAACTAAAGCAGTAATTAAGGTATAAAGCCTTAGAATATTTATCGTAGGAAATGAAGACAGTCCAAAACTTTAATATCGAACTTAATAACATTAGAAAAAGATCAACATAATAAATCTTAGTGAAGTAGGAGAAGGAAATGATGAGGCCAAGAATAGTGGTTACTGAAACAGAACAAAGTGATTTAAGGAAGGATAAACATAGATAAAAGCTGATTCTTTGAAAAGACAAGGTTGATGGGGATAAAAAGGAGAGGCTCAAACAAACAATATTAGAAATAAAAAGAAGACGTAACTACAGATGCAGCAGACATTTTTTTAAAAGGTAAAACATGAAAACTTTATGTGAACGTATTTTGAAACCTACATGAAATGGATAGATTTCCTAAAAAATGCCAATTACAAAATCTGATTCAAGGACACCGTGAGACATAAGCTGATTTTAGAGATAAAAGATTCAGATTTTTAAGGAACAGATAGCTCTCTACTTACACCAAATCTTCCAAAGAATAGAAAAGAAGGGGACTACTTACTCCCAATGAAGTTTATGAGACTCATATGATCTGCATAACAAACAAACAAAAGATAAAGACATCTTCCTAGGAGACTCAGACAAGCTCTCATTCAAAAGCATAGATGAAAATACTGAGGAAAATGTTAGCAAACAGAATCCTTTATTACACAAAACAAATTCATGATGACTAAGTTGAGTATATCCCAGGAATACAAGATTGGTTTCATCTTAGAAAATCTATTAACGTGACTCTCCACAGGAACAAATCAAACAAAAAAAAATTTATGTAATTGCTCCAATATTCACAGAAAGAGCAGGAAATGATATTTAACATCCATCCTTTGTATTTAAAAATTCCTTAGTATCTTCCCCCATCACGACTTTCGTTCATCATTTTTTAGAAGTTCTGACATAATGAATCAAAATAAAAACAGAATTAACTGTTGGAAAGAAAAATATCTTATGATTTTCAGATGTTATCTTGTACATAGAAGAATCTGCAGACACTTTTAGACTTAGAAGTTATGCAAGTTTTCTGGATATACCAGCTACAATTAGGAAATACAATGATGAGACGCTATTTATAACATCAGTTAAAAATAGAAAACATTCATGAAAAAAAAGATGACAAAATATACGTCAAACCTTCATAAAAATGCATTGAATGACTTTCAATATCCAACTGAATCAAGGTGAGTACTATGTCTATGGTTAACAATACCTAATATTATAACTGTGAGTTTTCCCTAACTTTAATTGATGTAAGATTTGATGCTTTTCCTATCAATATCCCAATAGAGTGTTTCATAGAACTTGACAAACTGATTCTAAAGTTTCTTTCTTTTTTTTTTACATTTATTTATTTTTGAGAGACAGAGTGAGACAAAGTGAGAGCGGGGGAGGGGCAGAGAGAGAGGGAGACACAGGATCGGAAGCAGGCTCCAGGCTCCGAGCCGTCAGCCCAGAGCCTGACGCGAGGCTTGAACTCATGGACCGCGAGATCGTGACCTGAGCTGAAGTCGGACACTTAACTGACTGAGCCATCCAGGCACCCCTGATTCTAAAGTTTCTAAGGCCAATGTAATACTGCTCTTGGGTGAATAACAACTGTACTAAGAAACTTGCTATTGATGTGGAGAACGTTCAAGTGATACCTTCTTCATACTGAGCGAAAACTAAATTTGAAATGGATTAGGAATTTCATCGTGAAAGACTAAATTTTAAAATCTTTAGAACTAAATATAGGACAGTCTTTAGGTCTTTGGACGTAAAGGAGAGACATCACCTATCTGCTGTTGAGTCACAAGCCTGGACCCTCACCTACAACTTGAGTTCCAGATCTGAGGAGTACCTGCCTGCTAGATGTCTACATAGACTTCTTGAAGGCATCTCAACTGCCCAGTCCACTGTCTTTGATCCGGCTCACTGAGAAGAAGGCATGCCCACAGGAAGTTCACTGGAGGAAACTCTCGGGATCAAAACCAATGGGGGGATGAAGGTCACGTGGCTAGGCAGAAGGAGGGGTTGAACTGCGACACACTTACAAGAATGGTTCCATCAGGTCCCACTAGAAGCATGGAGCTGAATGGCCCTTCACAGCTTTCCTGCCTTGAGGCAAGGAGGCTGGGCATTTATACCCCAGTTATTGTGTGAACCCCCATCACTTCCAGGGGGCGTGCCTTGAATGAGGTGACTCCTTTCAGCTGAGGGCAATTCCTAGAGATAAAGCTGCTGAGAGCCTTCAGCCACCAACACTCCCAGCAATGGTGGAATGATGGCTGCCACAGGCATGAGAAGGGGAACCAGTCTATCTGCCTTCATTATTTCTCCTCTCCATGTGTTCCTCCTGCCCTCTCAATGCCATCATTATACCTAGTTTCTTATGCCAGAATTTCTGGTTGACAGCTTCTCGAGGGAAGAGTGGGTCTCTGTCATTGGAGTTTTCTCCCACTACCCGGCAGTGTCAGACATGTTTCCTCGGACTAGTTATTAGATGGATGGCTTGCTAAATGAATGATTGGCTCATATGAAAGGAATGTAAGACATCATTTTCTTGGGGAAAGTGATCTTTAACAGACTTTTCAGGTTGAGGGGCCAGGAACAAGCCATGTGTTTTCCTCTCCCTCATCTTCTTACTCAATCTGTTCAAGTTCACCTGATCTTACCTTTGAAATGCCCTTGCCCGCCTGCTCCCTGCCACCTCCTCTGCCCCCGCCCTAACTTCAGACAAGGGAGTTTCCTCAACTTGTCATTCTGCCTTCAGTTTCTCTCGCCTTCCATCTGTCTTCCGTACTGCCACAAATCACCTTCCTGAAACGTGATCTGGCCGCATCACTCCCTTGCTAAAAGTCTTTAATGGCCACTGTTTAAGGTTATTCTTTTTAAAAAAAAAATTTTTTTAACGTTTATGTATTTTTGAGACAGAGAGAGACAGAGCATGAACGGGGGAGGGGCAGAGAGAGAGGGAGACACAGAATCGGAAGCAGGCTCCAGGCTCCGAGCCATCAGCCCAGAGCCCAACGCGGGGCTCAAACTCACGGACCACGAGATCGTGACCTGAGCTGAAGTCAGACGCTGAACCGACTGAGCCACCCAGGCGCCCCGTGTTTAAGGTTATTCTAAAATGATGGAGTACAATAGCAAGGGACTGGGGATTAGAAGGCTCTGTTGCTCACGGGCAAGGAGAGTCTCCCCAGCAAGTTCCTCTGCTTCTCCAGGACTCAGTTTAGCCATCTGTCTTTTTTTTTTTTTTTTTTCAACGTTTATTTATTTTTGGGACAGAGAGAGACAGAGCATGAACTGGGGAGGGGCAGAGAGAGAGGGAGACACAGAATCGGAAACAGGCTCCAGGCTCTGAGCCATCAGCCCAGAGCCTGACGCGGGGCTTGAACTCACAGACCGCGAGATCGTGACCTGGCTGAAGTCGGACGCTTAACCGACTGCGCCACCCAGGCGCCCCTAGCCATCTGTCTTATGCTCAGCTCTAGTGTCTCTTTCTTTTGGCCACAGTATTGTCATGGCTTCTGACAGAGCCCAGCTCCAGGGGCAGAGTCCAGCTCCTCTGTTAGAAAAAACCCAATGAGAGCATCCCTTTGCCCCGACCCCAGTCCTCACTTCAGAACTTGGCATGTGGTCAGGTTAGGGACTCAATGCCCACGTTGTCATTTAAGCTTTCAGGATAATCGGGTTTTCCGGCTGGGTGTCTGATAACACGCCTTTGGGTTCTTGGCCACAGGGCGAGAGAAGACATTACTACCAGGGGCCTGAGGATGGGGTCAGCCTGGAACTCACAGAGAGGCGTCCTGGGGATGCTGTTCGGTCATTGAATTCAAGCAGGGCCGGAAGTCTGTCTATGGGGCTCTTCCTTTATGCAAACCAGTAATAAACTCTTTCTGTTGAAACCGTTTGCACGGGGTAGCTGCTACTTACAACCTAGAGTCCTAAGTGATAGAGTCACGGTGCAGTGTTGTTGTTGTTGTTTAAATGTAAAACGTTTTCTAACTGTCACTATTACATAACAAGTTCTATGCTCCTACGGTATCAGGAAAAATCATAACGTTGTTTTAGTTTTTCATCATCATCTCTTACTTCTTTTGTTTCAAGCACACATGCTCCAGCCACACTGTCTTATCCTTTTCTCCCAAGCATATAATTCCATTCTGTCTCTCTATTCATGGTATTCTTCATGTTTCCCCAAAACACCTTCCCGAGCTCACGGCAGACCAAAAGCTAGTTACTCTCTAAGGCCAAGGTCAAATACTCCCTAGTGTGTGATAGTCAGAATCAACTCTCTGAGCTGCTGGAGTTGTGTTCATATCATTATAAATCCATAATGTGATACTTTTGGTGAGTTAAGGGATCCGTTTGCTGTTCCATTAGACAGGGAGCCAGTGGATGGTGAGACCCAGGTCTGTTCATTTACATCTCCATTACTGCATGCTCCCTGACATTCCACAAATGTTAAGTGAAGGAATTCATGAATGACCTCCTTAAGTGGAAAATAACAACACGAACGCAGAAGTTTATGGCTGGCAAATTAGTCAAAGCTCAGCAAGTACATGAAAGAGTGCGGAGAACTTCCTTGACCCGGAATTTATCTTCTACAGACTTTACGGGGGCCTTTTCTGCTTAAGTAAACTTATTTTCAGCTTTACAAAGCAGCACGGCTCTGCTTGGTTTCTTTTCAAATCTAACTAGTTCAGATTTGACATCTTCAAAAAACTACAAATTTCTCTCCTTAATTTTACCAAAAAAACATTCACTTGGCCTTTGGCTGTTGCTGTAACGTGCACACTGGGATTTTTAAGAGTGGTTTTCAGAGGAAACACAGAGATGGACCTTCTCCTTCTAGCCAAGGCACCTGAGCATTTAGAGCTTTTCCTCCTGGTTTTGTGCAGCCTTTATTTTTTTCCCCCCATGCTCATTCATCACCACGGATGCTATGCTTGGAGAGAAAGGGGTTTCAGTTGCAGAACTTGCTTCCTGTTAATTCTTCCATTCCAGAACATTTTGGAAACAGATGTCATGATTTCAATATAATAATAAAAGTAAAATAATTATATCCAGACAACTGAAGCCAAGTGAAAATAATTTTACAAAGTGAATTTCTATTTTCCTTTTTATAGAATGGGTATAGCATAGCAATCCTGGCTTTTCCGCTTGCATTCATTAGGTTAATTAATATTGGAAAACTCTTCTGCATGGTAACTATATGTAAACATGGGGATCGTTCTGCTAGACCTCCACTGTGGTATGACTCATTATTTCATGTATTTGAATAACTCTGCTCTCGGGGCTCCCGGGTGGCTCAGCCGATTAAGTGTCCAACTCTTGGTTTGGGCGCAGGTCGTGATCTTGCAGTTTGTGAGTTCGAGCCCCACGTCGGGCTCCGTGCTGACAGTGTGGAGCCTGCTTGGGATTCTCTGTCTCCCTCGCTCTCTCTGCCCCTCCCCACTCACTCTCCCTGTCTCTCTCTCTCAAAAATAAATAAATAAACTTTAAAAGATTTGCATAACTCTGCTCTCTAAACATAACAACTATATATTAGAAGAATATTATGTGACCGAAAAATGGAAATTTGTTCTATACCGCAAATGACAGCCGTATTAAGTGTTTGCCCTTTATTCAGTGCAACCCAGAAGTGCATTCAGGAAATGGATTGCAGAACTCTATTTGCCGGTTTAATAGTTTTTTGAGAGTGGACTGGTTCTTAGTCATTTTTATTTTATACACAGCATGAAGTTCACAGTAAATAGTAAACACACATTGGTCAAATTGGTGAACAGAAGGGAAAAGAAATGGTGTTGAGGAATACAAAATTTGGGAGGAAGCCAAGCTTTAATAAATACGCTTATAAATATTTGAGGGACCAAAGGGAAATCTTCAGGTTCAACACAATGCTTTGATATACGTCTTTGTCTCCTCTTTCTTCCACGATCCCACTAAGATGATTGTGTAGAATAGTACCGCCGTTTCTCATAAGGTACATCTCCTGGACTAGCTGATTGTTTTAGTCATATGATTTGTCTATGTTTTAGTCATGTGTTTTAGTCTATATGATTTGGAGAATAAATTAAGGTAAAAACTTCACCATCAAAGTTAGCTCTAGAGTTCAGAAACTGGCTCAGAATAGAGAATTTGTCGATTTTTACCAAAAGAAATGTTTCTGGGAACATACACCTGTTTGCAGGCTAAAAACTTTGAATTTTACAAACACCAGACGATGAGATTTTGGAAGAGGACTCTTTTTTCCCCCCACCATTTCCCAAGTGCATCGGCCACTTCTCCGATTAGTTTTCACAAACAACATTAGAAGATCGACACACGGTCCAACTGATGACTCCTACTTGGAGGAGGAATTGAAAACTATTTAGTTCACCTTTGAAAGTTCACGTTGACACCTGTATACCCCCTTGAGCCAGCATCTAGAAAAGTGCTTTGGTTTTAAAAAATAATCTGGAAAAAAAAAAAAAAAAAAGAAAGAAAAAAAATCTGGCAGCCCAGTAGGACTCCATTACACAAGTAAGACTGCTTGTGTGAAGACAGACACCTGGTGGCCAATGTGTGGAACTGCAGCCCAGGAAAGAACTTTTTGCTGTCTACCCCCCCCCCCCCCGCCCCGCCCCCCCCACTCCTTCCCCTCCTGCCTCTTGGGTACAGACTGCTGTTGACGGTCGACATACTGCAGCTGTAGGAAAGTGAGTCTCAAGTTCAAGTCAAGAGATTTCCAGAACAGTTCCATCAACGCCAGGAGAGCTCCGGGTCACAAGTTCTCTAAATTATTTAGAAAGCCGACCGATGTAGCGTTAGTAACCGTTTTTAAAAGCTACTAAAATCTCTTCCCCAAGAAGCTGAACAGGAGCCTCCGTGTTTGAGAGTAAGGTTGAATCTCCACCTGAAAACTTCTGGCCTTCCTCTGTCAGAATAATGAGCTTCTGTTTTCTTTGGGGAGGGAAGAAGCGTCAACTCCTCTTGCACCGCAAAAACAGGCCTTTTGGAGCTTTTGAATGTGGCCTTGCCCCTGACTCGACCCTGCCTCCCGTCTGACTGCTTTCTCCAAAGTCATCCCTGCAAGACAAAAATGCGTCACTGAAAGAAACGGGAAGCAAAAATGCCTCTTTCTTGCTGCTGCTGGTCCCTGGCTTTTGTTCTCTTTAATTTCTGGGTGTGGAGATAAGCTTCCCGAAGTGAGAGAGAGCGGTTCCTCAGCTTCCTCGGAGTGCACACACGCGGTGTCGCGCAGGGAATGGAACCGAACCCTTGTCCTGTTCGCAGCAGCGAACGGGGTCGAAAGACAGGGAGCAGAGCATCTCCCAGCCCCATCGCACTGTCTCACGAAGTGACGTGCTACCCAGCCGGAGGTCTACCTGATTTCCCCTCACTCAGTCGCAGGGGCTGACTTCCCGGAGTGTCATTCCAGGCACTGCTGCCCCTGAAGTGACAAGATGTCGTGGTAGGGACGGCCTTTGTCGAACTTGTATTGGGCCTTCCCTGTGTGGCGGGTACTGTCTCAAGTCATGGCCCACATCCCGCCCCGGCCAGTGTCCCAAACCAGCCCTGATGGACACACGGCACCCCAGTCCCCGCTGAGGGAGGGCTGACTGTGTCTGAGTCGCCCCCAGGCACCCTCTCCTCCTTCTGACCCACGCGTGTGCACACACTTACACGCCGTCATGTGAACGTGGAGGGCTTCTCTGATATTCAGGATCTGACTGGTCAATATTATTTATTTCTTTATTTTGAGAGAGAGAGAACAGGGGAGGGACAGAGGAAGGAGAGAGAGTCTTAAGCAGGCTCCATGCTTGGCTGGGAGCCAACCTAATGTGGGGCTCGATCCCAGGACCCTGAGATCATGACCTGAGCCAAAATCAAGAGTCAGATGCTTAAACTACTGAGCCACCCAAGAGCCCCCAAACCATGAAACTTTTAGAAATAAACATAGGAGAAAAGCTTCAGGATCTGAGGTTAGATAAAGTATTAGAAATAATACAAAAAGCACAATTCATAAGAGGAAAATTGGTCTTCGTCAAAAGTTTCGCCAAATCGCTGTCAAGAGAATAAAAAAGGCCAGCTACAGACTAGGAGAAAATACTTTCAAATCACATATTCAACAGAGGACTTGTCTCCGGAATATAGAACGAGCTCTTTAAACTCAACAATAAGGAATCAAACGACTCAATTAAAAAGACGCATCACCAAAGAAGATACTAAGGTGGCAAATACGTGCAGGAAGAAAGATGTTCAACACCACCGGCCATTAGGACAACACACACTTAAAGCACCATGAGATTCTACTACACATCTAATAGAAGGTCTAAGGTGAAAAAAAAAATACTGGCAAAACCAAGTGTTGTCAAGGGTGTGGAGTCACTTAAACCTACGTGTGTGGCTTGTGGAACCGAAAAATAGTGCGGCAGCTACTTTTAAAGTTCCAGATGCACTTACCATGTGAGCCGGCAACCCTACTGGGTTTTCACACTAGATAATGGAACCTATGCTCACATGAAAATTGGTATGCAAATGTTCATAAGCAGACTTATTTGTAGAACTTAAATGTCCTTCCGTGGGTGACCACATGACACATTGCTACACACATCAACCTGATTGAATCTTAGACATTATGCTGAAAGAAGCCAGTCTCAAGAGACAAAGTATAGTGATGGACACTAAATCTGTGATTGGCAGGGATTATGGGCGGAGGGAGGGTGTGACAACCTGGGGGGGGCGGTGATGGAACCATTCTGTATCCTTACTATGGTGGTGGCTTACAAATCTATAGATTTACAAATCTATAAATAGGTTAAAATTCATACGACTGAACACCAGAGAAGGAAAGTCAGTATCAATATATGATAATTAAAAAATAAATACATAAAAACCCTAGTAAAAGCCAATGTGCTCACATGTGACTTACGTGTTCCCGGTTGGTCATCAACGGAACCTTAACCGATGACATCGTCACTCAGCCAACCTGGCCTCCACGACCAGGAGACAGGAGGCATGTCTGAGGCACGGCCCATTCAAAGATGAGTCAGGCAGACATTCCCAACACTCTGGGCTCGCAGCCTGGCCAAGCAAATGAGACAGAGAGGTGAAAAGGGGTGTAAATGACTTACGCCCCACGAATTCGAAGTGATGACCGCCGGGAGCCATAAGCGTAAAGAACGTTTTCTTAATTTGACCAAGAAGGAATAATCGTTTGTGTTGACTGGTTGGTTTTGTTTGTTTTTTTTTTTTAACCAAGTATTTTTGGTAATTTTGAAGACTCCCTTGCTTTGACCCACCTGCCAAAAAACAAAAAAATCCCCTGAGTTGCTAGGAATGGTGTCTGCTAGATTGCAGCCTTACTGAGATACGGACTGTGTCCAGTTCCACGCGTGTGTTCCCGTAACTAGTACTACAACGCAAAGAAGCCCCATCAATCGTGAAACACTTATTACATAAACGAATGAAAGATGACACCAACACACCACTTCAATCACCGCAACGCTTAACAATATTGTTTTGTGTTTGCCCAGCATATTCACCAATGTGGCCTGGCTCCTTGTCCTTTGGAGACGAAGCACGTATTTTCCTGAATAGGGGCATGGGCCATCCGCATGCTGTTTGGGAGGTACTTCCAAAGGGGAAAGTCCCTAAAAGTGAGTCAGAATGATTAGTCATGTCCTATGGCATTGGTCTTTGAAACCAAAGACCATTGCATACCCTCTACATGTCTACAGGAAATAAATACCAGGAATGCGAATGTAGATCCTTTTAGAAGACCGCTAAGCCTGCTATGATAAGTGACTGGGCACTTATTCAAGTGGGGTGTTTGCACTGCCATGGCAACAGACAATGTTGGTGTATTCCAGTGTTCTAAATCCAGAGTCCTAATCTCGATATAAATACGCCGAATGTTGCAAATCCAGCTTCCTAAACTGAGCCTTACCTCAGTGTCTTCATCTGCGAGCTAAAGGTCACTCACTCACCACGGCCTGATGTGCGTTCACGACAATTAAGGTCCTGGCTTTTAGGACGTCATGTTCTCATTCCCCATCTGGGCAAAAGTGAAGTTCAAAGTCAGAGCTCTGTCAGGGTTCAGCTTCTGTGATCAGTCAGACCATTCTTGTTTAGAAGAGGGTTTCCTAAAGTGAGTGCTAAGTATTTTAGGCAAAGAAACCCAGCTGTGAAAATACTGTTCGCACTTGGACAGTTGTTTGATATGTGGATTTATTTTTACGTGCACTCATTTCAGTGCAACTCTTTGGAGAGAAGTTTCTCCCCCCCCCCCCCCCGCCCCCAGAGCTTACTCTCGCTGCCCCTCACGGGTCTTTTGAGAAATGACAGTCTCTCTAATTCTCATGGGTCACAAGTGTTCTACATCACGGTACACCCTTGACTAATTAGCATTAATAAGCGATGCCGGGAGAAAGAACTCTGGAGAAAAAGCAGTCGGCTTGTTTTTGCCAAGTTGGAGTTGACCCAACTAGCAAAATTTTCCAGTCTACTTTCCTATTCTCCCGCCTCACGTGTGTTCCTGCTGCCTAAACATACATTTCTGACATGGGGTCTTGGACGCCCCGTGAGGTACGTGGCCCTGCGTGTGTTTTGTCCCAAGAGATACGCGAGCTTCGTTTGTTTGATAAATTCTTTCTTAACTGCCTACCGCGTGCGGGCATCATGCAGAGTAAGACATCGTCTCTGCCTCCTATAATCTTCAGTTGCTTTCGCAGCAATACGGCCAACATTCATCTAACGATTCACTACTTTTCGAACACCTACTGTCTGTAAGGCACGGGGTCAGGTACAGAGGGCAAAATGAACAGCATTTCAACAAGTAGAAAACCGAAGTAGGACAGAGCGGGCCGGTTCAGCAGCGGAAGGCAACGCTTGGAAGCAGAAAAGTAAATGGCCAATTCGAAACCCCTCGGGGGTGAGGCAGAAGCAAAAGGATATGGATTCAAGTCCTCACTCTTTCTCCGACACGCTCTGGTCTGTTTCCTGAGACACAGATATGACAGGTACACTCTGCGGGCTGCTGTAGGTCTTCAAGGTGCCAAAGGGCACCTGCCTGGTGCACGGCAGGCGGTCAGCAAACAGTTGTTACTGACGGCGTGTCCGTTTGCCTACAGCAGACAATTTGTGAAGAAGAGCGAGAAAGTAAGATTGCAAAAGCCGCTGGGAGCCTGGGAGAAAGGGCTTCGAGGGCCTGGCTCTGGACGATGAGCGTTAATTCGGTGAACGGCGAGGAGTCTCGGATGGGCAGGGAACAAAGGAGAGTAACATGATGCGGAGCTGTTTTTAGAACAGTGCAGGGCAGATGAGGAGCAGGGGGAGAAAAGGCAGACCCAACAGCCCCCAGTTGCTGCAGCCGTCCCTGCCAAGTGAACAGAAACCAAGAGGTGCACTTGGGTGCCGTCAGACTGTTTTTATTACACTTGAAATCCATTCAAAGTTACATCAAGAAACTTTCAGGTAGGACATAAATCGATGAGATTTTCTGTCCCGCGGCACTTCCAAGTTTTTTCAAATATTTAGACAAGAGCTACGTGTTTGGTGACAACGCGTAAATGCGATGCGGCCTCTTCCATGGGGACCCACACATCTGCGCTAACAAAGCGCGAGCCCCGGGTGTCACCGACGCCAGACCTGCCGGCACCTGCCAGTGGTCCCCTGCCTCCAAGAGACCCTGCCGCTTTCGACAGTGCACCATGGTCTGAGTGCAAAAAAACAAAAATAAAAGTGGGGGGGGGGTAAGAGTGTTAGAACCAATTCACCTTGAAGCCTTTCAGATGTTTATCCTGACATGGAAGCACATTTGGAGGACAGCCCGGATATCCGAGAAAGAGGAAATTGTTTAGTAAAGGCATGTGTTAAAAAACGGTGCAACCATTCAAATCCTGCCTTTAAAGAGCATCTGATGACCCGAATTCATGCTCGTGATTATTCAGTGAACTAAGCGAGTAAAAACTGCGCACTTTGGATATGCTTTTTGTTCAAAAATTCAGCTGATGAAAGATTGATGTGTATAAATAAAGAATGAAAAGAACACACGTTACATTTTCAAAGGAAGTCGTCTGCGACTGAAAAAGCGGTTTTAACTGAGAGATTACAAACTGACAGCCAAGAACTGGTGTCACGTGCACAGATTCTCGAAGCCGGACCCTCCCTTGTTTAGCATCCACTTTGTTCTCCGAGGACCCCCCTGTCTCATATATGTAGGTGGCCGGCCAGAGCAGTGCAGGCATTCCTGAGTGGTTTTCATTTGGGTACTTTTCTACACAAGCAGGATTTACTTTTTATTATTAGAAGAAAGCATAAGGTGGGGCTCCTGGGTGGCTCAGTCGGTGAAGTGTCCGACTTCCGCTCAGGACACGATCTCGCAGTTCGAGAGCTCGAGCCCCGCGTCGGGCTCTGTGCTGACAGCTCAAGAGCCTGGAGCCCGCTTCCAATTCTGTGTCTCCCTCTCTCTCTCTGCCCCTCCCCCACTTGTGCTCTGTCTCTCTCTATCAAAAATAAGTAAATATAAAAAAAAAATTTAAAGAAAAAAGCAAAAGGCGTAATAATCAGCAGTCTGCACATTACAATGGGAAAACATCATTTCTTTAAGAAAATTGTTTTACGTACATTTTTAGCAGAGGGGTAGCTCCTCCCCACACCTTTACCCATGGAGTACAAGAAACAACAGCACGTGTTTTCATGTCCCCTTAGGAACACTAAGGTGACAGGTACGGGTGTGACCAGCCCCACCTCACACCTTGTCCCCAAAAGGCCCTGAATATTCAGGTCTTCACACACAGGTGAGAGCCAGGGTGACACGTTTATGGAGGCAACGCTGGTCGGTAATTAATTTAAAGTGGGAAAGTGATGTGGTTCCTGTTCAGTAAATGTAATCGGGGGATATACAGCATCTTTCCAAATGCACATTCAGAACAAAGGAGATTTGGGTCGCGGCCTATTGGACATCATTTGTTTAATCCAGTCGTCTCATTTTACCAATGAGGGGAGGGTGGTGTCTGAAGAAATAAAGGAATCACGGCACCAGGAGGCATTTACAGAGCTTCCCCAGGGCCGGGCCTGTTCTCGGGCTCATGTAACCCTCTCAGCGACCTGCGGGGCAGGGTCACTTCCGCCACTGCACCTGTTCCTTCCCCACCTTCATCAGCGGTGAAATACAGAGGCTGCGTCACGGACTCTGAAGCTGATGGAGACGTCAGTGGACGCCTGGTCCAACCTCCACCTGTTGTGACTGAGGATACAGGGTCCGTGCCATTCGACCACGTGCTCAAAGTTGCCTGGCTTCTAGAACTCAAACTTCAGCTTCTTGGCTCTACGCCCAGGGTTCTTTTTAGCCCATTGTGCTCCCTTCCACAAATAAATAACTAGAGTTCCAATTCGATAAAATCGGAGGATGTTAAAGAAATTTTTGTTAATAAAATCAGGAAAAGACAACACTGAAAACACTTAAAGTTGGTGCATTCCTGTGTGTATATATATCTATATTTGTAACATCTGTCTACCTATATCTCGTCTACGTCAAGAGACACCTGAAACGCTGTTCAAACACTGTTGCTGATGGTTATTTTGAGGTAATAAAATGTTTCGTCTTTGTATTCTTCAACATGTCTTGAGCACTTATTATTTGAGGGCCACACAAAAGTCTTTATTCTCAATAATTGATCAATTGGATGCTTGTTGTAAGAAATTAAGATCTGGATAAATAGAAGGGTTGGGAAAGAGTACAAAAAATATTTGTGTTTTTTGAGTACGAAAGAAAAGGAGTCCTTCGGAAGGTTATTGGGAGTGCCACTATGTTACAAGTCATGAGAGCAAGCTCGTAGCCACAGGAAGGGTGGGTATGGATGGCCCAACGCAGAGTTTTGTCTTTATGACAAAGGCAACAGGATACATGGCTAAAAGTTGTGGAGAGAAAGGTGACACGGTTCAAGGATATTTTAGAAAGCGGGTTCAGACCGAAGTTTTGTAGAAGGGACTTAAATATGAACCAACCAAAGAAAGGAAGCTTCCACCGAAGCAGAGCTAGTGTGGAGTGGTGAGCGGGACACATTTCCTGCCTTCCAGGGGCTGACAAATCCTGAGGAGGAAGCAATGACACAATGAAACAGGCGGGGTCATTTCATGAGGAATTGGATGAAGGATGAAAGCGGTCTCCGGGAGAGGAAAAGATCAATGACGGATAAAATACTTGAGGGAGGAGGCATCAGGGAGGCAATCAGATGTTGCGTGCACCTTACAACAGAATAGAATTGGGATGCGTAGATTTGTATCATTGCGGGAGAAAGGAAGAGCCCTGGGCAAACAGCATGGAAAGTCAACACGGCCCTGTCACTCTCAGATATACAAAGGGAAAAAAAAAAGGTTTCGTTGGGGTGCCTGGGTGGATCAGTCGGTTGAGCATTCGACTCTTGATTTCATCTCAGGTCGTGAGCTCACGGTTCCTGAGTTCGAGCCCCGTGTTGGGCTGTGCGTTGGCAGTGTGGAGCCTGCTGGGGATGCTCTCTCTCTGCCCCTCTCCCGCTTGCTCTCTCTCTCAAAATAAATAAATAAAATTAAAGGAAAAAGCATGTTTGGCTGATCTTATTTTAAGAGCAGTATACTTATATACCAGGTAGTATTAGAAAAACAGCTTCCCCAATACCCACGTACTAATTCCAGAACCTGTGACTATGTCACTTGACATAGCAAAAGAGACTTTACAGACATGATTAACATCAAGGACCTTGAGACAGGGAGATTCCCCGAGATGATCTGAGTGAATCCAACATAATCACAGGAGTCCTTACAGCTGTGGAGGGTTCGAGGTCCAGTGCACGTCTCACTTCTTAATATAATGGATTTGTAGCTTCTAGCCTCTCAAGATGGCCCCTGACAATTCTTCTCTTTTGTGGATGCGCGTGCCTTTGAATTCTGGGCCAGACGTGTGATTGGCTTTGACCAAGAGAATGTTACAGAAATAATATTCTGGGACTTTTGAGCCCAAACCTTAACATGACTGTCAGCGTCGATTTCCTGCCTTGTAGAATCTAGGTGCTATGCTGTGAGGAAGCTCAGTAGCCCTTGGATAGTCCCACGTGGAGGAGAACTAAGTCCTTTGGCCAACAGGCTCTGCTAAGCTTCCATGCGGCCAGCATCAACAGTCAGCTCTGTGAGTGATCTCTCAGCCATCCTAGGACGTGGAACGTTATGCGATAATAGGTAGCCAAGACAGGCTTCGTTTTCTTTTCTTCTTTTTATTCTTTTTATTCTTTTTTTTTAAATATATGAAATTTATTGTCAAATTGGTTTCCATACAACACCCAGTGCTCATCCCTCCCAGCAGGTGCCCTCCTCAATACCCAACACCCACCCTCCCCTCCCTCCCACCCCCCATCAGCCCTCAGTTTGTTCTCAGTTTTTAAGAGTCTCTTATGCTTTGGCTCCCTCCCTCTCTAACCTCTTTTTTTTTTTAAGACAGGATTATTTTTCAAAGATTCTTTTTTTATGCTTTTTATCTAACAGTGTTTTCCCCCACAAGCATATATTCGCTAAGTTTGTAAGTATATTTGTCTGTGTTTCGATGCAAGGATCTTGGCATGTTAACCTCGGTATTCCCAGAGTTAGCCCATGCTTGGCACATAAACATTTATAAAACCATTAAAAGAATGAGTGAATGAGTTCTTAACCTATAATCAGAAGGAATATATATATATATATATATATACATATATATATATATACACACATATATATATAGTGCTAAAAAATAATTAAAATAAATTAAGTGCTCAGTTAAACTTGGATTCAGAATTTTCATTTGGGGACTTTATCCAAACCAAACCCTAAGTATTGCCATTTAAACCAAGTAATGAATACTGCCTGTTATCAGTTCTAGCCTGCATTTGAAATATGTCAATCCCCATTCCCCAGGCAACTCTGTTCTTGGGTCATGCCGTGTCTTCATGTGTGTTCTCTTTAGCAGCTCCGACCATACTCAACACAGGCTATCACAGGGGGCTACTCAAATGCTTATGCTTACCTGGTTGGTTGTATTTTTTTTCTTTTTACCATCGGGGGGAGGGTGGCTTGTCTTCAGACTTTTTTGGGAAATAAACTGCTCTGATTCGTGTTCCTCCATAGGTTTCCAACAAGAATCTCAGAAGTTGGTAATTATTGTACATTATGTCCCCAACATAAAATCTTGGACTCACAAGAAGGAAGAAGAGGTCTACCACAGAGATTGGCATGTCAGTGAAGTCCACTGTGAACTCCCGAGTATAATATAACCTTCCCTGAACACATAAAATTCTTGGCTTCCAAGAAGAGTCTTGTAGAAAGAGAGACCTGCATTTGTTTCCAACGCATTTACGCTAGTCAGAACTCTCAGTCCCAGATCAGTTTTAAAATACTGATTCCTAAGAAAGGTGACATGGTTCACATTGTTTTAATTAAAGAACAATTTTTCCTCTCTGTAGAGCTGACATGTATATTAAAGTGCTGTCTTACCAGTAGTGAATAATTCTAGCGCATAAATAGCTCACTTTATAAAAGTCTTCAGATCGGGATGGAAATCCAAAAACCTGAAACAACAGAGCTGCCTATCTGAGCTGAGAACCGCCCAGATGCAGAGAACAGCATTTATCTGACACCTGAGGGAAGTATCAGGTTGGTCACTCAGACTCTAAGCATTTAAACGTGCCGGGGGCTAGGCTTGTGACTCCGGCTAATTCTCCGAGTGAAATGCAGCAGGAGGGCTCTGGAGTCAGAGCCCAGGGCGAGACTTCCAGCTCCACCCCTTGCAAAATGTCTGGAGGACAAGCATTGACATACAACAGGTGATCAGCAAACATTCGGTGATCAGCAAACATTCGGTGATCAGCAAACATTCGGTGATCAGCAAACACTCGAGGTCTGGCACCCTCACATGGAGCAGTTGGCAAATCCAAAACAACAACAACAACAGCAACCAAAGGAAACCAAGGCCGGTTATGGTTTTCTCTGTCCGTTCCCCTCCTCACGTAGCCCCTCAGACCGATCTTCAAAAATCTGAATGTAAGCGGCTTCCAGTCCATAGGGAAAATAAAGGGAGAAACAGAATCCAGTGAGGAGATGCACCTAAGGTAAGAAGCTAGTACCACACGCCTTTCGGGTGACAAAATGAATCTGAGATGTTCTGCTCTTTGAAAGAAGGGGCATAGATTGTACCCATCTCGGACCCTTCACAGATACAGGCGTGCTCAGCACTTAGAGTTTAGGGAAATGCTGGTAATAAAACCAGAGTTGTAAGCAGAAGCTCTCACGCCCGAGATTCCCAAGGATACAGCACTAAAAGGCACTTCGGCTGGAGACGAGTATGAAGAGCAGAACCCAGGCAGACTGCTTCTTCACCAGGGTTGTGTGATCATGGGAAGACAACAATGAGTAGCTCTGTGGGGTTTGTAACGGTGTTGCCTCTAAGGAGGCTGGGGCTGATGAGAAGGATGTCAAGTGTGCAGAGAAACCATTCGGTGTCCCCTTGACCGTTCTAATTCATGTCGTCTGTCTGGAGTTCGGTGTCCCCTTTATGGAGTGAAAGAGTTCAACTTCTTTGCTGTTAAGTGATGTCCCAAACAACCAAGGATTCGAAGGAAGGGGTTTTCATTTGACTCCCCGCCCCCCAGTGGACCGCAAGATAAGAAGTTGCGCATAAGGTATTTATTTGGAAGATGCGGTGTGGGAATGGAGAAGTGAGACAGGGAATTGAATCAGTCCAGAAAATGTGTGTTATCAAGAAAATTACCCCTGGGAGCAGTTTGAGATAAATGCCACTGGGAATCTCAGAAACAATGGGAAACAGTGGTGTTCAAACTTTTTAACCTCAGTACTCCTTTACTGTCTTAACAATTACGGAGGACCCCAAGAAGCCCTTGTTTATATGGTAATACCTTAAAATATTTGTTCTATTAGAAATTAAAACTGAGGGGCGCCTGGGTGGCTCAGTCGGTTGGGCGTCCAACTTCGGCTCAGGTCATGATCTCACGGTCCGTGAGTTCGAGCCCCATGTCGGGCTCTGTGCTGACAGCTCAGAGCCTGGAGCCTCTTTCAGGTTCTGTGTCTCCCTCTCTCTCTGACCCTCCCCCATTCATGCTCTGTCTCTCTCTGTCTCAAAAATAAATAAACGTTAAAAAAATTAAAAAAAAAAGAAATTAAAACTGAGAAAAAAATTTAAATATTTATTTGTTAATTTACGAAGAGTAAATCTGTTACATGTTAACTAAATGGCAAATATTTTATGAGAAGCCACTATATTTTCCAAAGACAAAAAAGAATGATGTGGGAAGGATGAGATTATATTACATAATTTGTATAAATCTCTTCAATATCTGGTTTAATAGGAAAGAAGCATACTCTCATATGTGTTTCTGCATTCAATCTATTGCTGTATGTTTTGGTTGAAGTACACCTGCCCGTAACCAGATAGGTCATTGGAAAAGTGATGGATATTTTAATTATGTATGTAATTATGTACACTCTCAGATAATTATGTATATTCTTTTTTTGATATTACACTGAATCTTGACGACTGATAATTTCTTAAAGGTTCAGTTGCAAATGCAAAGTTTGAAATCATATCTATGAGCTGTTTGTACTCTATTTCACGAAAATCCATTTTTTTTTAAATCCTGCACTTTGAACAAATCTTTTACTGATATTTGATTTGGGTCATGTGTTGGTCCTATGAAAATTAGTGGTTCACTGAGTTAGGCAGTTACTCCGAATGCTAGCATATTTCACTATACGACTTCAAGAATTCACATTCATTATTATCTCCACTTGTATCATCAGAAAAGCCGTTAAGCATCGGGAAGTCATCAGGCTCACAGCGGTGGATATGAGTTCTCAAAATATCTAATTTTCTCTCGAAACCTCAGATTTTCTTACTGGCCACAAACACCGTCCGTGGTGTCTTTGAAGTGACGGCCTTATTTCATTCATTTTGAAAAATGCCTGCCAAGTACCCAAGTCTGAAAAGCATAGTTTCTTTTTTCAACTCAAGGAATCACGCACGTACTTTTCTTTGAAATAACCACCATACTTCTGGATGGAGCAGAATTGCTATAGATGCAGTTTCCACCTTATCGAATAGAATATTAAAAGGATTTACACTTAAGGGTCAGTGTTGAATAAAATGTAATTATTTTTTTTTCTTTTACTGCTTCATCCAGGACACTTTAAGTGAACCTGCTCCCCCCGCACCCCCACATCAGTACAAGATGGTGAAGAATACAATGACGACCAGTGTAACCAGTACAACTCGTATAACAGGTGTCACTGCCTGACTCGTGTGAAGGCAACTGTCCCACCATGTTTTTTTGCACCTGGGAGTGCAAATGTCAATGCAGTGAAAAAGACAAATCACACTTTTAGACGAGAACACAAGCATCCAAATCCTCCCATCTAAGGGGTGAGCCAGCTTGAGGGATGCTCGAGAGAGGGGTGTGGATCCCCCAGGACTTCTCACCCACTGTCCATGCGTCTGGAATAACGGCTTCACCAACCAACAGCCACCCTCGGGAAAAGACAGACACTACTGGAAGTGAGGAGGGCACGTGCGGAAATAGGAGAGGCCAAGGGGAGGTAGGTGGGGAGCAAGAGAGTCTGTTAAAGTCACAGAAATGGGTAGGGCTGGGTGAGGGGCAGCGCCGTCCCTTGATCGCCCCACTCCCAGACACAGCGCCTTCACTCTGTTTCCTGCATTGAGTTTCCATGAAACAGAGTGCTCGAAGAAAGGGTTTCACCACTGAGGAAACAACAAGGAATTAGAACTACTGATTTAGATGATTTTTTTTAATACAATTTGTTATCAAGATGGCTAACAAACAGTGTATACAGCGCGTTCTTGGTTTTGGGGGTAGATTCCCATGATTCATTACATAGAACACCCAGTGCTCATCCCAACAAGTGCCCTCCTCAATGCCCATCCCCCACTTTCCCCTCTCTCCGTACCCCCCCACCCCGCTCATCAACCTTCAGTTTGTTCTCTGCATTTAAGAGTTGTTTATGGTTTGCCTCCCTCCCTCTCTGTCTGTAGCTTTTTTCCCCCTTCCCTTCCCCCATGGTCTTCTGTTGGGTTTCTCAAGTTCCACGTATGAGTGAAAACATATGATATCTGTTTTTCTCTGACTGACTTATTTCACTTAGCATAAGTGAAACCCTCCAGTTTCATCCATGCTATTGCCAATCAGTGTGGAAGTTCCTCAAAAAATTAAAAATAGAACTACCCTACAATGCAGCAATAGCACTCCTAGGAATTTATCCAAAGGATACAGGAGTGCTGATGCAAAGGGGCACTCGTACCCCAATGTTTACAGCAGCACTGTCGACAACGGCCAAATCAGGGAAAGAGCCCAAATGTCCATCAACTGATGAATGGATAAAGAAGATGTGGTTTATATCTACAATGGAATACTACTCGGCAATGAGAAAGAATGATTTAGATGATCTTCAAATCCCCTTCTAACCCTAACTTGTCCTGACTGTGCTATCAATTATTATGAAATCCCAAAGTAGCATCCTAATTATGTAACTGAAAGAAGGCAAGGAACGTTAATTAATTAATTAACCATTAATTAATTAATGGAACACTGGAACCAGTGTTCCATCCCCCGGAATGGTTTCAAGCAGTCGCTGGTTCTACCTCTCTACCGGAAAAGCAGGAAACCTTTTGCTGGCATCTTGAAGAGGCCAGCAGGGAGAGAAAGTTGAAACTGCTTTTGATGGCATTGCCCTAAAAATCATGTCTACAGGAGATGGTGCCACTCTGGCCTGGAGCCCCAGGGGCTCCAACCACCTCAGGGTAGATGTGAACTGGAAGTTCTCTTGCTCTGCTCTGGATTTTCAGCTCAGTGGCCCAGATCACCTGGAAGATCCCCAAACCCCCAATCTCTAACATTTAAAGGGCCCCAGGACTCATAGTGCCACAAGGTCCCCAGCTGATTCAGGTGCAGACTTTCTTGGAAGGAAAACCCCTGTGTCCCCTGAGTTTGGGGAAGAGGAGAGATCATTAAAGTAAGGGGTCAGTCAGTACAGTTCTTTCTCTACCCGTTCTAATGCTTTTTCTTGCAAGCTAACCTTACTCACACTGACTTAAAACTTAAAGCCCACTTAACGGACTCTTGAAAATGGAGGTTCAGGTTTGACTTGGTGTTTCACTTCTGTCACCAAGGTCACAGGATTTCTTCCACATCTCTGTTCCCATGGCATCAGCATCCTCCTAAATTTCCCAAATAAGGTGAAGTTTCTTTGTGCTTCCAATATGTCTGCCTCTAGCAAATGGACCCTCCACATCCTTGTTCACATACACGAAGATAGGAGACTTCCTTTTTCTCAACCACTAAACCGACACCACGGGCTTCCCTTAGACCATGGATCAACTTCGCTTTCATGCCTACTCTTGAACTGAGTATAGTAACCAGGGCTGAGGCCGGAGGCCAATCAGAGTTCATGGCTCTGAAAGTGGGGTCAATTCCATATAAACCACATGGCTGCTAGACAATGGGCGGTGGGGGAGTAGGATGGAGTCCAGTAAAACATGTAAGCATACACACCATACAGCCTCAAGGTCTGAAGTAAGTTCGCATCTTAAAAGTATTGCCCCCTCAGCAAAGAGCTCCCAGTGGTGTAATCACCTTCATCTCAGATTATACAGATTATAAAACGATATAGCTTGTTTTTAGACACAGCAGACCATTTTATTGTAACAACGTGAAATGTCTCCAGCCAAAAATATAAGACAACAGCTGACAGCAGGAGGGGCCAGATGTCCTAGGCTGGTTTGCTCAGAGGTTGAGGGAACAGGTAACTCATCTTTGGCAAAGAGTGCTGGCAGAGACTAAGAGAGAGCTAGATCGGCATCCCACTGTCGCTTCTCCCCAGAAATGGTTCCAAATGATCTATCTCAAAGTAAATGCTAATATACGATAACTAATAAACATTCCAAACTAAACATCCACCTCCTCCCATTCCTTGACACCTTGATTACATAGCTACTACCTCAGGGATGACGAGGACTTTTGAGTTGGCTGAGATAATCAGGCTTCTGTTATGGGACACATAGGAAATGAAAAGATAAATTTGGTATAATTACAGAAAATGATGTCAATGTTGGATTTCTTGAACCCCTGCAATGGAATGTCGTACCCATAACTGGGCCTTTGCCCTGTCCTTTTTTTTTTTTTGCTTTGTTTTTGTTTTTTTAGTAAAAAACCTAAAGCATGAAATCTACCCTCTTAAAAATGTTCAGTATACAATATCGTTAACTATGGGTACAGATTGTTGTATAGGAGATATGTAGAACTTTTTCATCTTGCCTCATGGAAACTCTATACCCGTTGAACAGTAACTCCCTATTTCCCCCTCCCTTCCCTTGGCAGTCACCGTTCTACTTTGTGCTTTGACGAGTTTTGCTATTTTAGATACCTGACATAAGTGGAGTCAAACTGTGTTTGTCCCATAGTGGCTACATTTACATGTCCACCAACAGTGCGTCAGAGTTCTAATTTCCCCACATCTTTATCAACACTTGTTATTTTCTGTTTATGTTTCTGTTTGGCTTTTCTTTTCTTTTCTTTTCTTTCTTTTTTTTTTATAATGCCCATTGGTATGGTATGCCCATTGGTAATGGGCATAACAGGTACGAGGTGATATCTCATTGTGTTTTGGTTTGCATTTCCTGATGATCTGTGATGTACATTTTTCATATACCTGTTAAGCATTTGTATGTTTTTGAAGAAATGTCTGTTCAAGTCCTTTGCTTATTTGTTTAAATCAAGTTATTTTCTTTTCTATTGAGTTGTAGAAGTTCCTTACATATTTCAGATATGAAGCCCTTATCAGATGTATGGTTTGCAAATATTTCCTCCCCTCTCTAGGCTGTCTTTTCACTCTGTTGATTCTTTCTTTTGACACTCAGAAGTCTTTTAGTTTGATGTCGTTCTCCTGGTCTATTTTTATTTATTTATTTTATTCTGTGCTTTTGATGTCCTATTCAAGAATCATTGCCAAGACCAATGTCATGAACATTTTCCCCTCATGTTTTCTTCTACGAGCTTTATAGGTCTTAAGATTAAGTCTTTAACCCACCATTTCAAGTTGATTTTTCTATACAGTGTAAGACAAGGCCTAATTTCATTCTTTTGCATGTGGATATCCAGTTTTCCCAGCAGCATTTGTTGAGGAGATTTCTTTTTCCATTATGTGTTCTTGGTATCCTTATCAAAGATCAGTTGACTGTATACATGTGTGTTTATTTCTGGGCTCTCTATTATGTTTCATTGGTCTATATGGCTGTCTTTATGCCAGTAACAAACTGTTTTAATTATTGTAGCTCTGCAATGTGCTAGGAAGTCAAGAAGTATGAGACTTCCAGCTCTGATCTGTCTCAAGATTGTTTTTGACTCTTGGAGGACCTTTGTGGTTTCATATCAATTTTAGTATCGTTTCCTTTTCTTCTGCAAATGAACACCTTTGGGATTTTGAAAGGGATGACATTGAATCTTAGGTGGCTTTGGGTAGTATGGACATCTTAGCAACATTAAACCTTCCAATCCATGAGTACAGGATGTCTTTTCACTTGTTTGTGTCTTTCATTTCTTCTATCATTATTGTATAGTTTTCAGGATGGTACAAATCTTCCACCTCCTTGGTTAAGTTTATTCCTATGTATTTTATTCTTTGTGATGCTATTTTAAGTGGAATTGTTTTCTTAATTTTCTGCTCAGAGTGTCTGTTTGTCCTATTTTGTACAATGTGCTCCCTGGTTCCAGAAAAAGGAGGCATCCACAGCATCTTTCTTTGAATCTTATGCTCGAAGTGACTTGAAGATTCAACTTTCTCCAAGGGAGAAAATTGACTAGCTTTCATTTCTGTGCTCTTCAAAATGCTCTCATATCAGAAAGGACTTCCTAATGTCCTAAGCTCCTTGTTTTGCAAGTCCTCTGGGAAAGCCGGTCATTGGCACATGTGTGGAGGGGGCGAGGCTTGGAGGTTTTATAAGGTGACTCCTACAGTTTTCACTACTGAGTCTTTGGTGTATTCTTCTTCATTGTGGAAACTCCATTCTGAGGGTTTGTAGAACTTATTTGCTTCTATGCTGTGCATTTGAAACAAAAAACAAATAGTGAAGGGTATCACAGTTTGCTACAGCCCCTGTGCTTTGTCCCTGAGGGGGCTCTCTAGGTTTCTTGAGGTGCACAGCAAATTTCACTCCTCCCTGAAAGATTACAGCTGGTGCTCCCCTTTTTTTTTTCTGACTTAACAAGGGACCTGACTCTTGAAAGGGGCCCAACACCGTCCAATTTCATGATTCACGGCTGGTGATCTCTGTGTTAGTCTGGTATAACATGATTCTCCACAAAAGGAGGCAGGCCTGGAAACCCTGCCTTGTGAGTAGCAAGAGCTGAGGGACCTTGAGGAAGGAGAGAGACCCTCTGCCCACCTATTGGCTGCCTGGAAAGAGTGGGCGGAGCTCCCTGCACCAGCTCTGAGAGCCCCGGGGGCAGTGGGCAGGGAGCGGTCAGTGCCCTGGCCACAAAGTCCTGTGCAGAAAGTCAGAGAAGAGCACACGCTGCAGGTGCAACCGTGCGCCTCTCTGGAAAAGAGTCAGCCTCAGGTCCAAAACTGTTTTGACCCTTTTCTCCTGTGTAACCAAACCGCTGGCCTCGAGTGATTCAGGGAGACCCCCAAATTCATCCGCCCTCTTTACTTCGGCCTTGATTGAAAAGTACACATAGTGACAAAAAACAAAAAGCATGCTCTTACTTCTTTTTTAAAAATCAGAATACAGTTCTCATACAAGTTTAGCAATAAAATGAAGCAAATAACAAAAATCGCAACAGCAATAATAATAATAGCGATGACAGCAATAGTAGTGATAATAACAGGAATGATGAAAATAATTTAAAAATGAAGCAGCCCCAGACTCAAAATCTTATCGTCCGAAAAGAAGCACCTATGCCATGTTGGAATATTGTCTGCCCAGCCTTCCTTTTCTCCTTTACATTTTGCCTCTGTGTGGGACAATGAAATTGTTTTATAACAAGCTCTTTCTTTTCCACACAGTACCATCCGGCAAACATTTACCCAAGGCGTAAGTCTTCCGGCATCATCCCATTAGCCACGTGTTAATTCCTTACTCAGTGAAATGAGTATATTTCCTTCTCGAATGACCTAAACCTGTAAGCTTAGTTTTCTTGTCTGTATAACAGGCAGACTTACTGCAGACATTTTGGAGACTCATTAAAACCAGCAACAGAGCCCCTGCTGTAGTCAGCACTCAGGCCGCATAGCTTCCCGGTGTTCCATCTACTTCGGCCAAGCCCACCGCTCTCAGACTTCATGCAACCATTCCCAACGTTGCAGAGGTAGCCATCTCCTTCTATGTCAGAGCTATTTTATTCGTACAAAGCCGTCGCTGTTTCCTTAGACTCAAAAACCAAACGTCAACTAACAGGATCAAGATTTAAAGGACTGAAGTTTGTGATTGCAAAATTTTTATGTTTATTGTTCAATAAACATGGTCTGAACACCTCCAGGAGTGAGGTGCTGTGTGAGTGCCAGAGTTATATGCAGCAGATACAGAGGATATGGCTGGTGCATGCCTGAGGGCAAGGGAATTAATAGAGGACACAAATGGATATGAAAGCCATTGGCTTTTAGAACTATCTCTTCATGTGCAAAGAAGAAGGAGAAGGAGAAGAAGGAGGAGGAGGAGGAGGAAGAGAGGGAGAAGGAGAAGGAGAAGGAGAAGAAGAAGAAGAAGAAGAAGAGGAGGAAGAAGAAGGATAAAGAAGGAGAGGGAGGAGGGAGAAGGAGAAGAAAGAGAAGGTCAAACACAAGGACTAGAAGAAGAAAACAGTAACCAAAATACACTTTCTATAGTAACACAGGGAAGACGTGGCTGTTGATGTTGCGCTGCTGTGATAAGTTGATGGAAAAGGAAGAAACTGTACACTTGACTTGTGCACATTAGCGTGAGCATTTGAGCATTAAGTGCCACCCTATCCAACACAAACTATTTCGTTTCAGGTTTCACCGCCTTCCATGTCTGCATAGACATGACACGGAGCGGGAGGCGAGACGGGAGCACAGACTCCTTGAGCGGTGCAGGGTTCCCTAGTACAGTTACGAGTCATTGTGAGAGAAAGGATATAAAAATCCATTCGATGTAAATCCTGTCCTTAAAATTTAGCATTTAGCAAACTGATCGGAACATGGCAAAAATAATTAAGGAACTGTCACTGAAGTGCTATATTTGTTGACAACAGGGAGGAATCCCTTCTATCCAGAAGGGTATAGGAAGGCTTAGCTGCATTTGAGTCTCAGAGTATGAAGAGAATTTGAATCGGGGTAGGTGAGGGCAGTGTAATCCAGGCCAAGGTCACTGCATGAAAACAGGAGAAGGAAAGTAAATCATGGTGCTGTGTATGGTAAGCAGTAAACAGTTTAGTTTGGCCAAAGTAAAGGGGACAGACAACAGATGATAATAGCTACTTTTTACTGAGCTCTCATTATGTGAAAATTCCTGGGTGGAGGGCTTGAATACATAATCCTGCTTGAACACTACGAATCTGTGGTAGATCGTACCACACTCGTTTTACGGATTGAGACAATAGAAACCCACCAAGGGTTTTAGGCAAAAAAAAAAAAAAAAAAGGGCTACCCATTTGGAACTGTGGTCCTGGAAGACTAATTTGGCATCTGTGTCCAAGATAGGGCATCAAGGAGGAATGGCGGAGATGGAGACCCTCTCCATTGGGAAGGCCATGGCAATAGTCCAAATGGACTTCCAACTGATGGAAACTTGACTTGTAAAACTACAATGGGGGAGAGAGGATACATGTAAGTGTGCTGCAGAGCTCAAATCCAGAGAACGAGTAAGCTGATTTCACGTGAAAGGTAAGAAAAAAAATGGTGCTAGGATTGCAACCTCGGATGGCTACGGAGACGGTGGCGCCATTAACAGAGGAAGAACGAGAGGACCTTTGGAGGAGCGATGATGGACTTGGTTTGGGACATACGAGGTTTGGAGGACAGTCAGCGGTAGATCTCCAGTAGCTTGTGAGAAATGGGAGGCTAGAACCCAAGGGAAAGAAATTTGGGAGCAGAGATGTGATGAGAGTTAATAACAGGCTAGTAGCTCGATGTGCCTCCGCAAACTGGCCACTCCATAAAGCTGCGTCACAGAGACCTAAGAGGGGAACGAAACTCCATTTCTTTCCTCTAGCTTACTTTATCGTAACAGTACAGTGTAGAACGCATATAACATACAAAATACGTGCTCATCAACTGTTTATGTTATCGGTAAGGCAACCAGCCAACAGCAGGCTATTAATACTTAAGTTTGGGGGGAGTCAAAAGTTATATACAGATTTTTACTGCACAGGCGGTCAATGCCCTGAGCCCCGTGTTGTCCACGGGCCAAATGTATAAGCTACTGCTGCTGGGGCCTTGAGCATCCTAGGTGTGAAATCTTTTAGAGCAGGCACCTCAGCCGTGGTTGAGTTGAGCAAGCCCCAGATTGGCTACATCATGATTTTCTTCTTACATGGTGGGAATTCCTAATGAGAAGCTCAAGAAATCAAGTTTAATTTATGTACAGATGTTTCTAACCAGTGTGTGTGTGTGTATGTGTGTGTGTGTGTGTGTGTGTGTGTGTTTGGTTTTTTCTAACAACAAAATAGAATATATCCTTCAAGTTTGGATAGCTGGTAGCATTCCCCTCCCCCCCCCCAAAAAAAATCCCAAAAGTAAATGACTTCCTTTCAAATCTAAAGCATAAATCATAACTGTGCTCTCTTTCTGGGGCTTCTGCCTTTTGTCAAATTAACAGCTTTAGAAAGAAACACATATTTTCAGCTGACCTGCACTTGGACCTAACATTTCTTCCCTAAGCTGTTCTCAGACATTTCAGTCCTGGCGGAGAGGACACGCTTTCAGAATGTGCCTGGGTGGCCCGGATCCCGTCTTGGCCTCAGCAGTTTAATCACCCTGCCTTGCAGGGGCCGCTTTTGGCTAATGAATCCTCGGCTCCAAGTTTTCCCTCCTTCTAATGAGTGCTAATAAAATGCATTTAACTCCACTAATGCAACAGAAATTCAGCATTATTTCATTGTATCTGCTTAATAAGAACCTTGTTTAATATCAAATTACCGCCTGCTCAGCCAAAGCATATGCGGGGGGAAGCGGGGCTGTGAGAAGGGAATATCAAGTGCTTTAATTTGGACATTCCTCCTACTATGCCCTACAGTCCTACGTGATTGCTTAATTCATTTAGCCGAGCTGGTCTGATCCTTCCGCCAACTGTTTTGTAAAATTTACTGCAATGCTAGGCAACCGGTCCCACCACACAAGCTAGAAATACAGGATTGCTTTTCCTGGGACCAAGCTATTAACAGTTGTTCGGGGAGAGGCAACAGGCAATGAAGCAGATACTGTTACAAAAAGGAAGAGGTTTGGGATGTGCCTCATTTTGTAAAATGGTTACAGCAAAACCAATTTGTAGTAATCAAATCTCCCCTCCCCCAATTGTTTACGGTCCGATTTCAGAAGCAATGTATCTTTGTTTCAAGATTTATCTTCAGTGAGCCGTGATGTCTCATCGTCCGTTTATTTTAGCTGCGAACTTCTCTGCCTTCTTTTGAACTAGCCCTTCACTCAAGTGTCAGTAACAAATATCTATCCTAAGCCTTCCACTTAAAGAAAAGAATCATTTCATAATTTGAATAATCATCATTTGAATTAGTTAACTGTAACATTTCGTGTATTTTGGACTTTCTTAAAGTGAAGCACACCTCTGGTCTCATTACCTGCAAATCAGAGATAAGAACCTTCGTTCTCACTGTCCCCATCAAAGTCAGGAATCTGGAAATATCCCCGATCCTCTTGTCACCTGAGAGAGACCATACAAGACATTTTCAAATGCATTGGTTTTTAAAAAATGTTTATCATTTATTTTTGAGAGAGGGAAAGAGAGAGAGCAATGGAAGAGGCAGAGAGAGAGGGAGAAAGAGAATCCCAAGCAGGCTTTGGGGTGTCAGTGCAGAGCCTGATGCAGGGCTCAAACTCAGCTCCCGTGAGATTGTGACTTGAGCCGAAATCAAGAGTCAGACGCTTAACTGACTAAGCCATGCAGGCGTCCCTGATTTCAGTTTTATTAAAAAAAAAAAAAATTACACCTACTGTTACAAAAATACAAAGATAAACTACAGATGGGAAGAAAATATTACTTAGGAGTGACATTACTGGGTCATATGGTAAGTGTATGTTTACTTTGTAAGAAACTGCATTTTAAATTTTTTTTAACTTTTATTCATTTTTGAAAGAAAAAGAGAAACAGAGCATGAGTGGAGGAGGGGCAGAGAGAGAGGGAGACACAGAATCCGAAGCAGGCCCCAGGCTCTGAGCTGTCAGCACAGAGCCTGACGCGGGACTCGAACTCATGAACCGTGAGATCATGACCTGAGATGAAGTTGGCCATTTAACCGACTGAGCCACCCAGGCGCCCCTAAACTGCATTGTTTTTTTAAGGTATCAGATTCTATTCCCTTTGATGGCCTGCCTATTAAACTGGCTAATATACTTCCCTTGGGTTTTTGAAGAAGTTAAAAAGGATTGTGACTTTTCTACGGATTTAAGAAGGGAAAAGAAATGGGGGGGGGGCAGTGAGGACAGCTTCCTTCCATTTCTTTTATATTTATTCAGAAAAGTCTATTGTTATCTCTAGGTTTGAAGATAGTTTATCAATTGTTTAGGAAAATGACATTGTAAAATAGTAGCAGTTATCTCTTGAGACTGTGTAACTGGTCGCCTGATAAGAAAACAGGTGAAAATGGCAGGAATCCATTCAAGATTTATCTTGTAGAGATCATCTAGAAATCATAAGACCACAAGTCTGTTGTTGCTGAATTCCTAATAAACGATCTCCGCCAAAATTTGGACATGGCAAACTAAAAAGTATGGCTGCTCTGTCCTCCCTTCGATCTTTATTACTCCTCAGGGGGCGGAGCGTAGATCCTGGATCCCTCCAGACAAGGAAAAGGTGGGAAATCACTGCCTGCTGTAACTGAAGCTTCCCAATGCTTCAGAAAATAAATGGGTGTTTCCACCAATATAAGACATATACCCCTGCTCAAAAGTGAGTGTGGATGAGGAGACAAAAACCAAACTTGCTGTATCTTCTAATTACATATTGAGCGTTTTTTGTTTTTTTTTTTCTTTTTCCAAATCCTATTTTCTGGTTTTCTCATGACAGGGAATATTTATATAAAAAATACATCCTATACAATCCATTTTCTCTTTTTTTTAAAAAAAAAAACTCTTGTTGTAGATCACTTATTTATTTACAAACAATGCTAAATCATTTTACGCTGAATTTCTCCAACGAATTTTACTTCCAATGTATTGATAGAGAAATGCTTCTAAATGGCTTTGTGGTTCAGACCACATCTGTTCAAAGGTTCATGAAAAATCAACCCCATGGTAGCTCCTGAGAAAGCAACTCAGATATTGGGTTTTCCTTAAATAAAAATTTAGAAGGACACCCTTTAGGGGCACGTGGGTGGCTCAGTCGGTTAAACGGCCAACTGCGGCTCAGGTCATGATCTCCCGGCTCGTGAGTTCGAGCCCCGCGTCGGGCTCTGTGCTGACAGCTCAGAGCCTGGAGCCTGCTTCGGATTCTGTGTCTCCCTCTCTCTCTCTGCCCCTCCCTGCCTGTATTTTCTCTCTTTCAAAAATAAATAAGCATTTAAAAAAAAAAAAAAAAAGGATACCCTTTTAGAAAACTAGTCTTTTCCAAAACACAAGGAAGATTAGGCTCTGTTCAAACTGTCATTGCTAGAAATGGCTAGGATTAACTGGTTTGTAAGTAGAGATTTCTCTCCCTGAGATATTGTCCCTTTGGACTCATGTAACTGTGAGAAGGAGCTTCAATTACTTCAGGGAAGAAGCTAAAAAAAGAAAGCCGTTGATTACATCCCGAATGGGCAAAGGCTTCCAAAGGTATCTAAGCCTCTCTGCTCTTAAAATAAAATGTAACACTCACTAGACCAGCCTCCCCGGGGATTCAATATGCTGCCTTTCCCCCTGCTTTCCCCCCCCCCCCCCCCTCTGTTTCTACACATTCTGGAGGTGCTTCCTTTAAAGGACCAAGATTTTGGTAAGAGTGAAGGAAAAAAGGTCCTGGAATCTGTTTCATTTCTAAACCTTTAAGGGACTAGAAAAGGAAGTTGCTTTGTTTATATAATAAAGGGAATTGTGTTAGCTTGGCTTCAGTGTTGTTTATTTGAGCAGTAACTCAGTATCTTTCTTGTATTTGTTAAAAGTCACCATCCATTTTCCCATCAAAAGCCTGGCAGTGCCCTTCTCATTTGTCCCTCACAGTCAAATAAGCCATGGGGTCTGTCTGGAATATTCTTCTTCCCCAGTTTCTCTCGAATGCATCTTATCCTTCCCTTTAAAAATAGCTTTACTCAGATATACCTAAAATGTGGGTGGGGGAAGAGGAGTAAAGATATGGGTTCAAGCTTAAGGGATCATCAACTTAATAGAGACGGCAATATGCGTAAGACGTTATACGCAAGCCTAATGATAACCACAAATCAAAAGCCAGTAATAGATGCGAAAAGAGAGAGAGGGAGAGAATGGAATTCAAGGATGTCACTAAAGAAAACCAGCAAACCATGAGAGAAGAGAGCAACAGAATAAGGGAACAGAGAAGAACTACAAACACAACCACAAAACGAGTAACAAAATGACATTACGCGCCTACCTATCTATAATTACGTTGAATGTAAATGGACTAAACACTACAATCAAAAGACAGGGTGACAATGAATAAAAACACAAGACCCATCTACATGCTGCCTACAGGAGACTCATTTCAGACCTAAGGACACACGCAGACTGAAAGCGAAGGGATAGAAAAGGACTTATCACGGAAAGGGAAGTGAAAAGAAAGTCAGAGTAGCAATACTTACATCGGACTAAATAGACTTTAAAACAAAGACTGTACAAAGAGACAGAGAAGGGCACTGTATAATCATAAAAAGAAAAATCCAATAAGAAGATATAACTGTTGTAAATATTATACACCCAACGTAGGAGTGCCCAAATACATAAAGCAGCTCATAACAAGCATAAAGGAAGCAGTCAGTAGTAAAACAATAGTGGTAGGGGGATTTTAACACTCCACTTACATCAGTAGATAGATCATCTAAACAGAAGGTCAACAAGGAAACAGTGGTTTTGAATAACACGTTGAACTAGATGGATCTAACTGATATATCCAAAATGTTCTATCCTAAAAGAGCGGGATGCACATTTTTTTCAAGTGCACGGGAAACATTCTTCAGAACAGGTTACACAATAGGCCACAAAACAAGTCGCAACAAATTCAAGAAGATTGAAGTCATAGCATGCATCTTTTCTGACCACATTATGAAACTAGAAATAAACTATGAGAAATAATCTGGGGAGAGCACAAATACTTGGAGGTTAAATAATATCGACTAAACAATGGGCACCCCCAAAATCAAAGAGGAAATAAAAAAATACACGGAGACCAATGAAAATGAAAACATAATGACCCCAAGTCCTTGGGATGCAGCAAAAACTGTTCTTTTTTTTTTTATGTTTATTTTTGAGAGAGAGAGAGAGAGAGACAGAGACAGACAGACCACGAGTGGAGGAGGGGCAGAGAGGGAGGGAGACACAGAATTCAAAGCAGGTTCGAGGTTCTGAGCTGTCAGCACAGAGCCCGATGCGAGGATAGAACTCGTGAACTGCAGGATCATGAACTGATCTGAAGTCCGACACTTAACCGACTGAGCCACCCAGGCACTCCGAAAAACTGTTCTAAGAGGAAATTTTATAGCAGTACAGGCCTAGCTCAAGAAACAAGAAAAATCTCAAATAAGCGACATAACCCGATACCTACAGGAGCTAGAAAAAAAACAAACAAAATCCAAACCCAGTAGAAGGAAGGAAATAATAGAGTAAAGCAGAAATAAGTGAAATAAAAATTAAAAAACAATAGAACAGATCAATGAAACCAAGAGCTTGTTCTTTGAAAAGATCAACGAAATGGATAACCCTTCAGCCAGATACAGGAAGAAAAAAGAGAGAGAACTCAAATAAGCAAAATAAGAAATGAAAGGGAACAAATAGCAACTGACACCACAGAAATAAAAAGAATTAGAAGAGAAAAAAATTCTATGCCAACCAATAGGACAACTACAAAGTGAATAAATTCCTAGAAATATACAATCTCCCAAAACTGAATCAGGAAGAAATAGAAAGTGTGAACAGACCAATTCCCAGAAATGAAATCAAATCAGTAATCAAAAAACTCCCAACAAACAAAATTTCAGGTCCAGACGGCTTCATAGGTGAATTTGACCAAGCATTTAAAAACGTGAAAGGGATTAAGAGCATACTTATCACGATGAGCACTGCGTAATGTATAAAATTGTTGAACCTGATGCACACTGTATGTTAATTATACTGGAATTTTAAAGAATACTAAAAAAACTAAATAATAGATGGATGGATAGATACATAGATACATAGATTCATAGATAGATGAAATAGCTTTCTCGAGGTATTATTTTTAAACCATGAAATCTACCATTTCAGGTATATGGTGTGATGAGTTTCAGTGATGTTACGTATTAGTGTAACAACCAGCATAAGCCAGGTTTAGAAGACTTCCAAGTTCCCTTGGGTTTCTTTGTAAGCCCAATCCTTACTCGCATAGTCTCTGGCAACCATTGATCTACTCTTTGCTGTATCAGCAGCCTTTTCTGGGTGTTTCACGTAAACAGAATCATACAATACGAAGAGTCTTTTACATCTGGCTTGTTTCACTCAGCGTCATGTTTTGAGGCTCATCCATGACTCAGCTTGTGGCATCACTCTGTTCCCTTTTTATTGCTGGATACCATTCCATTGTACGGATGAACCACGTTTGTTTATCCATTTCAGTTGATGGACATTTGGGTTCTTTCCAGTTTTTGAACTGTTTATGAACACTTGTATACATGTCTTACTGCGAACGTATGTTTTCACTTCTCTTGGTAGACATCTAGGAGTAGAATTGTTGGGTTCCTATGCTAAGTGTACGTCTAAATTTTTAAAAACTGACAAACTGCTTTCTAAAGTGGTTGTACCATCTACATTCCCACGAGCCATGTATGAGTTTCCAGTTTCTCCACATCCTGGCCAACACTTGGTCTTGTCAATCTTTCGCATCTTAACCACTCGAGCGGGTGTGCAGGGGGATATCTCATTTCTCTACATCCCAGCTCTAAAACATGCAACCGACTTTCATTGCCCTGTAGAGGAATCAGCACTGTTATCATTCTACTGAGATAGCTGTGGTCCATTCCATAGCAGGGACACTGTAAAGACTCCTCAGCCTTTCCTCTAAACATGCTCCGGAACTATGCCCGTGGAACTGCTTTCCTGCCTCAGTCTTTGGTGTTCCCAATGATGCAAGACAAACTGGCTCAAAGCCCACTGCCTCTGAACTTGAAAAATTAGCAGCATATATTACATGGTTTGTTCAATTTGTTCAAAATTGTCAACGTCATACACAAGAGCATTTTATCATAGCAGCATCACATAGAGTCTAGAAGAATGAGCTTTCCTGGCATACGGGCTTGGGCTTGAGGGCAGATTCCTCCATTTTCTTATCATCGTGACCCATCAGAAGACCTAGGGTGGTGTGAGAATGAAAACAGACCCTGTGTATAAAATGTGTTTATATAACTAGAGCTCCGTCAATATTGGTTATGGCAATTATATAACAATTAAGCCAGTGTGTCTTGAATTATTCAACACGTATTGTCAGTTAACTTTCCCGTGGGTTCAACCCACATAGGTTGTTAACACAGAAAATAAAGCCTTGCCATTATTTGGATCTCTCACCTCAACACTGAGTTTAATGTCTTGTGGTCAATACGCACTTTAATTCCATTTGTCAATTACCTTCCAATGATCAGAATAGCACCAAGGTCTTTGGAGGATAGAAATATTGTGTGCCCCTTAAGTAATTATCATGTAATAGCCAGCTTTTGTGTTTGTGCCTGCCGTGTGCCTTACCCCATGTTTGATAATTTACACATATTATCAGTAATCCGTAAGCAATGTCACGTAAGTGACGTAGAACTCGTGATAGAATTCTCTGATGAGCTTGGATAAATTAATCGGGAAAACGCTGTGGAAAGCGATTTACTGGTGCACGCAGTGAAGACATTTGGTCGTTCGTTCACTCAACAACTATTTCTTCCTCTTCTACACTCCAGCTGCTATCGTAGGTCCTGTGTTTACAACAGTAACCAAAACAAGTACTTGTAGAAGGAGAGGCAGGCAATTAACTAACTAGCAAACAGACCAATAAGATAATTTCAGAGAGGGGTGAGTACTATAAAGAAAATACATTGGTCCATAGTGTAGAGGGAATTATAAAAAAAAAAATAAGGTGTGTATTATACTACAAGGATTTTGTTACAAAAAGAAAAGAGGAAATGGAAGCAGCAGAGAACATGAGGTTAAGAGAGGGTCTAAAGAAATAAAGGAAAGAATGATATAAAACGATGCGATCCCCACTCAGGCACACTGGGCGTGGCTACTTTGTGGTTCCTCGGTGTCAGACTCACAGGCGCCACGGATTGTGGCTGGAGTCTACAGAGTTGTATCTATCAGAGGTTAGTCCCTGACTGTCCTCACTCCCTCCTTGAAGCAGGGGCCCGCTTTTATCATTTCACTCATCTCCCAGCCCCGGGAGAAGCATTTTGCTAAGCATTTGGTTCAGTTTCAGTAAATGTTTGCTAGATGGCTATAACTCAAGTATATTTTTGTTCCAAACACACTGCTCTTGGAGAGCAAAGAACCATGGCCCCTGCAAGTGTCAGAGCTTAATTAATAATCTATCTAGCGGCTACATGACCTTGAATTAATCATTAGCCTCTTGGGACTTTGGTTTTCTCATCCATGCGATACAGATGATGGCAAGTGCCCCCCTGGGTTGCCATTGGGACTGGATGTGAGAAAGCCCTTTGTCGAGCTGAACTTGTTGCACCTTTGCTGGGGGGCCCTATATTCTTGTGCAGGGAGGGTGTAGAGAGCGTGTGGGGGAGGTGAAGAGACCTGGGTGGGGAGGAAGCCCGGGGAAGGCTCAGTGGTAGTCACCATTTCCCCATTGCCTGAGTCACCAAGCCGGGCGCTGCGGGGAGGGGTGACAGAGAGCCAAACACATAGCGATGTCACGGTTGTTTATTGTTTTCACCCGTGTGGTAATAAATCAACGTGAAGTTTGTCATTTTAATTAGTCTTCTTTCAGTCAGGGAAGTCAAGGCTGTTAGGCGCTGATAGGGAGCTGAAAAATTACCTGAGAACGGGTGTCCAGAAGGAGTCTCAGAGTCTTGGCTTCAGAGGGCCTTGGGTCAGTGGGGACGGGCGGGGAAGGGGTGGGTGTGCGTGGAGTGCTCCCCTTCAGAAAGGGAGGACTCGGCTGGGGGTGAGGCTGTCAGGAGGGCGGAGGGCAGAAGCTGAGTTAGTCCCTTTCCTGCTTGCCCCCACCCAGCCCTGCGGTGAGCTGCAAGGGAATGTAGGGTGGAGGGAAGGGGGGAGCGAGGGGTGCATCTCTGTGCGTGTTTCTAAAGTGAGGCTGCCGGGAACGAGATAGGCAAGAGTTTGGGAGCTCCTGCCCTCAAAAGCGGAGACAAGGCAAAGAAACTGTTGCCCACCGGGTTTCCCTGGCTTGAATCCCGCCATAGCCCCAGGAGGCCCAGTTCTTGTCAGGCCTCAGGGAAGAGTCTAAGCAAGACCCCCGAAAAGACCAGGGTGGTACCACAACTGTTGAGGGCTCGTGGAGGGTGCTCATTGATATACCCCGCTAGATAAGAAGTAGAAACACGACCCGAACCTTCCGGACACCAAGTCCTGGCTGACCTTTCCGAAATCGGCTCTTCCCTTCTCTGCCCACATCTAGAGAGGTCGTGAACTCTCTTCTCATGATCAGATTTGGCAGCAACAGGACAATGTTGAAAGGGACCTCTTAGAAGAATCTTAATCCTTCTGCTTACTGTGTGTCCAGCGCTCTCACTGGACTCTGAGCCTCGGTTCCTTGTATACGATGCAAAAAAAATATCGATTCTACCCTCCCCACAGGCATGATGGTATGTTCCAAACTACAAAGCAGAACAGAAGAAAAATGAATTATTATTGTTACTGTCATTGTGTTTGCAGTAATAAAAACCGATTTCTTTGGATTTTTTGGAATTTCCAAATTTGGAAGTGATCCTAGAGTTCAGCTAGTCCATTTGTCCTCCGATTCCAATCTCTTTGATTATTTCTTTGTTTTTTGTTTTTAAAGTGTATTTATTTCTTTTGAGAGAGAGAGAGCAGGACAGGGGCAGAGAGAGGGAGAAAGAGAGAATCCCAAGCAGGCTCCGCACTGCCAGTGCAGAGCCCGAAGCAGGGATCGAACTCACAAACTCTGAGGTCATGACCTGGGCCAGAGCCAGATGGTTAACCAACTGAGCCATCCAGACAGCCTTCTTTGATTATTTCTTTCTGAGGTGATTGCCCACTCTTTCCTTTAGACTTAAGTCAGATTTATCACCTTTCAAGGACACCTGCACTGTGTTTGGACAGCTCTAATGTTTTGTGGCTAAACGATCAAGTTGAATAAGAATCTTTAACCTCTATTCTTGAGTACTACTTCTGCCTTCTAAAACCTCAGTCCCTTTTCCAACATGGTAGCCCTTAACCTGTTTGAACAGAACTCTTGCCTTACTCTTAAATCTTCTCTTTCTCCAGCTGAAGAGCCTGTATTCAAACGTTCTTCAAGTCACATGGCTTTGGACATCCTCGTCATTCTAATTGGTCGGTTCTAAGTATTTCTGTTTTCTGTTTCTTTCTTAAAATGTGCTTCCCCGAGCTGAGTATCCAGGTAGGGTGTGATCAGTGAGTCCTAAAAAAAAAACCCCAGCCAGATTTACTTACCTTTCTCCCAAGTCTTCAACTCGCTTTTCAGCACAGATGAAATGCTTCCCTTTGGGTCACTTATTTCCAACCTAAAATATGCTCTTTTATTAAAGTCTCTGAAGGTTTTCATCCAGGTCTTTTTTATCTCTGTTATTCCTATACTCAGATACGCAGGACAGTGAGTACTTTGTAGAAACTGAACGGAAAGGATGAGCAGGGAAGTGGGCATGTTTGACCTCAAGGAGGGAAGACGGGGGAGGGCAGAATGCAAATCCATGAAAAATGGACCTCCAGAAAAGAGGCTACACGTGTTCGATGTTGATCTAAAGAGTCAAACTGTGACGGGTCAGGGCCACTTCCTGGGGGAGGTTCCAGATCTTGGTCACAGTGGTAGAGAGCATAGGATTTGGAACAGAACAAATCTGGGTCCCTCTACAAAATGAGACTGATATTATCAACCTCGTCAGGTCTTTTTCGGGATGAAGTGGGGTAAGGTTAAACCTGAGGGCTCGCCTTCAGGAAGCATTCAAAGGCCCATGCCCCAGGACTCTGTGTCCTGGGGTCTTTTCTCTATAATCACACACTGGCTTGTTCTACTCACTTCACAAAAAAACTTCTGCATGGCACGTGAGATTCATGTTCAGAAATATTCGCTCCCTCCCCACGACTCCCATGGGAAGGACAGAATTACCTTCTCCGTCGATGGTGCACTTGGCTACATGAGTTGTTTTGGCCAATGGCCTGCCATCAGCCATGACGCAGTAGCGTCTTGAAAAGTGTTTTCTTGCTTGAGCTTATACTCTTGAGCCTCTACCATTCCCATGAGGGAAAATGTGCCCAGGACAGACAGTCTATCCAGGAGGACGACAGAAGTCACGGGGAGCGGAGCTGAATCACCGCAGCCGGGGCCACCCCGGAGCAGTGGCCCGCCAGCTGCCCCCAAGCAGCTGCAGACGCATGAGTGAGCCCAGTGGTCACCAATAGTACCGGGCTGGAAACCAGCACACTTATCAGCTGCATAAATGCATTTTTGCATGTTCCCGAGTTTTCTGGGGCTGTTTCATAGGCAGTAACCCTGTGGCCGCAGTTACCTGAAATTACCAGTAAACTAAGATAGAAATGGCTGACAAGGTTTCACGTTTCCTTCGGCGGAAAGACACGGGAAGCCAACACTTTGAGCTGTTCAATAAATATTTGAGTGAGTCCTATATGCCAGGTGCCCGAGGGTAGCTAATTTTCCGTTGCCCGGGGGCTCTTCTCTGAAGGAGCCTATGCAAACAGCATAGAATCGTTCCAGAGCCCAAGACCCTTGTCTCAAAGTTACTCCACTCAAAGCACAACATGAGCTGCTACACACGCAGGATCTGTGTCAGTTCTTCCACTTTCTTCTCCGGGCATCTCTCTGCCTTGTGGACCCTGGGCATCCCTTTGGTCCCCCAGTTCCCAGGGCTGGGCGTCCTGGAAAATCCCCATAATGCTGGATGAAGACGTCGGATTTTATTAGATGGAAAGTTCCTCCCCTCCTGTCTCAATGAAGTGCTCCAAACTCCGCTCCCTGTCTTTTCCGTGGGCTTAGGCTGCTGTTGCACGTAAGACAGAAGCTAATAAGGACTTGCTTCCCCTTCGCTGTGGTTCCCTCCAGACGAGGCTGGTGGCTGGGGCTGCAGCAACCTTTCGTTCTGGTTCTGGAAGCCTGGGGCTGTGGCCGCACAGAAGAGGGCGCTCTTGTGTAAAGCTGTGGCCGGCTTCCCGACAGGAGGGGAAGTTTCCTTGTTTTCCTCCTGAGTAGATGATTCATCGCTGATGAGAGGTGGCAAGTGTAGTCTGTATTAGTGCACACGGGTTCTGCAACAACAGATAAAAACCCCAAACTGCAAAAATGTCAGGGAACTCATTGCGGTGTGGAGGCTGCCCATCCGTTGCTTCTGCTGTTCGGATAGGACGCGGCCAACTTTTATCTGCACCCTCCCCTTTGGCTCTGGCTGCCAGGCTCCCTAAATGAAAACTCTCAAGGAACAGAGACAAAAATAGTGGCATTCCTTTTAGATTAAAAAAAAAATTTTACATCATTTATTTATTTTGACAGAAAGAGAGAGGGAGAGGCAGAGACAGAGACAGAGACAGAGAGAGAGAGCGAGAGAATCCCGAGGAGGCTCCACACTGTCAGCACAGAGCCCAACGCGGGGCTCTATCCCACGACCCCGGGATCATGACCTGAGCCTACATCAAGAGTCAGAGGCTCAATTGACTGAGTCACCCAGGTGCCCCACCCCTTTAGATTTTTAAAATTGCTTTTACCATTGGGGAAATAGCTATTTATCTATTAATTCATGTGTCACACAAATATTTATTGAGGGTGAGTTATTTCGCTTTCTAATGCGTTAGGGGCAGAAATTAAAGCTCCTTCCCTACCCACCAGGCCCAAGCAATCTGGTTCCTCCTTCCCTTTCTCTGAAAGAATCTCGAGTTAAGTGCCGTCTTCTTGGCTTTTTTCAGCCTCAGGCTTTTGCTTTCATATTCCATTTTATTAAAACTATTTCTTTTCTGGCTCTTACTATGCCCATTTTTTTCATCATTCTCCCGAGCTCAGCACAACTGTCATATTTTCAGAGAGTTTCCCTAAGCCTGCATATTAGTCATGGCTCTTCAGAGAGCCAATCAGAGATACAGAGATATATAGATATAAATTTATTATAAGGAGTTGGCTCCTGTGTTTATGGAGGCTGAGGCATCCAAGGTGTCTGTAGTCGGCAAGCCAGCGACCCAGGAAAGCTGACAGTGTAAGTTCCAGTTGGAGCCTGAGTCCAAAGGCAGGGGAAGACTGATGTCCTCACTGAAAGGCAGTCTTTCAGAGAGAGAGCCTTTCTGTTCTTTTCAGGCCTTCAACTGATTGGATGAGGCCCATCCACGCTGGGGAGGGCAATCTGCTTTACTCAGTTTACTGCTTCAAATGTTAATCTCACCCAGAAACACCCACATAAACACACCCAGAAAAATGTTTAACCAAATATCTGGACACCCCTGGGGCTCAGTCAAGTTGACACATAAAATCAATCATCAAGGTCTACTTCTAAATTGCCCTCCCTAATTGCTATTGCCTCGTCCCCTTTAGCTTCCTCCCTGTGTTTATCACAATGGGCACATGTCTCGTTTGTTTATGTGTCCAATTTCCTGTCTGTTTCTCTTCCTACAGTGTGAGCTCCTCAAAGACAGCGATAGACCTTTGTGTTTATTTCTTTGTCCCCTGGGCCCTGAAGAGTCCAAGGTACCCAATAACCCTGAATATGTATTTCTGAATGAATACATACAATGAAAAAAAATAAGAGAATCGTACAGTGAAATAAAAAGGACCAAAAAGGAATATTAACAGAATGCTATGAGCATATGGAAAAGCGGGAGCCTAATTCTTTTTTTTAATATTGATTTATTTTTGAGAGAGAGAGAGAGAGAGAGAACGTGCTCATGCAGGAGGGGCAGGGAGAGAGGGAGACACAGAATCCAAAGCAGGTTCCAGACTCCAACCTGTCAGCACAGAGCCCAACGCAGGGCTGGAACTCACGAGCGGTGACATCACGACCTGAGCCGAAGTTGGACGCTCAACCGAATGAGCCACCCGGGCCCCAGCAGGAGCCTAACTCTTTGTGGAAGAGTCAGGAAAGGCTGTAGAATGAGGAGACTTTTGAGCTGGGTCCTGAAACCTGATGAGGGGCCAAGCAGGCAGCAGGGGAGGAAGCGACTCGAAGCGAGATTTGCACAACAGGCCAGACAGCGTGTGTCCCTGCGAGGGCCCAAGAGCATCAACATATTCCAGGAATGGGAAGACAGTCAGGGTTTCAGAGCAGACTGGCCGGGGTCTTTATGCTGCCGCAGGACCCAGGTGTGACGAGGCAGGACCTGGGAGGCCAGCGGAGGCTGGAGTTTTGCAGGAGGCTGTTCAAAACCTGCTTTGCATTCCACACAACATTATTCCTCTACTTCACTCTGGAGGCGGAGCACCTGATGTGTGGGAAGGGGGGAAACCGATGCCCAGGTACCAGTTACAGCCATTGGATGAGACAAGACAAGCTTGGAGAGCAGCAGGTGGCCCGAGGCTTCAAGGCTTCGACGGGCGCTAGACTTCCCGACAGGTCACCCTGGGTTTGGGAGTCGGTCAGGCGAGCCTGTGGCATTGGGCCAGGCCCTGAGGGTCCAGGGCGACATCCAGCATGAGACAGCCTCGTGATTCGAGAGATGGCTTGGCGTTGCGAGGACATGAGAAGGGGAGGTGGGCACAGAGCATCATTGGGGTCGGGAACAAGAGGAGGTGTGGGGAGCACACCAGGTGGCAGGTGGGGGCCACCCCATTGGCTGTGGGCTTAGCTTTAAGGGACAGGTTGAACGGGCCGAGCAGGTTCAAGCCGAATGAAAGAGGAGACAGGAAATTGGAGATACTTCTGAGGTAGACTTTATAAGACCTGGTAAGCAGGTAGATTTAATGGGGTGAAAAACGACAAAAAAATTGAGAATGGCTTCCCTGGACACTGGAAGGAGAGGCTGGAAGAATAACAGATTATGGAGAAATATTTGAGGAAGACCATTTATTCTTTTTTTTTTTTTTAATGTTTATTTTTGAGAGACAGAGACAGAGTGTGAGCAGGGAAGGGGCAGAGAGAGAGGGAGACACAGAATCTGAAGCAGGCTCCAGGCTCCCAGCTGTCAGCACAGAGCCCGACACGGGGCTCGAACCCATGAACCGCGAGATCGTGACCTGAGCGGAAGTCAGATGCTCAACCGACTGAGCCACCCAGGCGCCCCCCTGAGATCATTTCTTCTAAGTAGAACGATTCAATCTGCTGCTTCGCCAGGAGGCCCTTCAGTCAGCCCCTTGATATTTAGGTGGTAGGAATCGTCCTAAGAACATTACTCACCAAAATAGGTCCATAGGGAAAAGATTTATTTCTCAGGTCGAAACTATTTAGATTCCAGAACACCTGTCGTCTTAAGAGCAGGCACCGGAGAATTCACCCCTGTGACCATCATCTTCTCATTGGTATTATTGTCCTGTCCATCCAAAGCAATGGCCACTCTGACTGACTGAGCACTTATTATCATAATAACCACTGTTTATTGAGCACGTACTATGTCCCCGGATCCCTCGGAGTCTTCTCCACATGTTAACTCAATCAGACTCTCCCCCCACACCTAAGTGAAATAGGCACATCACTATCCACATGTTACAGAGGGAGAAACTGAAGCACGTTGAGGAAAGTGTCCTGCCCTGGAGAAGTGAAGCTCTCAGACCCTGTGGACATATCCTGTGTATTAGTATCCTTAGTGTCCCTAACGCATTGGAGCATCATGATTATTCCTTTTTTACAGGACCAAGGAACACAAGGGGTGAGGTTACATCAATTTCCCCAAACCCTCCAGCCCACAAACACCGGAGTGGGTATTTAAGCCACCAGGTTTAAGCCCGGCCACAGAGAGAGTGTTCCGTGTAAGTGCCTGACAATTAGCTTTATTGATTGTAACGTAAGTGCCCGACATTAAGCTTTTGATTGCTGTGGCGTGGCATCCATTTCAAAGACATCCGTTTCTCAAATAAGCATGTTGCGAGCCCGCAAGTGGATGCAGGGCCAGGGAGTCCCTTTTAGGGAGCCCTGGGAAACCTAGACAGCGGACTACTTCCTTTCCCTTTTCTTGCCTCAATGCCTACTGTTAGGTTTTAAATTTACCAATAAAAGAATCCGTGAAACCCTACGCACCCCGGATGACCCCGGATGACCCCAGATGAAAGCAGAACCTCAGATCTGCACTCACCCTCTGTCTCTTTCTACCCACAACCATCCCGCGTGGCCCTGGGCATGCCGTGTACCTTCTGTCACTGACCAGTAATAAACCTTGTTTTTGCAAAGTTCCCTGATGGCGGTTGCTGAGTCTTGCAATCATGATAAGAATCGCAAGGGTTCGTCTGGCCGTAAAAGTAGCGAATATTTATTGAACACACACAACGTGAAGTGCCTTCCACTGCCGTCTCCTGCAAAAGTTTTTGGCCTTCCCATGCCGCAGACGAAACCTTGTGGAGAAAGTCATTTGCCCAAGGTCACACGGCGGGTCAAATGACAGAGCCAGGATGCAAACCTAGGTCTGACGCTTGGGTTTATTTCACATGTGGAAAAGACCTCCTGTGCATCGGCTCTTAAATGTCACTTTCTTTCACTTTTATTCTCAGCTTCTATATCTAAGGGGAGGGTTTGAAAACATCTCTCCCCCTTACCTCCTTCCACATGCTTCCAGCTCTCATTCTGCCTAAAGTTAGACCCAACACATCTCTCTGTTGGATCTGGAGGCACCATCAGGCTGGTAGGTAACATCTGGGTAGCACACAGCAGAAGCCTCATAAAGAGGGAGACCAGATTCCAAGGCTTTCCCCCCAGCACCACCAGAAATCATTTTCACCAGGCGTTGATTTTTATCGTCTAGGAAAAGAAATTGACAAAAGAGTAGCTTCTTACCGCCCTAACCCAGAACATACTTCCTCTGTCTGTTAACTGTACTTTCTGTCCTATCCTGCAAACTCACTTTCCCTCCCCGTAAGAACAGGGTGAGGATCATCAGTGGGGCTGAACCACCCTCCAGTTCATCAGCGTCTACCCTCAGGGTTCCCCTCCGTGAACATTCCATTATTGCCGCTGTCTGACCGGTTGACCAGGGTGAGGTGAGTGATTGCTTAAGGAGTTATTTTTGAGCTCAGGGACTAACACGGATTTAAGCGCTAGATTTCTGTCTCCTTAGTCTCATAACCTCGGCCCCTTCCTGTGGATGAACTTGATGCATCTGGAATGGAGGGACTGGCGTATCAGACCGCAGACAGTGTTTATATTGGAGCTGTATAAAATAAGCTGTAGCAGTCGCTGGCTTCCTAGTGAATTGTGCTGTATGTGCACTTTGATTTGTAATAAAGGGAGCAAAGTGAGGGCCGCTGTTGCTCCCTGTTACTCTTCTGGAGGCTATTGTGGTAGCCTTCATTTAGATTAGAAAGGGAATGAGATTCGTACTCAGGTGTTCATTTATATGTCCCTGGGTCTTAATTTATAAAAGTGACCGAGTGAGGACACGAAAGGAGAATGTATTACTTACAGTTCCGAAGGGAAGGAGGCATGCCGGGCCACACCATGCAGGGCCCAATGGGGAGGCACCAGGTTTGATCAGGAGGCGGGAGCATGGGTGAGAGGAAGGCATAGGCCATGGCCTTTACTGGGATTTTCATGAGAAAGTCAAGGCAGGGCAGAGGAAACAGCTTAGAATTGACTAGTTTGAATCATTCCAGCAGGCTTTGGGGCCTAGAGGCTGTTCCTGGCTGTTTGGTACCTGGCCCTACATTGCTTTAGGGTGGGAAAATATTGGCTTGATGTGTGACAGTTTGATAGAGCAGACAGCTGGGGATATGGGTGGAGGATTTATAATTTTCGTGTGCCTGCAAAAGCTGGTTCACAGCTTTGGCCATTAGTTTGGTTCTCTGATTATCGGGTGCCAAATAGACAGATACAGAATCTGAGGACACAGAGCCCTGCTGCGGGAAAATGCTGGAGCAAACTTCGTGCCTTTCCTTCCAACCCATCCTCATTTCCCCTCCCTCCCGCCGGCCTGCATGACGGATGGGTGAGTAGTTCGTTGTCGGTTGGGGCCTCTGTTAGTGTTCATTTCAAGCTGTGGTTGTATAGGTCTAGAGCTTTGGCGTATGTCTTCACGGCCAACGTCTAGCTTGCCCCACCATCCTACCCCAGGACTGGGGCTCTCCTGGGCACTGCCAGGGGCCCCCCGGCTTTAGTGGTCACAACCAGACGGGACATGTTCATGAGCTGTGGGCTCAATGCTTTCAGTGTAGGGAGTGTGGAGACCAAACGGGAGTCCTGATGTCATCGTTCTGAGAAGTTGTGATTTGCAAGAGAGGAGAGAGAGAAGCAGATTTTACCAGGAGTCTTCAAAACAGCAGTGGTTATGGAAGTGTGCAGGACGGGAGATGGGCTGCTTATTGGGGGAGCGGTCAGAATGCAGGGATGAATCCAGGGTGGCAAGCAGTTACAGTCCCAGTTCTCCCCCCGCCGCTATGACCCCAGATACGTCTACTGTGACAATTTGAAAGAGTCAGAGTTGATATTCTTAAGCTGTATGTTAGCAGCAAATGTGAATGTCTACAGTATGATGAAGGTTTGTAAGAGCTCCTGTGATAAAATACATAAAAATGTGGAAAAGAATTTGTAGAGGAAAAATGTACTTGGTGATGGGCTTATTCCTCATTCTTAGGAAGGAAGAAGATGGCTGAAAACACTTTTAGACTAAACCCCATCAAAAAAATACATCTACGTCCTTTTAAATTTGTTAATTTCTCCTTTTGTGTTCCTACCACTGGAAGGGTAAAGTCACTTTGAGGGACAGCCCTCCCCCGACCCTTTGTATGTATTTAATGTGATTGCATCGCCTCATTTCTCAGTTTCTTTTATTTGCCGGGGTAGAGAATTTTCAAGCTTTTGTGTAAAAAATGTGTATGTGCTTCGAGAGAAAATACAGAGTCTAAAGTTAATGAATTGAGAAATCAAGATGACGACAAAAGAGCTAACCATTCATGTCAAAGGGTTTTTTTTTAAAAAGTAGATTGGGGTGGGGGGCATAGATGGCAGAAATTTTAGCTTTTATTCAATACCATGATTCCATATTGAATTTTTAACCGTGTGCTTGTGTTATTTTATAATTGAGAGTAAGGGAGAGAGAGAGAGAGAGAGAAAGTGTGCAAGTGTGGGAGAGAGTGATAACAGACATGTCAGTAGGTATTTAGAACAGTGGAAAAGGGGTCCTGCTGAATGAAACAAGGTACCAGTGATGCTGTGATGCTGATTATACAGACCTTCTGCTTGATCTCAGAGTGGGTTTTCAATCTCTGCGCACAGGTTTCGTCAGCAGTAAAATGGAAACACTGTGTCTTCCTTCTGTAGTTTGTCTCCATCTGTATGCTACAATAAGTCTGAAGAGATTATGTATGGCAATTGCAGAAAAAAATGATTAATATAGACATGGGTGGGATGAATATAACATGGGGAATTTAGCGTAATACAATGCTTTTTTAACTTCTTATATGTGTGTCGCCTTAGCAAAGCCATCTACTAAAACAGCTGTAAGATTAAATGAAACCACATAGCCATTTCGGAAGGCACAGCTTTATAAATGAAGGTATCGTTGGTCTTTCAGGTAGAGAACTCGATTCCTGAAATTCATGAGTTATACTATAGATACTACATTCTCCTCTGGTGGGGGGATTCTATAACACTTCTCAGAGGTTTCAGAAACACGGGAATTTTGCTAAGTTTTGGAAACAAGATGGCGTCACAGACTCTCAAGGTCGGGGAATAGGTGCATTATCTAGCCCAACCCACCCCTGGCTCAGCCTGAGTCTTACCGTGAGTCTGGGGACACTTGTATCCTCGTTACAACATTATAATAGTCAAGCTTGATGTGGACACTTTCCATGATAGAGACTCAGGCTGAGTCAGGGATCCTATTCCTTTCTCACGAAATGGATTGTTAGAAAGAGAAACTGGAAGGTTTTCAGAGAAACTGAGTGGAAGTCCCTCCTCATATGAAAACCCAAGAAGCAGAGTAATAAAGCCTCTCCTCTCTGGACTACTCTTCCCAAAGTAGGTTGTTCAGGGTAAATTTACAGTGCTCCTTGAGAAACCAGCCAATCTGTTTTATCTCTCGTGCTCCCCCCCCCCCCGGAGACATTTTGACCGCTAATGTTGTTTCTTGGCCTACCAATTCCTGTCCACCCTTCTTGCTATAAGGCTTCTTCCTACCCTGAACTTGTCCACCTCAGGGCTCCTGCTTCTATGTGCCTTCCTGATATGTCACCGTCTGTCTTGCTATGGAAATCTGCTTCTCTGTAGATTTTATCTGACTCTCTAAGAAAGAAGTTTCCTGCTTGAATGTGTCACTCTCCTGCATAGAATCTCCACTTTGGGAAGAACGTTAGCTCTAGCCATCCCGCTAGAGCTCTGACTAGCCTGTAGATGGTGATCAGGTGTTCGGGGTAGTGGGGCCGTTTTATTAGACGTGGAAGCCCGTGTGTCTAAACTGCTCAGAGAGAGACCGCGGAGAGGGCAGGTATCCTGAGGCTTCCCAGAAGGGAACATCGCAACTGATAGATACCCTAGGGACACTGCTATCCTCACCACGACATCACAATAGTCAAGCTTGATATGAACACTTTCCCAAATGGAGAATTTGGCCTCACGACTGCAACACAGAGACCCTGCCTGAGGTTCCAGCCAGCCCACTCACCCTGTGCACTTCAGACTTTCCAGTTCTATGACCCCATGAGTTGATTCTTTAAGATCTCTTTCTCTGTCCATACACACACACACACACACACACACACACACACACCCCTACCTACCTACAAACCCCATGTATCATTAGACCATTAGGAGCCTCTAATGACTGACTGGTTCTACAAATCGAGACCAAATCTTCTAGCTTCTTCTAGCTTCTACCTGTTGTGCACCATGTCTTTCCCTTCCACCTATAAAATACGATTGGTTCCACTTCGGACAGTTGCTCACCCAATCAAGAAATCCAGCAGAGAGATAAAAACCATTTCAAGTCATCTAGACAAGTATCTGACCTTCAAGGTCCTAGGCTGTGCCCCCCCCCACCTCGAAACTACCACAGAACAAAACAATGAAGGGTCTAGTGTCAAGGCCAAGAGCAAAGGATTGGTGATCGACTTGAATCTGGCTTTCGATCTCCCCTTGAATCTGGGTTTCGATCAAGGCTTGTGGCCTTGAGCAAGTTGCCCAACTATTCTGACCTTCTGTTTCCTTACCTGTGAAATAAGATAAAAAATACCAACCTGGCGGGGCTGCCGAAAGGATTCGGCAAGACCGAGTGTGTGAGGCGCTTAGCACAGTGCCTGCTACATGGTGGGCGAGTGGCACAGGGTAACTACCGTTACTCTGGTAGAGATGGTGGGTGAGATTTCATCATCTTGTGCTCTCTCGACAATGCTGCCGACAGTCTTTTGTCTCCAGCAACTCAAGCAGTGTGGATGGGTCTTCCTTGAGTAAATGCAAGAAGGGGAAATAATAGTTCTCACTGCTTTCTTCCTCTCCCTCTCCTACCCCGGTCCCCCACCCCCAGTTCTTTGGTTATTTCCTGTAAGCCTCTTCGTAAGCATCAGCTTCTGTCGGACATTCTTCATGGACCCTCTTGGGCTGGGCTGGTGCCTCTTACTGATGAATCTATAATGCTTTGTGTACAGCTATATTATGTCCTTGCTAGACTGTTTGTAATTGTTTGTTTATACGAGAAGCTTTGGCAGGATTGGAATTAATTCATCTATATATCTTTATTATTGGTAGAGTGGCTGGAACATCCTAAGTGCCCAAAAGTGTTTCGCTCAGTGAATGCATGGATGAATGAATGAATGTCCCAACCATTTTTACCCAATAGATTATCTTTCTGAAACAAGATAATTTCTACCCTTGGTTCCTATGCACTAGACTAGAATGTTTAAAGTTGCTTTCATCGGTTAATGGGTTGTAGTGTTTTGAGAACTAATTTGCTTTATCTGCATTTAAAAAAAATTCATCTCCAGAGATGTATTTCTGACTTTGGACATTGGTTATTCAACCACCCTCCTTGCTCTGAATGATCTTCAGCATCTCTTTGCGATTTCTGAATGCAGTGTGCTGGTAAGCCCATCCACACAGTTGGCATAAAAAACATTGTGTCTGTTCATACAACTGGCCCAGTGAACAAGAACGAGAAATTGAGTTATTTATTCAATGAGTCAGGCCTTGATTACCAAATTGGTATTTACCTCTGTACCTTGAGGGAGGGGAGAACAGAAATCTAATAGGTGAAGTGAGAATGCTAGGTGTTTCCCGGTGCTTCTGCCGGGAGCATTGTGTGTGGGATAACTAAGTCCCCGGAAGAGGACAAATAGACATGAAATAAAAAATACAGACTTGTCATCCATAGTAAGGGGCCAAGTGCTGGGCTCACCCAAATGTTCTGTGTTAACAAATGCATTCTTCCAATCTGGAAATTTTGACTCACAACTGTTCATACCACCTTGGGAATACTCAGCCTTGTGATTATTTTGTGGGGCCCGTCTATCACTTGACATCATCGCCACATGAGTTTCTCCTTTGTGAACACTATGTAATAAGCGATGTGTGAAATGCCATAGCATGTAGGAAGGTAAAGGAGAGTCCCTTGTCAGGGAGGAGGCTGTCAGAGACAACAGATGCACTGGGAATCGGGGGCTAGATAGCAAACATGCAAATCACGTCACCTCTATCAGAGGAGCGCCTGAAGCATGTGAGGAAAGGGACAATCCATTTCCCCTCCCGATCATCTGTCTTGCGTGTGCCCTGCCTCCCCGCCTGGGACACGCCCAACAGCTCCACACGTGTTAGCACATAAGTGATGGTATTTGACTTGCATGTCTTAACTGTCCACAACCGAGTGGCGAAGCCTCGTTTGTGGGATTACTTAGAATGGAAAAGCAGGACTGTGGAAACGCCAAAGCCATGTGGCCCATGACACCGGGGTAGCTCATCTGAGGACGGGTCAGAGAAGATGTCCCACTCTAGCATCTCCTTTGGGCATAGCAACTCTCGTTAACAATCTGCCCCTAACTCACCAATCTCCACCCTTGAAGAAAAAAAAAAAGATTCGCTTACAATACTGATTAAACATCTATCAGTGTGTGTCGTACGTTATTGTCTTGTTTTGCCCTGTTATTCCTGGTGTTCTCCAATTGTAAAGATCCCGTCTCGCTGAACCTCTATGTACACACACACGTACTTTTCCTGATGGAAGAGTGATACCAAGTGGATTATATTATTCATAGTTTTTCTTTTTTCTTTTAAGTTTATTTAAGTATTTTGAGAGAGACAGACACAGCATGAGTGGGAGAGGGGCAGAGAGAGAGAGAGAGAGAGAGAGAATTCCAAGCAAGCTCCATGCTGCCAGCACAGAGTCCAATGCGGGGCTCGAACCCGTGAAGCTGTGAGATCATGACCTGAGCCATGAGTTAGACACTTAACCAACTGAGCCACTCAGGCGCCCCTATTCATAGTTTTTCGTAAAACATACACATATTTATAAAATGTCTACCATCAGGCAAGCAGGGTAGATAGACCCTGATTTTCTAAACTGTAAAATATCCCCAGGCTCCTGCCTCTCCTGGATGGCAAGATGCTACCTCCTTCATATTCTGTTGGCCCTGCTCCTCCCCCCACCCCCACCTTGTGTTTCTCGGAGAAGGAACTAGAGAGACTCCAGCCCAGGTGGAGTCTTCCTAGCCCCAGGCACGCAGAAACCCCCACGGCAGCCCCCAGAGGGGAAGGAGAGACCGCTGTGCATCTTCCTCTGAGTTTGTTTCTCTGTGTCTACACAGCCAGGCCTGGGGTATCACTGGGGACACTCACGTGTGGTCAAGCGGCCATATCACAATGGCACTTTTTGCAGGACAGTGATGTACTTCTCATTTTATTTCAGGCTGACTTGGAAAGATCTCCTTTTCTTCTCCTTTTACTTTCTACCCTGAAAACAAGCCAACCCAAAAATACAAACCAAAAATCTGTCAGTCAGAAACAGCCCATGAGCACATCCTTTGCTTTCTTCCCAAATGAAGCGTTATGCTTTCCAGCCCGATGTGATCAATTCAAAAATTAATTTTAGACTCTCTCTCTAGAATGTTCCTTTTCAAACGACAAAAGTCATTTATGCTAGGTTGGCTGTTATCGCAAATTAAATCATACAACCCAAACCAAGAAATGCGTGTTAAAGTTTGCCCCTCCCCACTTAACTCCCGAATCTTGTGCCAATAGACACATATACCTAAAATATCACACACACACACACACAGATGCACGCATACACACACACACACACACACACACACACACATTTCCTTTAAAAATGCTTTTGTGAGGCGGGGGGTGTGGGGTGGAGAGAGTTACAGACACTTAGCGGATGGAACTCAGCTAAACTAAGCACGATCCTGCCCGGTAACTGCCCCATCCGTAATACAAGTAGTACCCCTTTGAGAAACATTACACTACAGGCTTGCAATTGTGAGAAAAATATTACAAAGGTACATGATCATACTGTAAAACAAAATGGAATACGTGCGACATAAACATGGTGCTTTCGGTATTTTTAAATACTGTGGGCGCCCAGAGGAAGCGGAGACTAAACCTGGCTTTCTTAGGCTGACGGAGCGTTGTCACCTTCAACGCGTGTCTTCAAGGTGACGCTGTCTGCTGACATCAGCCAACGGAAGAGGGAAGAAGACGAGGTCTGTGCGCTGGGGGATTGATGAGTCCATCCTGGAAGGGACCACGTCACTACTACTCAGACCCCACTGGCCAGGGTACAGGGAGACAGCCACCTCTAACTGTAGGAACTAGGCTGGAAAGGGTTCCAGCTGCACACTCAGGGGAAACCAGCTTGGAGAAAGACCTGGGTGGTCTGTCACAGAGGTAACAAAAAGAGAGGACCTCCCTCCGAAGTCCTTTCCAAATTCCATGGTCTCTTCTGCAAGTGCCATGAACATCCTCACAATTTCTTGATCCAGAGACGTGAAATTCTGGGCCACCAAATGCCACATCTTCTCGGTCACCAAGGCCGTCTGATGCCACATTCATTTACCATTTGTGGCTACGAACCCTTTCACCAGACGCTGTGTTAGCAAAGACACAACCTCTGCTCTTAGGAAACTCACAGTCTAGTGTGAGTCATCTGTCAGTGATAAAACAACCTGTATAAACAGTACGAGGAAAAAAAGATCAGTCGAGGTGCTCTTTTCCAAATGGAAACCAGATCATGTCCCTCTCCTGCTGAAAACTCTCCCGAACATTTGCCGCTGTTCCATTAGGGAAAATTATATGAGAATTTGAAATGTCAAGAGATTACTGGGTGTCTTTGAGTGGAATATTGGATATTCCTAGATGGCCCTCTGGGATCAGCTCAGGCTACAGGGTTTGAGCTTACTTTGTAATTTTTACATTGTAGGAAGTGGATAATACAAATGATTCTTGTCTCATAGAAATGCAATATTTTTTTTTTCTCTTGTGGAAGGACGATTGATTTCCACCCTGTAAAGGGCAATGTTAAACCTTGCAGGGCATTGTTGTATGGTTATTAATAGTTTGCTTCTATTAGCAAATTTATTTCAGCATTTCTGCATGTGTGTGCACACATATGTATATGCGTGTGTATATATATTAATATGTATATATATGATATAATAATGTATCTTAACCAGTGATATTTGTAAGAGGGTCATAATTTCGACTTTTGGAAATTATACTTTAAGGGCCTTTAAGACATTGAGTCCCTGTAAAATCTCCACCTGCCCACGTTTGCCTACCTCCCCACTCTGGTCTAGCTCACATCAGCCTTGCCTGCATTTTCCTCACATTGTTCTCCGGCATTCTCATGACCGGCTCCTTTTTCTCATTCAGGCCTCAGCTCAAATTTCACCTTTTCAGGTAGGCTTTTGCCACCAGCCTCTATCACCACACCCTGGGTTCATTTCTTCAAACACTTCGGGAGTATGTGAAACTGTCTTGTTCGCGCATTTGTTTACTTATTGGTTTTCATGTACTTGGTCGTTTTGTTCACTGTCCTATTTCCAGTGCCCAGGAAATTACCCGGCCCATGAATATTTTCCATAAATCTTTTTGGATAAAAGAACCGACCAATAAAGTAAGAATGAAGGAAGTCATATGCCCAGGACATTATGAAAGAGGCTTCCCTGACTCATCTTGGTCAGCAAGCCTCCGAATCTGGTCTTTCCTCCCTTCCCTGAAGGCTCCATCTTCTCTTTCTATTTTTATCCTAGACATGTGCTAACTGGCCTCTACTGGCAGATTTTTCTCTTCTGGGCCATCCTCTTCCTAGAGATCAGCAAATCAGCCAGTCCTCCCATGTGTCTTAGCACGTCCTTCCGAATAAGGATTCCTGTGCCTTGTGCTCACCCCCAGGAGAAGCTGAGTTAGTAAATCCGGGGTCTTTGTTCCTGACCAGCTCAACAGGTAGTCTGTGGGTATCTGGGGGCCACATTTGGGAAACAAACCCAAAACCAGACCCAAAACAAACCCCAAAACAGACCCCCAAACGGACTTTTGGCTCTACAAAACCGTAATTGCTCACATCCGCTTTTGTTTATATATCTCCCTGCGTCTTCACCGCTAGCTTCAGGGCAACCCAATGTTTTAGCTTAATGTCCAAGGTCAGTCATGCGAGGGCCTCAGTCCCCCTCACCTGTCCCATCTTCTGTCACTCCTCGGACCCTCCATACAAACACCAATAGTTTTCTCACACAACTCTATGTGTAGGAGACTCAGCTCTACACAGGAAGCCTTGCCTTCCAAATGCTATAACTCTCCATAGATCTTTCTAGGTACAGTTCCAGTATCACATCTTTTTCTTTTTCCTTTTTTAAAATATTCATTTAGTTTTGAGAAACAGAGAGCATGAGCAGGGGAGGGGCAGAGAGAGAGGGAGACACAGCATCCGAAGCGGGCTCCAGGCTCTGAACCGTCAGCACGGAGCATGACTCGGGGCCCGAACCCACCAACCATGAGACCACGACCTGAGCCGAAGTCGGTCACTTAACTGAGCCACCCATGTGCCCTGCCAGTATCATGTCTTGAATCTTTCACGTTACCCTGTGGCTTCCTTCCTTTATATTTTCAGACTTTGTTGTTGTTGTTGTTAATATCTCTGTCACAACTCTTTCCTGTTATATTAAAATGTATCTGTTTTCAGCGAGTCTCCTGCAGACTGGGGTCTCTGAGAACAGGAATTGCATCTTCTCTTTCATGATCTCCTCAGTAGCTGGCAAAATACTTGCCAAGGTTAAGTGTTTTGGTAAATGTTTCTGTGCATTTACAAAGCGATGGGACAGAGGTTAATTCCACTGCACTTTGAAAACCAGTTAGAAGGTAAAGAAAATAGAATAGGAGAAAGGACATTCCTCCGGCCGCAAGCAGAAAGGCACGGAAGAGCCAGAGGGGAACGTGAGATGTTTGCAGGAACGACACCTGTTTGGTGTGAACGAGCCTGGGCTCCTGGGGCTTCAGAGTGGGACAAAATAGCCTGACAGGGACAGGGCAACAGAGTTGAGAAGGAAGGCGGGAGAGAGTTCCTGTTTTAGCTTATAAGCAAAGTTATGGCAAAGTAGTTTGGGTTTTCCAAGTTGAGTATTATTCCCATCCCTCGGCCGAGGAATAAATCATCAAAGAATCTTTGTAATTTCAGCCTTGTCAGCAGCAGGTGATCCGCTGTGCTGCAAGCCTGATAAGAGCAGCCGAGGAGTCCTTAGCTATAAAGGTCGGCAAGAATAAACATTGTTCCCACTCTCCTACCTGCCCTTATCAAGCCTTCAAGGGGACCCGCCCCACTGCACACAGAGCAAGTTGCACCACGGAGCAGGGCGGAGGGTGGGGAAGGGCCAAGACGAGGGGTTAGATGTCCTGATGCAAAGGACTCCTGAGAGTAAACATGGCAAATCCACATGGGGGCTAGAGATAATCGACACATTTACAGCAGATCACATTTGCATTTGCTACCAATACGCACTTGAATTGGTCTGAGCGGGAAAACCTTAAAACTGTGAGAAAAAAACATAACCTGCTGCTGGCCATGTTAGCACACAGCTATGTGTCTCTCTCCGCTTTTTTTTTTTTTTTTTAAGGAGAGTGAGACTGAGCAGGGGGGAATGGCAGAGGGATAGAGAGAGAGAGAGAGAGAGACAGAGAGACAGAGAGACAGAGAGGGAGAAAGAGAATACCAAGCAGATTCCATGCTTAGCACAGAGCCTAAAGCAGTGTTCCATTCCACAATCCAGGGGTCATAACCTGACCCGAAGTCAAGAGGCAAATGTTCAACCAACCAAGCCACCCAGGCGCCCCTGTCTCTTTCCTCTTAATGTCATTGCAGGGCGCCCCTGAATTGAAGATTTCAGGGGCTCTTCCTTGCTCAGTGCATCTGCCTAATGAGAACTCTTGGTGTAGCCGGACCCAGGTAAATTTCTATGTGTTTCAGTTGCCACTACTTATTTACCTACACGATAAGTGAAACCTACACAAAGTGAAACATTTTGTAATTAACTTGGTGAAGTGACTCTGCAAGACCACAGATTTCACTCTGGGATCTGGAAGATGAGGGAAAGAATTGTACACACGGAATCCCAGGTGTCTGAGACACCACACACTTCATCTAATCTAAGACTCCATATGTTTCTAAGGGTCTCCAGTATTTTATAGATCGCTACAAATGGGGAGGGGGCGGGAAAGAGCTGCCAGTTATAATTATAACCCAATATTGTGGTCACATTCCTATTCAGAGTTTTCAAAATTTTACCCCAAAAATGTACGTATGAAAATTAATGAAGTAAAATGTTTGGAGAAAGAGGACTTTTGCAACCCTTTTGCCTACAACACCTGTTAGGATACAACCGACACTAGCCTGGAATAGACAGGCACTTACAAAAAGACATTCCAGAAAAAGTGAGCTTACTGTGTGACTTTTTTGTGTCTGGGGATTTTTTTAATCCTTTAAAATAAACTAGCGTCTTGTGTGAAGCTTTATGATTACTGACGTGTCTGTATTCCTGAGCCAAAAAATGTTTTCTTTCCCCTACAAAATTTGGAATACTTAGAATCTGCAGTAGAGAATAAAGCAAGAGATTTGGCTCTGATTTTCCCAAAGACAGCACATCAGCAAAACACAGCTTATGTGATAATCTTCATGGGGCAGAATGTGTCTCTGCATCTTAAATAGGTTTCTCTAAATAATGGATTGGTGCACATTTAACAAACTCTGAAGATCTGATATACTGGCCCTGTTGTCTGAGTACAGAGCAACAAAATAAAAAAAAAAAAAAACAAGTTGAGATTGATGCCCGCATTTTTTAATGATTAAAAAGAATAATTTATGAGACAAAGAAGAAATGAAAATATTGATTTAAAAATATTTGTGAAAATAAAAATCAGTATGTCTACTTATCTAAGGTAGTTAAACGGTACTTAGAGAACAACTTAGAACTTCATATATAAATTTAAAAGTAAAAAAAAAAATTAATTAATGAACAAAGTTTCCAAGTCATCAATAAGAACAACAGAAAAAAAGGTAAGATGAAAGAAATGATAATGTTAAGAACAGAAATTAAGTAGAACACAAATAAAAAATAGAGAAGATAAACAAAAAGAAACTACTTAGCTGTAAAGAAAAATACAATAAAGAAAAATTAGGACAATACCAAACAAACAAACAAGACAGAAAGCACAATGTAAGAAAAATTCAAAAGATGCTTACATTTTATTTATTTATTTATTTATTTATTTATTTATTTATTTATTTATTTTTAGCCACCTGGTGGCTCAGTCGGTTAAGAGTCCGACTTCAGCTCAGGTCACGATCTCACAGCTTGTGGGTTCGAGCCCCGCGTCGGGCTCTGTGCTGACAGCTTGGAGCCTGGATCCTGCTTGGATTCTGTGTCTCCATGTCTCTCTGCCCCTCCCCTGCTCGCGCGCGCTCTCTCTCTCTCTCTCTCAGAAATAAGTAAACATTGAAAACACAGATACTTAACTAGGGATAACACTGTTTAAAAAATAAGACTATGAATGACTTCATGACAAGAAATTTACAATGTTAGAAAAAATAATGTTCTGGTTTTTCTTTTCTTTTCCTTTCTTTTTTATTTTTTCTTCCAAATTTTTATTTAAATTCTAGTTAGTTAACATACAGTGCAACATTGGGAGTAGAATTCAGTGATTCATTAATTACTCACAACACCCAGTGCTCATCACAAGTGCCCTCCTTAGTAGCCGTCATCCATCTAGCCCATCCCCCACCCACTTCCTTCTATCAACCTCCAGTTTGTTCTCTGTCTTTAAGAGTCTCTCATGACTTGTTTCCCTCCCTACCCATATGTTCATCTGTTTGGTTTCTTAAGTTCTGTATAGGAGTGAAATCCTGTGATATCTGTCTTTCTCTGACTGACGTATTTCGCTTCGTGTAATACGCTCTAGCTCCATCCGCGTCGCTGTAAATGACAAGATTTTGTTCTTTTTGATTATTGAGTAATACTCCAACACACACACACACACACACACACACACACACACACCCCACATCTTCTTTATCCATTCATCAGTTGATGGACCTGTGAAGTCTCTCCATAGCTTGGCTATTGTTGATAGTGCTGCTATAAATATAGGGTGCATGTACCCTTTTGAATCGGTATTTTTATTTAAAAAAAAATTTTTTTAACGTTTATTTATTTTTGAGACAGAGAGAGACAGAGCATGAATGGGGGAGGGGCAGAGAGAGAGGGAGACACAGAATCCGCCGCGGGCTCCAGGCTCCGAGCCATCAGCCCAGAGCCCGACACGGGGCTTGAACTCACGGACCGCGAGATCGGGACCTGAGCTGAAGTCGGACGCTTAACCGACTGAGCCACCCAGGTGCCCCTTGAATCGGTATTTTTGTATCCTTTAGATAAATACCTAGCAGTACAATTGCTGGATCCTGGGGTAGTTCTATTTCAACTTTCTGAGGAACCTCCATACTCTTCTCCAGAGTGGCTGCACCCGTTTGCATTGCCACCAAGCACTACAAGAGGGTTCCTCTTTCTTTGCATCCTTGCCAACACCTGTTGCTTCTTGTGTTGTTAATTTTAGCCATTCTGACAGGCGTGAGGTGGTCTCTCATCATGGTTTTGATTTGTATTTCCCTGGGGATGAGTGATCCTGAAGCAGCTTTTCATGTGGCATCTGCATGTCTTCTTTGGAAAAGTGTCTGTTCATGTCTTCTTCTCATTTCTTAACTGGGCTATTTGTTTCTTGGATGCTGAGTTTGCTAAGTTCTTTATAGATTTGGGATACTAATCCTTTATCAGATGGGTTATTTGCAGATATCTTCCCGCATTACATAGGCTGCCTTTTAGTTTTGTTGATGGTTTCCTTCGCTGTGCAGAAGATTTTTATTTTGATGAAGTCAATAGTTCATTTTGAGTTTTGTTTCCCTTGCCTCTGGTGATATGTCTAGTAAGAAGTTGCTTTAACTGAGGTCAAAGAGGTTGCTGCCTGTGTTCTCCTCTAGGATTGTGATGGTTTCGTGTCTCACATTTAGGTCTTTCATCCATTTTGAATTTACTTTTGTTTATGGCGTAAGAAAGTGGTCCAGTTTCATTCTTCTGCATGTTGCTGTCCAGTTTCCCCAACACCATTTGTTGAAGAGACTGTCTTTTTTCTGTTGGATATTTTTTCCTGCTCTGTCGAAGCTTCGCTGATCATATAGTTGTGGATCCACTTCTGGGTTTTCTATTCTGTTCCATTGATCTGTCTCTGTTTTTGTGCCAGTACCAGAGCGCCCTGATGGTACAGCTTTATAATACAGTTGAAATCTGGAATCGTGATAACTCCAGTTTTGCTGTTCTTTTCCAAGATTGCTTTGGCTATTTGGGGTCTTTTGTTCCAAATACAAATTTTAGGATTGTTTGTTCTAGCTCTGGGAAAAATGCTAGTGGTATTGTGATGAGGGTTGCGTTAAAAATGCAGCTTGCTTTGGGTAGCATAGACATTTTGTTCCTCCAATCCGTGAGCATAAAATGTTTTTCCATTCCTTTGCATCTCCTTCCATTTCTTTTGTAAGTGTCCTATAGCTTACAGAGTACCGTGTTCCGTTTTTTAAAATACCCTCGAGAAAAACTGGAAAACTCTATAAATCATGTAATTATTAAATATAATCATCAGTATAATAAAATCAACTCTAGAAAGAAAGTGAGCAAAACATCAGTAACAGCAAAACGATGCTGAAGTTTATCCAAACTTTAGAGAAAAGTATCTGTAACATCTATAAATTGTTTCGGAAAATAGAAACATTAGCTAAGTGCTCTGATATATTTTATAATAAAATCTGTCAAGACCAGATGGAGAAATAACAATGTCAGTCATGCTCATTCATGAAAAGATTCCAAAAAGTAAAATTTCAGTAAACTAAATCCAGTAATTTAAAAAAAACAAGGAAAGATAATGTGTAATTATTGATTTAGTTTCCTTCAGAAATACTTTTTTAAGTTAAATAATTGGAAAATTGATTAATATAATTTACCTCATTAACTGATTTAAAAATGGTCCTGGCCTTCAGATTCATGTCAAGCCATCCCTACAGAATCTGGAGGTGTTATTTTGTCCAGTACATTTGTGCTCCCGGCAGCAGCTCACATCTTCCCTTACTCCAATAATTCATCACAAGAGTTATTTGAAGGATAAGACCATAAAACCACAGCTGATTTCATGCTCTAATTTGTTTCCTTCCAATTTCCTATGTATGCATAGGTCCAAAGCTGTTTCTCTCTCCTGGAAGCAAGATGGAAGGAATGTTCTAGAAGGCAGTCAAACGTGTTGTTCTCAGAAGCCTTTGGGGAAGACTGCTTGCAGGTGAGGCCATCCTGTGCTGGTCCAAAGCTACGAAAAGAAGCTTGTCCCATCCCTAGGGAGTGAGGGCACAGGGAGGCCCAAGGAAAACTCAAGTTGTGAGCATGTAATTTTCTTGTTCAAAAAATATATAAAGAAGTCCACTGTTTGTTTCAAAAAAAAAAATCATCTTGGAGTAATTATGTGCCTAATGAAAATTAAAAGTCCCTATATCACATACACATACATAATTTCAAATTGTTAAATATATATATATATATACATATATATATCATATCATCTACACATTTATATGAGAAAATATAGAAAGATATCTTTATTTCAACATACGGAGGGATTTGTTAAACAATACACAAAAACCACAAATCTGAAAGGAAAATGTTGATATACATGAATATCTCAAAATTGTAAGCTTTACATAGATAGAGAAAAAACGGTAGGCTACTGAAAGGAGAAGTTTTGCAATACACACAGCTAACTTTACAGAACTCCGACTTTCTACCCATTAGAAAAATGTATAGTGGATATAAATAGGCAAACCATAAAGAAAAGCAAATCAGCAATACACATATGAAAAACTGCCCACATCCACGAGTAACCAGGAAATGCATATGAAAACAATAGATACTATTTCACTCCCACAAAATTGGCAAAAAAAAAAAAAATTAAAAGTCTGATAATAGCAAATGTTGGCGAAAGTATAGGAAAATGAAAATACTCATTCGGTTCTGGTGGGAATACAAAGTGGCACAATCACTTTGGAGAGCAATTTGGAACATCTAGCAAAGTTGAAAACATATTCTTAGGCTTTCTGTTACGGAAAATTCTTCCATAAGCATGCAAGAGGCAGGGTAAATGTTCAAAGCAGTATAAAAAGAAAAAAAACCCTGTCATATATTCACAGCATTTAAAACGATTCAGAATTGGGGCACCTGGGTGGCGCAGTCGGTTAAGCGTCCGACTTCAGCCAGGTCACGATCTCGCGGTCCGTGAGTTCGAGCCCCGCGTCAGGCTCTGGGCTGATGGCTCAGAGCCTGGAGCCTGTTTCCGATTCTGTGTCTCCCTCTCTCTGCCCCTCCCCCGTTCATGCTCTGTCTCTCTCTGTCCCAAAAATAAACGTTGAAAAAAAAAATAAAAATAAAATGATTCAGAATCTCAAAATATCATGTGGAGTGGAAAAACCAGTTGCAGAAAGATATCTATGGTGATATATATGTAAACACTATAATTTATTGATAAATATATCTCTATACAGAAAATTGTTTTTTTAAAAAACATCCCTGCAAATAATATATGCCAATCTCAGGATAATGGCTCTCTCAAGGGGTGGGGGAGAGAAAAGTAATGGAAAAGGAAGTTTTGATTTATCTCTGATGTTTTATTTCATTGACAAAAACCATAAAACTGAAAAAGAAAACGTGAAGCCAATATAACAAAAATTTCAAATCTATTAAATCTTCACGGTGGGTATATGAGTGCATGCTATAGTATTTCCCGAACGTCTGAAGTAAGGCAGATCTCAAATAAAGCAAGAAAATCATGTGCAATAGTTTTGTTGAAGCAAACTCAGGAAAGAGGAAAAAAAAAGACTCAGAGGTCTTGAGTGGCCGATTTGGGTTAAGAATAGGAAGCCAAAAAATGTAATTCTTTCTGCAGACCAACGTTGCCTTGTCTACGATTTTGCTAGCCTACCCACCATGCTTCAAGACTCTCCAGTGTCCTCGAGTGACAGATGAAGAAGGGATCCCATTGGAGTTTTGCTTCAGAGCTCTGGAGTTTGAAAGTAGGACTATCAAAATTTTTGGCCCAGCATCGTGGCTTTTTTGTGACCAACACAAGGAAAGAACAGCAAAGCATTTTCCTGTAGGTCAGAGAAAACGGTGGCTCTACGTTGTCCTGTGTTCTGTGGGCAGAAGGTCCCTTCAATGTTCACAAGAAACTGTACCTAGATCCGGAGAATAATAAAAACAACCACGATGGCCCTGTGTGCTGTGCATGGACTGCTTTACGCGTCCATCTCCTGTTTTCACATCAGCCCTTTGCAGTAGGTGTTTCTGTCATCTGTAGGTGATAAATAAGGACACTAAGAACTGCGAAGTTTCAGGAACTGGTCCAAATTCAAACAGCCGTTGAGTGGGAGATTTAAATGTTGATTCCAGTCCTGGCTCCTGTCTGCTAGTCAACCCTGGTACTGCTCCAGGGTGTATGGGAATCTCCCCGGATTTCCCTAAGACTATTCTAGAGGAAGGAATTTTAATAGCTCTTTACTTGAGTTTTGTCTTTGTATTCTTTCTCCTAGTACCAACTGAAGTGCCACAAAGAGAAAATATATGTAGAGTCCTCCTTCCCTGCTCAAACTCAGAAGAATGAGGAAGAACCTTCTGGGTCATCCTTCTTGGGGTATTCTCCCCGCTTCCTTGGCCGGTGATTTATGTTGCTGAGCCGCTGCCCAGCACCTCTACTGCTGTCAACACGTGTTCAGTTTGCTGCCCTGTACGCGCAGAGAAACAAGCCAGACCGTAGTAGACTGCACCCCCAGCACAGAGCAGACAGGACCAAGGACTGCAGCAAAATGCAACATTTTGCTGCGATCCAAAAAATCCTCCACTCTGGGACTGTGCAGCCTGAAACCTGCAGCAGCTGCAGAAACCAGTTTCCCCAGAGAGTTGTACATGCCCAGGGCATGTGGGAGGAGGAGGAAGGGGAGGAGGAAGGAAGATCTTTGTGGGAGGAGGAGGAAGATCTTAGAGCGACATTTGGGGTATGGTGAAAGGGCGATCAAATAGGCAGGGTGCGTGGGGTGGAGTGCGTTGGCTACAGGGATGGATGGCAGGTGAGCCTGGCCTTCTTGCAGAGGTGAAGAGGGAAGGGGAGAGCTGCACTTGGCTCAGATGCTGAAGGACTGGGTTAGATGGTGGGAGAGCAGGCGCAGAGATAAACAGTGAAGGGTGCCCTTGAGAGATGCCAATGGTCAGTGGTCAATAGTTGATCAAGGGGGAGAGTGGGAAGCCCAGAGCCTCTGCCAGCCTTGGCAGCTGGCCTCTGAGAGAAACTTTGGTCTTCCTTGGGTTGTTCCATCCCTTCCCCGGGGACACCGTCCTCCTGTTCCACATAGCTGCCTCTACAACTCATATGACGTCCCTCCTTTGTCGGGAGCAGAGGCCAGGGATCAGTCAACCCACACACATTAATCACACACTCCCTATTTGCCTAAAACTCCACGAAGTTCTGTGGAATAAAGAAGGACAAAGTGAGGCCTCAGTTTCTCATCAGGGAATTATTGTTTGTTTTCTGAAATGGGAACAATTCTCTTTGACAACCCCACGGACACCAGGTGTTAGAAAAATATAATTTTTTATGGAGAACTTTCCAAAAGGCACTGCACACTTCCATAGTCTGGGTGAAGAGAGCATATTAACATTTTTCACGATGGTGTAGGCTCATCATAACAGACTACCGGCAATCTATCTGTGGGTACAAATATTGATGATGTGGAAAATAATACTGATTAAGCACTCTTGTCAGAAAAATGCTCTGGAACTTGACTTTGAAGAAGAGAGAGAAAACAAGATTCGGGCTTGCTCTGTCTTTAGCATTCACTTCTGCAGAGCTCGGGGGCTGTTTTCTCAACTGTCCATTAGAAATGCCATTTGCAAAAATGTGTACGGAACTGGAGGGTATTATGCTAAGTGAAATGTGTCAGTCAGAGAAAGACAGATATATGTGTTCACTCATATGTGGAACTTGAGAAACGTCTGGGGGAAGGGAAGGGGAAAACATAGTTTCAAACAGAGAGGGAGGCAAACCATAAGAGACTGTTAAATACAGAGAACTGAGGGTTGATGGGGTGGGTGGGGGAGAAGGGCACTGAGGAGGGTACTTGTTGGGATGAGCACTGGGTGTTATATGTAAGTGATGAATCATGGGAATCCACCCCCCAAACCAAGAGCACACTATATACACTGTATGTTAGCCACCTTGACAATAAATTATATAAAAAAAAGAAAAAGAAAAAAGAAAAAAAGATAAAATAAAGCTGGAAAGAGAAAGGAAGAAAGAAAGAAAGAAAGAAAGAAAGAAAGAAAGAAAGAAAGAAAGAAAGAAAGAAAGAAGAAAGAAAGAAAAAGAAAGAAAGAAAGAAAGAAAGAAAGAAAGGAGAAAGAAAGAAAGAAAGAAAGAAAGAAAGAGAGAAAGAAAGAAAGAAAGAAGAAAGAAAGAAAGAAAGAAGAAAGAAAGAAAGAGAAAGAAGAAAGAAAGAAAGAAAGAAGAAAGAAAGAAAGAAGAAAGAAAGAAAGAGAAGAAAGAAAGAGAGAGAGAGAGAAAGAAAGAAAGAAGAAAGAAAGAGAAAGAAAGAAAGAAAGAAAGAAGAAAGAAAGAAAAAGAAAGAAAGAAAGAAAGAAAGAAAGAAAGAAAGAAAGGAGAAAGAAAGAAAGAAAGAAAGAAAGAAAGAGAGAGAAAGAAAGAAAGAAAGAAGAAAGAAAGAAAGAAAGAAAGAAAGAAGAAAGAAGAAAGAAAGAAAGAAGAAAGAAAGAGAGAGAGAGAGAGAGAGAGAGAGAGAAAGAAAGAAAGAAAGAAAGAAGAAAGAAAGAAAGAAAGAAAGAAAGAAAGAAAGAAAGAAAGAAAGAAAGAAAGAAAGAAAGAAAGAAGGAAAGAAAGAAATCTTTCTCTGGATGTCCTGCTGACCCCTCAAAGGCCAAGCATTCAAATTCAATTAGTTTTCCAACCCGCACACCCTTTCCTAGTTCTGTCAAGCCACCTTCACCACAGGCTGAATAACCTTGTCTGGATCCCATTCCTGCCCCAAGCTTGTGTCCCACACTAGTTCAGATGTGAATCTGGCAGTGAAATATTTTTCACTCTCACCCCTGCCCCCGCCCCCCCCCACCGCTGTTTCCATTGTCCCCAGGCCAAGTAGGTCTTCATTATCTCTGACCTACACCTTGCTAACTGCCTCCTAATTCATCTTTTTGCAGCTCATTTCTCCTGCTGCCAGCTTATCTCATCCACTGTTGCCAGGTACATCTTCTTTTTTTAATTATTATTATTATCTTTTTAAATTTGCACCCAAGTTAGTTAACCTATCACGTAATAATCATTCCAGGAATAGGGTTTAGGGATTCATCGCTTACATATGACGCCCAGTTCTCATCCCAACAAGGGTCCTCCTTAATACCTCTCACCCATTTAGCCCATGCCTCCCCCACAGACCCCTCCAGCAACCCTCAGTTCGGTCTCTGTATTTAAAAGTCTCTTATCGTTTGCCTCCCTCCCTGTTTTCATATTATTTTTGCTTCCCTTGCCTCATGTTCAACTGTTTTGCATCTTGAATTCCACATAGGAGTGAGGTCATATATTTGTCTTTCTCTGACTGACTTATTTTGCTTATCCTGATTCACTCTAGTTCCGCCCACATTGTCGCAAATGGCGAGATTGCATTCTTTTTGATCACTGAGTAATATTCCATTGTGTATATATACCACATCTTCTTTATCCATTCATCACCAATTTGGGCTCTTTCCATACTTTGGCGATTGTCGGTAACCGTGCTATCAACATTGGGGTGCATGCACCCCTTCAAAACAGCACTTTGCCTTTAAAGACTCCCCACGGTCTACAGAGCAAGGAACAAACTCTTCAGGTGGATGATCTGGTTTTGCTGCTCCAAGACCTCTTCCCATCGGGCACCCTTCCTTCCCGCTGGGCTTTAGTGCAGTGGATCTTTGTACTTTGTTTTACCTAAAACTCCAAGCTTTTATACCTTGCCATCTTTCCAGGCCACCCAGTGCGATCTTCCTACATGAATCCTACCCAGAATTCCTCAAGCTGGAAGTGAACACTTGCTCCTTTGGAACTCCTATAGTACTGTATTCTGTGGCACCTATTGTTATCATTTAAAAAAAAATGTTTTTAATGTTTATTTATTTTTGAGAGACAGAGAGAGAGAGAGAGAGAGAATGAACAGGGGAGTGGCAGAATGAGAGGGAAACATAGAATCGGAAGCAGGCTCCAAGCTCCGAGCTGTCAGCACAGAGCCCGACGCGGGGCTTGAACTCACAAACCGCAAGATCGTGACCTGAGCCGAGGTCGGACACTTAACCGACTGAACCACCCAGGTGCTCCCCTGTCTATCATTTTAACGTATTCATTCATTTGTTCGCTCATTCAACAAAGTAGCAAATGCCTCGGTGGTAAAAAAAAAATGCTCAAAGAATAGCTCTCAAATGAAAATAACCTTGCTTTTCTGGCCATTTTACCTCCCTCTCATAATGAAGGAGAGGGTGTCATCAGCTGTTTGTGGCATAATGTGGCTGTTTTCCTGCAAAATCAATTAGGGAATTAAAGCCTGAAGTTGAGAGCTCAGAAAACCCTGGTTTATTTTTTTAACCTTTAGGAAAAGTTTGTATCCCATTATTGTTATTGTTCCTTGTGCCAATCACGGATAAGGACAGATATTTGAATGCTACTGACAAGTCATGTTTCATGACAGCCTTCTCATCAGCTTGTACCTGCTCCTTTCTGGTGGATTCTACCTGTTGATGGAGTGTGAGTGAGGAACAGTGCCAGCCAGATTTGGACAGACATTACTTCAAAGCCCACACATGCTTCATCATCACCAAACACTTCTGAAAACATAACACCAGGTCACGTTTTCCCTAAGCCTTTTTTTTTTTTAGGTTGGCTTTGATCCTTACAAAGCAGGCATCGTGTGACACGTATAATCTTATGTCACAGGAAAGATGCAAATAGTATTTGTGATTTTCTCCAGTGATGGAGTATATTCAGTCGTTAAAGATGGGGTTTCTCTTCAGTTTTCTGTGCTAGCTCCTGCAGACAAATTTACCTAAATTTGAATGCAAGTCTAGTTTCACTGGCATCAGATAGATGGGCATTTCATAAATGTTCCACAATTCACACCAGCATTGAAAAAATATTCAGTAAGTAGGCTAAATTTAGAAATGATTTCCATGAAATAGCTGCTTTTTTCTTAGAGTGTCATGATTTTTAAAACGCTTCCATTTGCCTTTTTTTTAACCTGTTATTCACTTAAGAATAATAAAGCCTGCCTTCTGAATAGTCACATCATTTCTTCAGACGTAAACATTTGCCTTTCTACTTAGCTGAAGCTGAGAGTATATGCTAAGCTTTACTCCATGGAGAACCAGGGATAAATCAACTCTATGCAATATAAAGCAATATAATATTGGCACATTTTTATTTATTTTCAAATGTGACCAGCTGTCTTCGTTGCAAGGCCAATCGACACAATACGCTGTACTGTACTTACTTGATAACATTTTCCAACACTTTTCATTTTCCCAGCATGTACAGAGAGCTCTCTTTTTTATGTATGTTAGCATTAGCATAAACTTCTTATAGTTACCCCTTCTCTTTGACAAAAAAAGAAAATCCCCAAAACAAAACATACAAAATAAATCCAAATAGGATATTTAGAAAAAAAATTAAGCCTAGATTTATTTTCCTACATACACGTAACAAGCACAATAATTTTGAGGTTGGCCTACTGTTAGTTTCCCTCGAGGATAGCATGGCATGAACTACACGAACACTTCATACAAATTTTTATGAACTGTTCGTGTGCTTTCGGCATAGCACCATGGGAATATAATGGCGCTAAGAAGAATGTGGAATATGTGAAGTTTATATTTTCCCTTCACAGAATGTCTCCAACACACTCTACTTTTTAAGTTTGATCATTTCCGGCCAACAAGACAATTCCTTTAAAAGCAACTGAGATGTTAAGGGCTTCACCTGACACATTCATCCCATCGATCAACTTTCATTGACGGCCTAACATATACACATTATAAGCAGCAAATAACTGATGAAATATGATGCATGGATAAAGAGATTACAATTAAGTTGACTGCGTGGTTATGGACCACAAGAATGCCACGTAGGCTGGAAAGTCACTGTGGTCTGACATGGTCAGAAAATAATTTATGAAAAGAGATAAATTTGAGGAGGGGTACAGTTTTGGGAACGTGAAACATGTTCTTAGTGTGGGTCACCACTTTCAGAAAAGGGTTAAGGATGAGCATAAACAATGTCAACCCAGAGAATGGTTGATTTAGTAGCCCAGCGGTGTCCCTGTTTGATTTTGTACTAGAAACATTAGTTATTTTTGCCACCACACAGAAACTTCTCAAAGGATCGTCTCCATTCATCACCTAGAAAGGGCACCTGAATGCCATTGGACAACCCACCCCCTACTCAGCCACTGCTCATGGGCCAAGAATCACACAACACCCAAGCTGAGCCAATTTGATTTCTGTCCCAGAAATTGAGAGCAGATACTCACACATGGAGTCAACAGGGTTGGACACTTGGGGTGGAAGCCCATGGATTTAGGGACTAGACATTCAGAACAAGAAGAGTCAAGCAAATGCTTAGAAAGGAACTAACCCAATAGACTCATGGAAAGCGAGAGCCACAGAGCAAGAGGTTGTCAGATGATTCTAGTTCCTTCCTACGAAGTGCCGCTATATTCCCTGAACTTGATTTCCTTAATCTAAGCCAGTTGGAGTGTGTGTGTGTGTGTGTGTGTGTGTGTGTGTGTGTGTAAGTACGTGCATGTGTGTGTGTGTGTGTGTGTGTGTGTGTGTGTGTATTCTTTGAGACAATGCTTCTTGCTGGGTACACTTTAATAGCCATCTTTTATTTTTCATTGACCTCATTCATTATTTCTAATCTCTGTCATCTTTTCTGCTATCACCTCTGCTATTTATAGATCTCTTTTCTTTTTTATTACCCTTCTCTGCTTTTTTTTCTTATCTCTTCTCTTTCTTCCCTGGTAGTTTATCAGTACTTTTCAGTATTATCACTAACAAGGTTTAGTCATTTATCAAAGACAAGACTCCTTGTGTTTGGTCAATGAATTCACCAATCATCTTGTACTGTCCATCGTTCTCTTCTTTGGCTGTTGGTTATTTTCATCACTGCTTAATATTTGAGTATTTTTTAAATGTCCTGCGGATTGAGAATTATTCTGAAGTGCTAAAATCGCTAGGCATTCATTTATGATTCTTATGTAAGGTATGGCTTTCATTGCTTCTCTTAAAAAAATAATAATAATAATAGTTTTCCAAATCCAAATAATGTGGGTAGAAAGTGGATGCTTTATTTCTGACATAAAGTAAGTAACATAGAATGAGCTTACTACCTATAAAGCTACGTTTAAATCACTAGGCCATTCATTTCTACTGCTGGCCATCATACTGTTAATGGGAGAAGAAGATGGGAAACAGAAGTTAGAAGTCATAGGAACACATTCTGGGTAAAAATAAATGCTTTTAAAAGGTTTGTTTGCTGGGGCTCCTTGGTGGCGCAGTCGGTTAAGCGTCCGACTTCAGCCAGGTCACGATCTCGTGGTCCGTGAGTTCGAGCCCCGCCGTCAGGCTCTGGGCTGATGGCTCAGAGCCTGGAGCCTGTTTCCGATTCTGTGTCTCCCTCTCTCTCTGCCCCTCCCCCGTTCATGCTCTGTCTCTCTCTGTCCCAAAAAGAAATAAAAAACGTTGAAAAAAAAAAAAAAGGTTTGTTTGCTAACATATTCATTAAATCCTTCTTCCCCTTGCTTAATAAATGCACATTGAGTGCCTGCTATATACTAGGCAATGAGCAAGGCTTTGAGAGCTCTGAAATGTACAAAATAGACAAAATCCTTGCTCTCCCAGAGCTTATGTGCTAACGAGGCCAGATATCAGATTAAGAAATAATGTAGAATCTAACAAATGGTAAGGGATGATGTAAAAAAAGTAAGTAGGGTAAGGGATAAAGAATGCTGGGGTATGGTGTGGTGTTGTTTCTAATGGAATAGTCAGGAAACACCCCCATGATTCTCTGACTTTTTTAAAGGCATTTTTTTTAAATTAAGTATAATTAACGTGGAATGTTGTATTGGTTCCTTAGGTAACAAGGTCCTTATATGCAATATAAAGATTCAACAAGTCTATGCATTTCTCTGTGCTTATCAAGAGAAGTATACTCCTCATCCCCTTTATCTAGTTCACCCATCCCCTCACCCACCTCCCCTCTGGCAACCACCAATTTGTTCTATATATTTAAGCGCCTGGGTTTTTTGTTGTTGTGGTGGTTTCTGTCTCTTTTTCTTTACTTGTTCATTTTTTTTATTTCTCAAATTCCACATATGAGCAAAATATGGTATTTGTCTTTCTCTGACTTATTTCACTTAGCATTCTACCTTCTAGGTCCATCCATGTTGTGCAAATGGCAAGATTCATTTTCGTAATGACTAATATTCTCCTATGTCATCTATCTATATCTATATCTATATCTATATCTATCTACCACATCTTCTTTACCCATTCATCTATGGGTAGACCATTTGGCTGCTTTCATATCTTGGCTATGGCAAATAATGCCCCAATAAACACAGGGGTGCGTCTATCTTTGCAAATTAGTGTTTTCATTTTCTTTGGTTATTCATGGGGGTGGAACAGCTGGATCATGTGGTAATTCGATCGTCAATGTTTTGAAGAGCTTCCATGCTGTTTTCCACAGTGGCTGAACCCATTTGCATTCCCAATGGCAAAGCACAAGTGTTCTTTTCGCTCCACATCCCCACCAACACTTATTTCGTTTGTTCTTCTATAGCCTTTTTGACAAATGAAAGGTGATTTTCTGATTTCTGAAAAAATACCTGAATAAGTAACGGAAGGAGCCATGATATCGTCTGGGGCATTTTCTGCATTATCCATTAAATATTTGTTGATCACATGAAGAATCGTGGAATTGTACATTTCATGTGGACCTCGTTGAAGGAATTCTATCACAGACTATATAACTGTGTCTCCCAAGAAGATGTGTTCAAGTCCTTGGGACTTGGACATGTGATCTTATTTGGAAACAAAATTTTTGCAGATGTAATCAAGATGATGTCATACTGGATTAGGGTGGACCTTTATATCTTTATAAAAAAAAATGAGAGGGCGATTTGGATAGAGAAGACATGTGGGGAAGAGGACCATTGGACTATATATGCAGAGAATAGAGTGGTATAGCCATAAATCAAGGAACGTCAATCAGCAGCCAGAAACTGTGAGAAGCTAGGGAATGGCAAGAAAAGATTCTTCCCTAAAGTCTTCAGAGGGAGCATGGCCCTGCGGACATCTTGATTTTAGACTTGTTCCCTCCAGAACTGTGAGAGAATAAATTTCTATCGTTTTAAGCCACCGTTTTTTTAGCAATTTATAATGGAAGCCTTAAGAACCCACTACAGGGCTACGAAACAAGGGAAAGCATTGAATGGGCTGTGCTAGATGGTTTTGAAATACAAACATACGTGCAAATGATGACTACCACAACAGAAACAACTGATTTCTTCTTCTTCTCTTCCTCTTCCTCCTCCTCCTCCTCCTCCTCCTCCTCTTCTATACAGGAGAGTAAGAATGTGTCAAAGCACAAATATTTAGATGATGGCCAGTGGGAAGCTTAAGGTCATTCTTTCCATATGCTCATGTAGCTGTCACTGTGGACCACATAAGGCTTTCCCTATCTGACCCCAAGAGATATCATGCCCCCAAGAATATCCCAGGGACAATGAAGCTTTACTTTCAATCTCCCTGCCTTAAATTTGCCTCTTCCACTTGGCCACGAATCCAGGTGTTATTCTTAAAGCTGTCCTGCCCAGCAGAACTGTGCTTCAGTGAGTGCTGCTTCTGATGATGATTTATTTCAAGATCTGAGTGCTGGTACTCTTGCCAGGATGATGGCCTTAACTCCACTCTAGAGCAAAAAAGGAAACAACCTTTACACCCCTGCAGTGTCCAGAAGGGCAGAGTGGAGACAATGAGCAGAATGGAGAGCTGATTGACTCAGGCAAATATTAATTCACCATGATCAGTCCCTCTATGCAAAACCTGATACTGGTGAATATATCCTTTTCCAGGGCAATGGATTTCACAGATTGATGTTGCAAACACTCCATTATGCAATTCGAGTCAACAAAATTGCCTGAAGCTTAATGATCTTGTGTTTATTCCACCTTGGGCAAGGGCAGTCCTCTCCATGAATCTTCATTCTCTGTTTGGTGTAATGTGGTACTTTGCACTACTGCTTGGAATCCATGCCCTTTGCCAGATTATCTTGTAATTCCTCTACTAGAAGCAGAGAGAGCTCCATCAATGCTGTGTTTGGCCACCGGACCTACTTTGGGCAATAGAATATGAACAGACATGGCAGAGTCCCTATTTTGAGCTTAAGCTTTGGAGGCCTCTCATATTTCTGCTCATTCCTCTTGTGTTTATGCCAGCATGATGAGAAACATGCCACAGCTAGTGACGGGCCATGGACCGTGAGAGACACATGCGGAAGATTTGGATTCCAACTGCAAATTGCAGTCAAGATCAACAGAGTCCAGCCCAGAATACCGAGCCCCCCGCTGACCCAAGAATGTATGAGTGGGAATAACAGCTTGCTTGTTTTAAGTCACTCGCTGAGTTTTGGGGTTGTTTGTTATGCAGCATTATTTTGACAACAATGGACTATTACAGGTGAGGCTCACAAAGAGAGATATTTATAGAAAGTAAACAGATTTCATGGTAGCAGTGGCTCTTCAAGACTAGTTCATGGTCATGGAGAGGGAGCCTGATGTTTTAGAAGAAAATAAAGACCAGTGTGTAAGATTACTACTCTTTTGGTGATGATCTTCTTTGTATAAATCACCTACCACCTCTAAGCTTCATTTTATTCTATTATCAAACACTGTGTACACACCTCATCCCAGGGTGGTTGGGAGAATGACATATGAAAAAAAATATTTGAAAAGACATAGGTGCTATATATATATATATATATATATATATATACATATTAGTTAAATACTATTAACTATTGTTATCATTTAATCATCAACTTATTATAGCTATTATCTATTACATTGATATGGTGAAGGGGAAGACCGGGAGTGTAACAGTCAACTTGAAAATGGGACATCAGTTTAGGTAACACTCACCCATAGTAACATGACAAATTGATTGTAATATTTGGATTTATATTCTCCGTCTAAATTTCTCATTTGTTGCCCTTACGTGTTGGTTTAATATTTTCCTTTCAAGTTCAGCTTATGCTACATGGGAAAAGATGTAGACAATCTGATAAAAGAATGAGTTCCCTAAAAAGAGATAAGCTTACTTTAGTCCTTATCTGCGAAGCACCGTCACCATTTCTACAGACGACAATGGGATTATATTTCAAGGCCCAAGGTTTGCTTCTGAAGCAGATGTTTGTATTTCAGACAGTCTGCTTGAAAACATTCTTGAGTTTGGAATGGAGTCTCTCAGCTTCCCTAATGGCTTTGAAGTCCACACTTTTTGTATCTGATCTTCCAGAAGGCTCTTGAGTTCTGGCCATAGGAACACTTGGTTGAGCTACTGCTGAAGGCCCTGGCTGGCGCTGAGGGATATTAAGGCCTGGTGCTGGAGAGAAGAATTTGCTAGGTGTAGCCTATGGTGCCAGATGAGTTTTATTCATTTATTCGTCTAAGAAAATCTCATCAGGCCCGACTTTGTAGAAGCGTCTGAGCGAGACTCTAAGATAACTCTCGGTCTGAATCACTTGTGATAGCTCCGCGTGTCTTGTCAGCGTGAAATGTGGCCATCTCTCTCCCCCAGAGAGGAGCACCGTAGTCAGAAAAGTTCCGATTTGCGTTTTCCTCTTTTGAGTGTCCGGACCCTTGCACTTTCCAGTCTCCTTGTGCCATGAAAGAGTTAACGCATATTTTCCAGCACCTGTCACCATTTGGGAGCAACTCAGGCGGTGAATAGAGTGGGGCTCAATTGATGGAGCCAGAAGTGTGCAGGCATTTGGAACACTATTCAGAGGTTGCTTTTTTATTCCGTCTTCCCTTCCCCCAACCCTGGCCTGCGGACGTGAGTGGCAACTTAAACGCACCATAAAACATCCTTGGAAAAATCCGCAGCGTGCTGAAGGAGGCAGCAAAGCCTTGAGATGAATGGATTTGGGAGGTTTCTGAGCAGGGGGAGGCAGTGCCTAATATTTACGGGACCGTTCAACTCCCATGTGCTCTGGACCTATGAATCTGGAGAGGTGTCATTCAGTCGTCAACCCTGGACTTTTTCCTGGCATTCATCAAAGCCATGGTTCCTCCCACACATGGATGATGGGACAGAGCCAGAGAGTCCATCCTGAACTACATGAACGTAACTCTCTTTATTTCCTAAGTGAAAGGATGTATTTCTTCTGCCTGAATGGACAAGGGCTACAAAAACAAAAACAAAAACAAAACCCACCTTACACTTACTCATCGCCAGACAACTCTTACTAGTCTTAAGACCTCCAGGGCCACAGGATCCCAATGTAGACTCACAAGAGCAGCTTTTAGCTCCCAGCATGCCGCTCAGTTCGACAGGAGCCGCCGTGGAAAAGCAGAGCCAGACTCACTCTTTCTCAGAAGACCAGAGTCTGAACCCGGGTTTGTCACATGGCCACTCCGTGGCCTCGGGCTGGTTTTTACTCTTTCTGACACATGCTCTCCTCGCCTTCCTCTTCTATAAAGTGGGCCCACGAATGCCTGTGCGCATTACTCGTCCCACACAGACTGGGTTCTTCCGCACCAAGCGCTGGGCTTACACACCGAGGATACAGCAGTGGACAAACCGCCCTGAATCCTGCTCCCGTGGAATCTGGAGCTCTGGTGGGCAGGAGAACTACCGCACGTCACGTCCTGTAGATGCGGGGGGGCGGTGTTGTGAAAGAAAAGCCCAGCGTGCGGCAGAAACAGGAAACCGGAAGTCCTAACCTACTGGGGAGAGTGGGAGGAGCCTCTCGGAGGATCCGCCCTTGGGGCTGAGATACGAAGGACAAGGAGGTGGGTACTGAATATTGGGATGTCGCTAAGAGTGCAGGCCTAGGGAAGAGGCAGTGTGAAAACTCATGGGGGGTGGGGGGGGGAGAGAATTCCGCATTTTATTTACAAGATGGCGCTGGGGAGAAAGGAAAAGAAAAATTGCATTTGACAGAGCTCTATCAACTGTCTGCGGGCATTTACCACGGAACCTTGGGACCTCTGCACAGCCATGAAAGAAACCCTACAAGAGACCTCGTTTGTGTGTTTACGCATGCTTCCTTTCAGCTAGCACTGCGAAATCCTCCTGAGGTTCATTTCCGATGCGAAGGTGTGGTTGGAGCGTGGACCATAATCCCGATGGGAATAAAACTCGCCCTTGCCTTTCTCTGACACGCTGGCCTGCGGGGGGCACTGTGGGCAGCGCGGGTCAAGATACCGGCTGTCTGAATATGTTAGTGACGCTCTTCTCTTCTTGGGTCCACTGACCGGGGTTCGAGGCCGGGCACCTGCTTCCAGCCCGTTTCTCTCAGAGGGAAAGCCCTGTCTGCTCTCGCACACCCACGAACTTGGGGGAGGGTTTTGTCCTCTGGCCCCCAAGCGCTGACTCCCAGCTCCCTTCTCTGTTTCCTTTCTGGTCTTGTGGACTGTTACACATTGGCTCCCGAGGACGGATCCCGACGGGTGGAAATGCACTCGTGTGTACTCAGAGCCATGCTACAGTTACAAGATGTAGTTTCTGGAAATTACCGAAGAGGTACGTATTTGTTTCTCATTCTGCGATCTCCAAGGAAAGGTTGCAGGTATCTGGAGCAGGGATCGGCAAATATTCTTCCCTTTTGTGAAGGTCCAGATGGCAAATACTTTTAAGTTTTACAAACCGTGTGTTCACTATTGTATATTATTTGTGTGTATTTGACCAGCCTCTAAACGTGTAAAACTTCTTTTAGCCCAGAGGCACAGAAACTGGCCACAGTCCGGATTTGGCCCATAGGCTTTAGTTTGCAGTTACCCCCATCTAGACTAAATCTGTATCAGAGCCAGGTGGCCCAACCCGATGAGCTATCTTGTTCTTTACTCTGTTGAGCATTAATGATTCTCACATAGATGCTGGATACCTCATAGGGTCCATTTAACTTTAGTTTATGCAGGATGATAGGGTCCTTTTGGAGACTTTTGCTTTTGCGCTCTTTGCAAGCTAATAAGTTAGCCTGCCCCGGTTTCATGAATGATCGTAGAATCCATGAGACTCCTGGATCAAAGACAAGGGGCAGTTTAATGCAACAGCAGTAGCCAGACCCTGAGTAGTTTTGTGCTGGTTCTTCAAGCCCCAATTTCCACAGGGTGGCACAGAGGACCACCTGATGTCTGAGTGTGTTGGGCGTTGCATTAAAAGAGGCGAGCCCTGAGTTTATGGAACTGAATTTTTTTTAATGGGCTGTAAACATCCTTGCTCTTTGTTCCAGAAGGAGACATTATCTCTGTTGTGCCAAGCTGTAGCCAAATGTGCTCTTTGTTCTAGAAGGAGATATTATCTTCTGAGAAAGTTTATAAACATCCTTGAAAACACAGTCTAGGAAAAAAAATGGTAAGAAAGGCTTTACTCATAAGACACGAGGAAACACAAGAGGTCCATGGAATATTGTCTTTCAACAGACAACTAGTATCTATTAAAACTAATGTGCCAGTCCATACATTTTGGAGAAATGAAACATCAAATAAGCTATTTGTGGTGTGAAAGCAATCTTTTGCTGTGTCCTCTATTTATATGCCATCTAAGGACAGATCTAAGATCCCATCTTAAGATTATCTAGTTCTATAATAGCTGAAAAAACTTGATATAGGGACTTTGGCTCCAAGAGCAAAGGAAGAGAATTTGAAAAGAATGATTTGCTTTTGGGACTTCCAAGATAGTTGGAATTTGAGTACTCTATATAAGAGAAATTAAATTATCACTTTCTTCAATAGGCAGCCGATTTTTCCTTCTACTTCTTCTTTTTTTTAATATTTTATTTATTTTTGAGAGAGAGAGAGAGAGAGAGAGAGAGAGAGAGAGAGAGCATGACCAGGGGAGGGGCAGAGAGAGAGAGGGAGATGCAGAATCCGAAGCAGGCTCCAGGCTCTGAGCTGTCAACACAGAGCCTGATGCAGGGCTATGAACTCAAGAACCATGAGATCATGACCTGGGCTGAAGTCAGACGCTTAACCAACTGAGCCACCCAAGTGCCCCCGATTGTCCCTTCTATTGTGCCCCAATGTCATGTGGCAGGATTCAAATAAGAAACCAGTGGGAAAGCTTCAGATGTGATCCACGATTCACAGGGAGAGAGCACAGGGGGTCACCAGGCATGAATACAGGTTTAATGGGAGTCAGTAGGAACTGATCGGTGCACGGGTCAAGAACAGAAGTGACATATAGGTAACAGGCAGAGCAAATGAAGGTAATGAACAAGAATGACCCAGACAGCATCACTAGGGAAGTCCATGTTAATGATGCTGTGATCCAGAGTTTTCCTTTAAAGATGCTGCTAAGTGCATTTGAAAGATGTTGCCTACTGTAAGACAGATCTATTCAATAAGGTTATCCCTGAAAATTAATGTGTCAGTTGAAGCTGTGGTAGTCAAATGTAGACCTCCCCTCGCTCCATTTCCATCTCAGTGATGCTTACTTTTCATTTTTTGTGTCACCTTCTCCATTGGGTCAGCCCTTCAAAGCCCCAGGTCTCCGGACGTTGGTTCGCGAATGCCGTCTGTAAACAGTAGAGTGATACTCCAACTCCTAGACAAATCCAAAATGATTATTGATGAATCAGAATAAGATAGAGTCTTCCATTTTAATATAATTATTGTATCCTTAAAATTATAATAAAAAGTGAATATGAAAGAAAATGTAAGTAAAAATATTTCTCTTCAAAAACACGGTTTCTCATTGTCTCCCCTTACATGATGGAGGAGTGTGATTGGAGTAATCCAAGGTAGAGAGAGAGTACTTTTTGGTGTTTCGAGTGCAGATTCTTGAACCAGGTAACCTAGCTTTGCATCCTAGTCCCAGAACACACAGCTTGGAGAATAAGTTAATTTATCTGTACGTCACATTGGAAGGATGGTTTAAGGTAATCATTGTAAGATGTCTGGAATACTGTATGTGTAGTAACCAGTGAAAATTTTAGATTACTTACTTGCATGCCTCAAGAATCATAGTGTTAAATTAAAAAGCAGGCAATATGATAGTGATAAGTCAGATGCCCCCTAAACTTCAGCTCGTGGGACCTTTGGATGGTGGCCTCTTCCAGAGGTAAGTCCCAATATCTTCTGACAGGGAGCTAGATTAGGGCAGAATATCTCATTGTGGCCAGGTATTGGACTGGTTTGAGTTTGAGTTAGAGACTGTAAGGTTCATTTGACTGCTGGTTTACCCTGCACTTGGCATGTAGCCCACCAGATTGCCAACTGAGAGCCAGAGGTATTTTGTAGGGCCAATTCTCCATGGCATATCTTGAAGTCCTTTTTTTTCCCCTTTCTGTTAAACACTGCTTCACAAAAGGCTTGGCTTTTTCACTTCTTACCCTGAACAGCTTTAAATGTCTTGGTCTTTCTAGCTGACTACATAAATAAATAACTCTAGCAGCCGTGGAGATTGTCTCATTCTCTACTGATTTTTTTTTTTTTTGAGGGCTAGGTGCAATTTTGTCTGGACTCAGCCAGAGGGTAGTTGACCCTGTTTACTTGGTTTATTTCTAGTTTCAGCGTTGGCCCACAAAACTATCTGCAATGACAAAATTGTTCTAGATCCATATTGTCCAATCAGGCAGCCGCTAGATCGAGCACTTAAAACGTGGCGAGGACAGCTGAGAAAATGAATTTCTATTTTTATTTAGTTCTAACTAATTTAAATGTAAACAGTTGTATGTGGCAAATGGCTGTCCCAATGGGCACTACAACTCTGTATTGCAGTTTTAGGCACCGCAGTGGACAACTTCCGTCAAATCGGAAAGAAAATTGTATGCAGTGATAAGGTACCTGGAGGGTTGATTCCAGCTTGTTTTGGCCACCTCTCTGTGGTCTTTAATGGGGCAGCAGCACCCTTAAAGTCAAGAGACTCATTGCCCGTGATAGTAAAGGAAGTTAGAAATAGGAATGCTGAAGAAGATGCCCTATCCTATCTGGAGTTGTTCGCTATCATCTGCCGAGTCTTTCTCTTGTGTCCTTACCCTTCCTGCAAGTTCCTTAAAAGCAGGAACTGCGCCATTCACTCCTGTTATAGGCCCTGTACCGTTGGCAGGATGTAGATTAGCCTGCGGTCAATAGCCAGTTGAATGATGACCCTCCTTGCAAGTCACTTTATGGAAAGTTCACTGAATGCCCAGCCGTGCCCTCGTGCGGCGAGTAAATACACAATATAAAAAATAGTCTCTCCCTTTAGGAAGCATGGGGCTTATTTGGAGAAACAAGACAGGAGAAAGGAAGAACTGCAAGAGTGTCTTTCCGCGTGAGCTCCATAGGTTACCTGCCTCAGAACTACTGGTAGAAGGCTTCAGATTCCTGGATCTTCTACACGGAGATGCAGATTAGGGGAGACCCAAGAATCATCATTCACCATACATTTCTCAGTTGACTCAATGCCCTTATAGTTTTGAAAATTGGAGACTATAAGTTAGCAGCCATTTATGCTTGATATCTACGCTGTTGAAATATTAGAAAACTTGGATGATTTAGGGAGGGCACGCTGGCTAGCATGAGCAGAGGGACAGAAGACAGAAAAGCAAGAGATCCACTCTCTGGAAGCCGACACTCTAACCACAGGACACTGGGGCCTCTGATCCCCACAAAGGAGTGCTCTCCACTCTGGTGGATACGTGACAGGTGCTTATGTGCCCCTGATCGGGTTGCTCTCCGGATAAACTGGTCACCAACTCAGGGAAATGGAGTTGCTGGGTGAGGCTGCACTTTGGGACAATCCATGTGGAGGAAAGCAGGGAAGGATCAGTGTGGAGAAGTTGTCAGTAGGTGTATTAGGTTATCTGCTTCTGCATAACAAAGTGCCCTAAAACTTAGTAGCTTAAAATGACAAATGTTTATTACTTCCCACAGTTTCTAAGGGACAAGAACCTGGGAACAGCTTAGCTAGTGTTCCGGATTAGGGTCTCTTATGAGTTTGTAGTCAAGATGTTGACTTTGGCTACAGGCATCTGAAGGCTTGACAGGGGTTAAAGGGTCTGCTTCTGAGCTCATTCACATGGCTATTGGCAGGAACCTTCAGTTTCTTGTTGACCATTGGCTGGAGGCCTCAGGTCCTCACCACGTGGGCCATTCCAGAGGACGACTCATGACATGGTACATTTCTTTCGTAGGGCAAGCGATCCGAGAGAGAAAGAGAGAGAGAGAATGTGGAAGCCACACTGTGTTTAATGATCTCATTTCAGAAGTGATATATATTTTGTTGGTCACAGACACCACCCCTGGTGGGAGAAGATTACACAAAGCTGTGAGTACCAGGAGGTGGAGATCACTGGGAGCGATTTCAGAGGCACTACTCCAAGAGTCTTCCGGGGAAAAGTGACCCCCAATACAGCTTCACAGGTGCAGCCTACATCCTCAATTTAGACCAAGTGTAACTCTTACTTTCTAAGCTCCAGCAAAGGATGTCTTCTTATACATTCATAGGTAGAAATACCTGACATCTATTCTCGCCCAAGCCATCCCTTCTTGCTGTGTTTTCCCACACTTCCTTCTGTAAACACGCTCTATACCTACTACTCCCCTATCCTACCAATGGGAAGTTATTTTGAGCGAGGCACCTTCCCGTGACAGTTAATCCCCACCCCGCTGAGGCAGAAAACAATAAGAATTACCTTCTAGTGCATTTCTACCAGGAGCTGTGAATAACAGACCTGCATGGGTTTCTTGGATTATTTCATGGTGAAAATTATTTCCAGGAAACTACTCCCGAGCTGCCCATGTAACTATAATGGACCCGAGTTTCTTCTTTGTTAAACAAGCGCTGTTGTTTTCTGCATGCTGGGGTTTGGTACAAATTCTTCAAAAATGTTTTTTAAATACAGTTTTCACTTTCATTAAAATTTTGGCATCTTTCGTGTGTGTATGTGTATACACATATACATACATATACTCAGATTTTTATTTTTTTAAATTAATTTATTTATTTTAAGAGAGAGAGAGAGAGAGAGAGAGAGAGGGAGAGAGAGATTGTGTGTGCAAGCAGGGCAGGGGCAGAGAGTGAAGGAGAGAGAATCCCAAGCAGGCTCCACACTGTCAGCACAGAGCCCGGACGTGGGGCTCGATCTCACAAACCATGAGAACATGACCCAAGCCGAAATCAAGAGCCAGATGCTTAACTGACTGAGACATCCAGGCGCCCTACATATACTCAGATTTTTTAAAGCAGAAACTACTGACAGGTAGTTGTATTCACTGTGTACATGTAATATAAATATAATACATATTTATCATTGTTGTTTTTTTTTTTTTACCTACGTTCCCCTGTTTCACATTTTCTTTATAACCACTTTTCATGCATTCCTTCAAACAAATTTTTGTTAAATGCTTACTCTACATCCCAGGCACTGAGGATGCGGCCTTGAACAAGAGAGAGACATCCCTGTTCTCAGGTTGCTGCCTTTCTCTTTGAAGAGAGAGATCATTAGCAATCAAGTAAACAAGATGATTTCCGTTAGTGATAAGTATCTTGCAAAGTAAAGCAGGTTAACCTTGACAGAGCACCGCCTGGACAGAGGTGTTTATTTACATTGGGTTCTAGAATCAGGCATCTCCGAGGCTGCGAAACTTGAGCTGAGTCCTGAATCATGGAAGAGTCAGCCATGAGAAGAGGGAGGGAAACAATGATAGGCCAGCCGAACAGAAAGTGACTACACTCTGAAACCAGAGTGAGTTTGTGTGGCTGACAGCAAAATGGAAAGCCAGTAGTAGTGGCTACAATGTTGTGAGTGTTGGGGAGGGAGACACAAGAGAAGGTTTAAAAAGTAACGTGGGGGCAGATTATGTGAGGTTTCACAGGTCAGGGTAAGAAAGTTGGGAATTCTAATTGCAGTGAAATCCACTGGGGGGGGGGGGGTTCAACTAACATTTAGTCCAAGAAAGAACATAGTTTGCAATCAACAAATATTTGTTGCATAAATCCACACACTTTGGGTGATTTAACTATTTTATGGGACACACATTACTTAACTGTATATAGAATTATAAATAGATATGTTTCTATTATAGATCATAAATTTACTATATTTAGCTTGTTTATAAATCATGTTATTATTGTTGGAGGTTCCAGTCCCCAAGTTTTTGGGGGACAATAGAAAATTCATAAAAATATCTCTGTCCAAGATATCATATGTTTTCACTCAAATGTGGATCTTGAGAAACTTAACAGGTGGCCATGGGGGAGGGGAAGGGGAAAAAATAGTTACAGACAGAGAGGGAAGGAGGGAAACCATAAGAGACTCTTAAATACAGAGAACAAACTGAGGATTGATGGGGGGTGGGGGGGAGGGGAAAGTAGGTGATGGGCGTTGAGGAGCGCACTTGTTGGGATGAGCACTGGGTGTTGTATGGAAGCCAATTTGACAATACATTATATTAAAAAAAAATCTCGGGGCGCCTGGGTGGCGCAGTCGGTTAAGCGTCCGACTTCAGCCAGGTCATGATCTCACGGTCCATGAGTTCGAGCCCCGCGTCAGGCTCTGGGCTGATGGCTCAGAGCCTGGAGCCTGGTTCCGATTCTGTGTCTCCCTCTCTCTCTGCCCCTCCCCCGTTCATGCTCTGTCTCTCTCTGTCCCCAAAATAAATAAACTTTGAAAAAAAAATTAAAAAAAAAAAATCTCTGTCCAAAGATGCCAGAATATATTTGGCATTGATCAGGAAGAAAGAAAATAAAATGCAGGTCCTTCCCAGGCTTTTAAGATGAGATCAAAGCTCAAGTTTGTTTCCGGGAGTCCTCATTTGAATATCATATTGTCCCACGTCATTTTATGTGTTTACTTTCATGTACTTTGTGTCGGTTGCACATTTTGCAAAAGAATTAGAAACCACTTTAAATCACTTACCCATGGAAACACCTTCCTGAGTCAAAAAGGGGGAAACATTTGTTTCTTGCACTGTGAAAGGTATCCGGGTAGAGCAACCTTGAGTATTTCACCCAGAGATACTGTCCTTTGCTAAAATGTTAGAGATTTGATGATCTTAAAAACTGCCACAATGCCCAGACTAGAAAGTACACATTGTTTTTTCCAGAATGGGTCCGTATGAACCCTTCTACTTCCTCTGGAACAAAACGGTCAGGAGAAGACTCGTTGTCTACTAGATGGAGGCTCTCCTCTCCTGGCTGGATTTGAAGACCCTCAAAGTCTTGAGCTGTCTATCACAGATGACAGTTTATGCCACACTCACTCTTAGGCTGGGCACAACGACATGATGTTAGAGCCTTGGGTGGGTTGGGGTGGTGACCCTTCGTCCACATTCTCAGCAGATGACTTTATCCCTTACTTCATCATGATGGCTCCTCCCCACTTGTCCCCTTTTTCTACCTTCACCTTCTTTGCTCTTCTCTGGCTTTTTTTTTCTTGACTTATCCCTTAAGTGTTGGTATTTGGGGGGGGGGAGGTTGTCCAGGTCCCCCCCCCCCCACCTTGCTTCTCATTCTACACACATGCCTATGAGATCTCATTCACTTCCATGGCTCTCGTTCATCCGTAGGCAGATGGCTCTCGGGTCTGTAGGTCTAGTCAAAACTCTTCAATCAGCGTGGCCAGAGCTGGAAGAATTATCTTTCCCTTCTCACCCGCCTGAAACCTCATCTTGTCTATTTGTTGTCTGAAGGCATAGTCTCATTAGCCACCAAGCTGCTTGATTCAAAGTCCTTAGAGTCATTCTTGACCTTCTCCCTCCAGTAAATCACTAATTCCTATATACTCAAGCACCCAGCCTTGGATGATTCAGCCCAAGCTACCCTCTTCAGCCGTCCTTGTGGAGTTTTCTCTCAAGCTGCAACATCCTCCTGTTCTATAGAACCAGTTCCTACTCCTCACGGCTCTGTCTCACTCTCCTTTGCACCCAGGCCTTTATATACCCTGTTCCTTCTGCCTGGAACACTCTTCCCATTGCCCAGACCCTTTACCCGAAAAGAAAAGTATTTATTTTGTAACTCTTATCGTAAAAATCACTTCTATCCAAAAGTCTCCTCTGGGTGGTTTAGATTAGCTCAGGACCTCCTTTCTCCTTTGTCTCCTCCCAACGTGCCCTGTCCTTTTTCTATAATAATTTAATATTCACAGTCACTTAACAATCCATCTTCTCCCCGAGCCTTCTATTCACCACCAGTTCCCCAATTTCTGGAAGATGGAGATTATTCAAGTTGAACACTGAATGAAAATTAAGAGAAGCAGGGGCGCCAGGATGGCTCATTCGGTTGAGCATCCAACTTCAGCTCAGGTCATGATCTCACAGTCTATGGATTCGAGCCCTTCATCGTACAGCACAGAGCCTGCTTCGGATCCCCTGCCGCCCCTCCCCACCCTTGCTCGTGCTCTCTTTCTCTCAAAAACAAACAAACATTAAAGAGAGAGAGCGAGAGAACCAGAACTTTCCCATGTATTTAATGACCATAACTCTAAGTCAAGCTTGAAGGCATATAGCATGTATGATGTTTGACATGTGGTCCGAAAGACCCAATATTTGAAGTCACACTGTCCAAACAAAGGGGGAAAAAAAAGCATATAGAAGGTATTATTAAGCACGTGATATGTGAGGTGGGAAGGGGGGTCATGGAAGCAGTGCCTGGATCATCTCTGCACTCCCCCGATCTCTTTCCACCTCTCTCTGGGCGAGTTTAGCTGGCCCTTGGTTATTTTCTACCGAGTTACTCAAATATGAGGGCCAGAGATGATTAAGAGAAAAGTAAATGCCAAGAAATCAAGGCAATAAGTGATCCGGGTCGCCTGTCACATGTGCATGCCTCCCTCACCAGCTCCTGCCAACTCTTTGCCTCTTTGGCCATGCCTCCCCCTTCGTGTGTTCCGGTAAGTCTGTGTATCTCGTGAATATATGTTGTGCTAAACCGTCTACGCTTTCCGGGAGTGGCTTCAGTCATGCCCACGACTTCAACCTCCACTCACAAGTTAAACTCCAAATCTTTATCTCCAGCCAACCATACTCACTTGTGTGCCAGATCCCTCCCTGCCTAATAAAAACTTCCAGCTGGGTATCCACAAAGCACCTCATGGTGTCCCAAAACAGAAGAACCATTTACCTTGCATATCTGCTTCTTTGTTCTACCATTTCCCAATGTAAAACTTAGAGTCATCAGAGTAATAAAAGGCACACATTTATTTAACGTTAACAATAAGCTAAGCACTATTCCGAGAGTTTATATGGAGAGAGCCATTTAATCCTCAAAATAACAGGTACTATTACAACACCATTTCACAGATGGGCAACAAATGTACAAAGAAGTAAAAGAACTGGGAGCACCTGGGTGGCTCAGTTGATGAAGCGTCTGACTTCGGCTCAGGTCACGATCTCGTGGTTCGTGGGTTTGAGTCCCCACATCTGGCTCTGTGCTGACAGCTCAGAGCCTGGAGCCTGCTTCGGAGTCTGGGTCTCCCTCTCTCTCTGCCCCTCCCCCACTCATGCTCGGTCTCTCTCTCTCTCTCTCTCTCTCAGAAACAAATAAACATTAAAAATTAAAAAAAAAAAAAAAGAAGAAGAAGAAGTAAAAGAACTTGACCTAAGTTTAAGTCACAAGAGCCAGGATTCAAACCAAGAGAGTTTGGCTCCAAAGTCTGGACACATAACCACTCTGCCATGTGCCTCTAGAATCATTAGGGTTTTCGATATTGTTTCCTCCACTAAGGAACAGATTCCTGAGGATTGGCTTCCTAATTCAGCAAATTCGGAAATTATAGCACCTACCTCCATGCCTGGTACAAAGTGGTGTTGACTGAATAAAAGGAGAGAAAGGAATGAAAATGTGTAGGAACGACTGGAAAAATAACTGTGGGGTTCACCACAGTTCCACTCAATCCGTTGTAGAAAGCTGTTCTTTTTGTCCCCACGCCTCCATTATATTACCTCTCCTATTCAGGCTATTTGCAGGAGCTTCAAAATCCCAGATAAACAAGAAGGGTGAGAAACAGCAGGAGGAAGAAGAAACAGAAAGGGAAAAAAAATTCTTCCCTTTTCTTACAGCAGAGACTTCTATGTCTTCAGGCTTTCATTTGTCACATTAAAGCAGAGTCAGGTCCTTTCATTGTAGGTTTAAAAGCATAGTTGTTTGTTAATCTCCAGAGGAATGCAAGTCATATAATTTGCTTTTTCCAGTAGAGAACCAAATAACACGAATTCTTACTGAGCTATTATCAAGTCCCAGGCCCTAAGCTGGGCAGTTTCTATCATCAGTTCCATTGTATAAGTGGGGAAACTGAGGCAAAGAGAATTCCTGGGGACTAGCCTGGGATGAAGGAGTAAACACATGGAAGATAGGATTTTGAACACAGGCTGTGTGCCTCGGGAACTTCTGCTCTGAACCCCCAAGACTGGACAATAGAACAGCTCCCCATGAAAATGGGCTTTTAAAAAGCCTGAACAGTGATGTGTTGGGGATAAGAGGCCCTCTATCATTGGCAACATTTTCCCATTTTATGAGAGACTGTGAGCAGAGTCGTTTCTCGGTTCCGTGGCCAAGTTTCCCCCCATTCATTTTATCATGGCTTCATCAGCATGCAACATGGAAAGGCAAGATGAGGGAAAACAGCCATGAAAAATAAAAGCAAAACTTAAACTAAAGCCTGTTCAATCAGCTGCAGCTGCCATTAATTTCAATAAATATCCAATTAAATTTGTTGACAGGCAGCTCATGAATCTTGGAGAGAAATGGATCACTTCAAAGAATCTGGAACCCTTTGGAGGCTTGCTGAGTAATATAATCTTGCAGTGTGCTTATGCTTCATATTAATTTTAATTTGCTGAGTATACCCTGGACATAGATTTTGGAAAATCTACGGGACTTGGTTTACCCGTTGCCTTTCGTTTTAAGAGGATGAAAAGTAAAAAAGCAGAGTTGATTAAAATGCACATTTATTATAAATATACTGGCAGCAAATTGTTCATTCCTCATGACTTCAAGCATCTCAATACTCGTATCTTGATCAGGGGTGCTTCTGGCTTAAGTTGGCGTTTTGTGATGGCTTGCGTTAGCAGAGATTAGTCAATCTGCACAGTGTCTGAAAGGAAATTCTACCCTTCTCTGTCCAACTTTGATACAAAAGCCCCTGCTCAGGATCAAGTACACCTTTAGGCGTTTTAATAAGTGTGTTTTGCTTTTGCGTTTTGCTCAGCTAAGACCAGGAAAACAGTGTCCCTTCATTTTAATTTTAATTTGAAAATTTCAATAACCATTTTTGTAGTTCCATAAGAGGAGAATATTTCTAAAGCAACCGAGAAATATTTCCTATTTAAATTACAATCTCTCACTGGCCCAGGAAGTCTCTGTTTTCCCCCACCGTGTTCTAAAACTGCCCCAGAAGTTGAAGAAGATTCGAGATTTTATTTCTCCAAATATAAGAAGTGGCCACACAGACTTGGTCCTCTTTGAGTTATCTGTACATAAGCCTGCCATTTCTTCCAGATAAATTAGTCAGTGTTGGGGACCCAATCCACTTGAGGCCCATTTTACCAAGCAGTGTGTTTGAGATCGTTTAGTTATAATTGTTTTCATGTTGTCACTTTGACCGTGTTAAGTCGTATGTTTTAAAGAGTCAGAAAACAAGAGCACGCCCCTTGGTAAAGAACTTCATTGCCTCTGTTCTTCCTCTTGTTTTTTGATTCCTAGGGATCTAGAGAGGAATTGAGATGAAATGTTTGAGTAAACATTTATGAGAAAGGTTTACCGCGTTAGATGTTTTTTGTTAATACTTAGCGCTACCCTCTTCCTTTTCAACTGTCCCATGAGCTGTAGGGACTTAAAGTCCAGAAACTACACTTCCCAGACTCCTTTTGGATAAGTTTCACCAATGACAGGTGTGGGAAGTGGAAGAGAAGGTATTACTACACTATGGCTGCTGTGGGCAGATGCGGGAGGGGTTTGCAGAAGAGTTTCAGGAGGGAGCCTGAGGATCACCCACCTTGGTGAGACAGGTGGCTGCACTCATTGGCTTTTGGTGCCTCTGGTGTCCTCCTAAGAATCACCTACTTGATGGTGGAGAAAGCAGGACTCAGGTGGAAGCCCCCTGCTCTCCCAGTACTTCTGTATATCTAGAGATTGGCTCTCCATCCTTTCCTTCTCCAACTTTCCCAGAGGTGTGCAAGCCTCTCACACGCTGGGTTAACCTCTTTCCACCTCTAAATTCCTAGAGTCATTTCTGGTTTTCTGACCAAACTCTAACCAATAACAGGCTACCTGATTTCTTAATATTTTGAAGCAAACGCTCACTGCAAGATAACATTCTAGAAAGACAAAGAAGTACTTACAAAGAGGGGTACCAAGAGATTTCGTTATGCCTGGGTAAAATGATACAAAATTAACAGTGAATTGCTAACGCACATTTTTTTTTCAGATTAAGAATTCAAAATAGACATTTTATTTCATACACAGGGAGAATAAATGACCAGATTTGAACTGGACCTTTGCTCTGTGCCAAAGTCTTTCCTTTCTTTCTGAACTTCTCTGCTTTTTGTTGTTACTGTGTGTTGTTAGTTTTCAGCTGTTTCTATGACCTAGCTTTTCATTATATGGCATTATATAGCTCCTCAGTCTTCATTCATTCATTCTTCTATTTACTTGTTCATTCATTTATTAAGAACACACAAAGGAGATAAAATGACAAATGAGGTACAGTTCCTATCCTCAAGGACATTACCGTCGTGGGAACTGTAATGAGGACAATATAACACGACTCAGCACACAACGGGATGCGGCACAGGGCAGATCCATAATCCCTTATTGAACACTCTTGTGGGCAAGAGAGATCTCAGACCAAAGCATTTTTTCCAGCTTTAGAAAGATAATCTGGTACCTATATTGTCTGTTTTTTAAATGCTCCCAAAGGGGTCTGAGGTAGCAATCCAAAGCCACACAATTTTTCTACAGCACAATGTATGACTATTCTCACCAAATGAGATATGTTGGCACCGAAGTTAACATTAGAAAAAAGATGGCTTCAGAGCTTTGTGTATTTTATGATCATGGATGAGGGGCTTGGGATCTGTACAGTTCACTACAATGTACCGCAAAGAATACAAGGTGGGGGGCAAGCGGCTTTGGGGTACTCTGTGTGAGGGAGTCTATTCCAATTTGGGGTGTGGATAAAAGGCTTCCCGAGCCCAGAAGCTAAGTAGGAGATGGTGAGGGTGGAGGAAAGAGGTGTTAATAGACTAGAGAAAGGCTCCTGAAGCAGCAGTGTGATGTACTAAGGCATGTGGTGTGTGAGAGACTAGGGAAAGCAAGAACATTCTCGAAATTTCCAAGTGAGGCGGTGAATGAGAAGATGGGAGCCTGAAGCCATGAGGCAGCACCCAGCCCAGTTGCAGACATGAGGGGAAGTGCTAGTTCTTGTTCCTGACTCAGCTCCTTCTGAGCTGGCAAAAGCCCGTCACCTCAGTAACCGACATGGTAACTGCTCTTCTCTAGGTTTCAAACAAGCTGCTCCCAAGGGCCGGTCGACATAGCCTCGAACTAGAAGCATAGCCTTCCCTGATCATCAGCTTTCTCTCGGGCCCAATATGGCATGCCAAACTCTCTCCGGCTGCCTGAAACCAGTTTCCCAACCGATCGTCTATTTTACAACCCAGCTCTGAGACAGTCTTGTCATGTCAAGGCTTCTAATTCACCCACTTGCAGTTTAGAATCATTGATGTATACGATTCAGCTTCTTAGTAACCTGTGCTGTTTTAACCAGAGGGCTAGACGGTTCTGTTTTTCCATCCACCCCATTCACCTTTAATTATGCCAGGAACTACCTATGTAAGTTCAAGCTTTGAACCCATCTGCAAGTATAATCTTCGCCTCCAATTCCATGGTTTTTAATATTTATTTATTTTTGAGAGACAGACAGAACGCAAGTGGAAAGGGGCAGAGAGAGGGGGAGACACAGAACCCAAAGCAGGGTCCCAGCTCTGAGCTGTCAGCACAGAGCCCGACACGGGGCTTGAGCTCACGAACTGAGAGATCACGACCTGAGTCGAAGTCGGACGCTCAACTGACTGAGCCACCCAGGTGTCTCCCCAATCCCATTTTTATTTTCGATATTCTTCTTTCACCTTTTGACTTAAGTAGCAATAATAGTAGCTGGTTCTACTTTTGGTTTTTGGACATGGGTTAATCATAAATTTGCCACGGACTAACTGTAACATTAGGCAAATTATCTAGCCTTCCAGATCATTTCTTCTCTTGTAGAATGGAGAGATAAAAAGACAAGATGGGGGCACCTGGGTGTGGCTCAGCTGGCTAAGCAACCAACTCTTGATTTCAGCTCAAGTCTCATGGTCATGAGAACGAACTTGGTATTGGGGTCCACACTAGGTGTGAAGCCTGCTTAAGATTCTTTCTCTCCTTTCTCTCCCTCTGCCCTTCCTCTGATTTCTCTTAAAGAAAGAAAGAAAGAAAGAAAGAAAGAAAGAAAGAAAGAGGGAGAGAAAAGACAAGATGTGCCTCACTGGGTTGTCAAGATGATGCGGGTGAAGTGCGTAAGGTACTCACATAAATGTCAGGTGCTCAAAATGGCAGGTACTTTCTATAATATAATTACCTTTTCTCTTGTTTATTTGGATATATATTGTGTGGCTCTTATGCTCGTCTTGTCTCATGGGGATCACAGAATAAAGTTTCTTCCAAATGGAACATTCCTTGTATCAGTCGGTTTGGGACAAATTAATTCCTCAGATAGGAACCCGGATCTCACTTCAGAGGTTTTCTACAAGTGAACGTAGAAATTCTCATTTCTTTCTGGTCCCCGTTTTCCAGGATATGGACCTTTTGGAGGACACAGGTGTCCGTATGGGCTCCAAGCTATGATGCCATAGGAGTAGATCAGGTAAACAAGACCCACTTAGAGAGAGCCACATCTCCTAAAGGAGCTGATCTAATTCCGAGATATTCGCATGCAGGGTTGCCTCACTACACAACTCTGAGGGGCACCATTGTCACCCTGGCTTAGGTGTATCTCACACCCCCCCCTTCCGGAGTTGGACAGGGCACAGCTCATGCCACCCTAATGTGGCCACGCCGCCTGGGTTTGTTACCTTTGTGTTATCCTGAGCCTTTTGTAAAGCTGTATTTCCGTGTTTCAGACTTGGCTTGGCTGTGCCATTGGAAACAAAAGGAAAAGCAAGGGTGTTAAATGAGCAACAGACCTCCCCAAACCACCTCTCCAAGGTAGGATTGGGAGCAAGCTTACTTAACGAAAGAAGGTGAAGGCAAATCTGGGGGACGAGGGTCGGGCCATGAGCTATGGCTCCTCCCTGTGTAGAGACACTCCTACCAGTTCCTATTAGTAGAAGTGATTGCACTTTCCTTTTAAACTTCCCTTTCCTCAACTTCTTCCTCTTAGTTCTGTGAGCACTTTTCCGGACCCTCGCCTTCTGGTCGTGACGATCTTACCTGGGTTCTTTGAGGGAAGCCGAGTCCTGCTTTCCCGAAGGAGACCATTTCTACCTCAGGGTCTCAGGGTGTACTAAAGGGGTGAGGGACTATGACACGATTCAGGTCACCCATCTGGAATCCTCTCAGCCCCAGCCTGCTCCCCGAGCCACGTTCACTGCTGCCCTGTGGTTGTCGTTTTAGATGTCAAATTGTCAGACTTTCGGTGAGTGTGTGACCGGACCATGGCTGTGCTCAGGACAGTTTGCTGTCTGCATTCAAGTCTGCTGGAAGTCGACTCTTTTCTCTTAGTTTCTATCCTGTGGAAATATTTTGCAGGTAGAGCTGGAGTTTGCTCTTGTCCAAAGGCCACATGAGGACTGCACGCTTTTTTTTTTTTTTTTTTTTTTTTTTTTTTTTTTTTGGAGTTTCTTTTAAAATAAATAGAAGCTTCTGCTGGGAAAAAGGTCCTGCACTGGTGGTCACTTTCCTTGTTGCGCTTCCTGTCTCAGAAGTCTACCTACTGTCCTCCCCAGTACAGATCCATTCTTACACACGCAATGTGAAATGGCAACTTGGAGTGGTTATTCCAAATGCTTCTTACCTGTCATCACTATATCGAGTTTTATATACGTTCATAATACTAACAACCACCCTATGACGCATGCACTCTTGCTCTTCCCCATAGAGGCTGAATGATAAAGAAGGTAATGAACTAAAATAAACGTTGGTAAGTGAGCGAGGAAAGATCCAGCCTTGCCCCTAATTTAAAATTTTTTCTCAACGTTTTATTTATTTTTGGGACAGAGAGAGACAGAGCATGAACGGGGGAGGGGCAGAGAGAGAGGGAGACACAGAATCGGAAACAGGCTCCAGGCTCCGAGCCATCAGCCCAGAGCCCGACGCGGGGCTCGAACTCACGGACCGCGAGATCGTGACCTGGCTGAAGTCGGACGCTTAACCGACTGCGCCACCCAGGCGCCCCTTGCCCCTAATTTATTCAAAACCCATACTTTTAACCTAATGCCATACTTCGTCTGAGGACGGTGACTGAAACAAAACTGACCTGAATTTAAACGCGCCTGTCGACTTGCATCACTAGTTGAATTTGCCTGTGTAAAGGGGACGGCGTTTCAGAAAGTGGGAAACCTCCAAACGAAGCTCAGCCGCACAGATTCCACATCCCCGTTCATTATACAATCATCTTTCCTCTGCTCCCCGACATTTGTATTCGTGTCCCTTTCCTTCCGGGCAGCGTTTCTGAGTGCCCGCCCCTTCTCTGCGTTTTCTTATTTGCCCATGCCTTCTTCGTCCTTCCACCTCTGGGCATCCCGCGTGTGTATAAGGGGTCTCCTGGCTTGAGCCAATGCCAATGCTACTTGGGGATTCAGGCATGTGTGGCCTGAGGTGGCTTGTGAAGTCTTGTGAAGGCTCGAGGTGGCTCTTCAAGGGTATATTTGCATGAGGCACAGAGACATCTCCTTGGGCGAAAAACTCCTGCTAAGGGAGTAGAGGGTCAGACCTACACACCTGTCCCTACAATACCTCCACGGTCACTGAAACAGGGTGCTGGCATGGGTGTGTGTGTATGGCGGGGGGGAAGCTGGATTCTGAGGCTGCAAGAGCTTCCATGGCTCTTCCTCCTCTAACTCAACCTCACAGACCCCAGACAGAGGTAGGGGAATTCAGGGTAGGTATCGTCTCTGCACATAGCAAAACCTAAATGTGTCGTTTTCCCTCATATCTGTGAGCCATGAGGTTCAAAGAAATGTGACTTTCAGGGCTCCGGGGACAGAGTGTAAGGACACAGACACCTTCTCCTCACCACTCAGCTTGGATACATGGAAGATTCTAGAGACTACAGGGCTGTTTGAATTCGTTAAGTCTCTGAAGTATGCAGAATCCCGGATCCCAGGGCCTGGCCATGGCAGCTGCCTACTAGGTAACAGCAGAGGCCAGTGGGGGAAGCAACGATTCTGAGAGCCCCAGGGCAGGACCCGAGGTGAAGAAGTGTCCGCAGAAACGGGTCCCACAGCCCTGTGCATTCTCACATGGCTTTGCTGGCAGGAAGGGTGAGGGGACTCATCCATGAGCATTTGAGAGACGCGTTTACGGTCATCTAGGGAGAAGGAGTTGACTCAGAGGATGGCTGGCTGTTCCTCAGGACCCAGGAGATGGCAAAGGACGGAAGTGCTGGAGAAATGTCTGCGTTGGTCATGGCATTACAACTTGCATGGTTATTTCTCCTTGGTCTTTGTAGGGACCCTCTGAAACCTGGGCTATTGTTTCTATTTTCTTTTGGATGGGGCTGATGCAAGGTAAATTGCCCAAGATCTGATAGCTGGTAAATGATGCAGAGGGGATCCGACTCAAGGGATGCCTCACCATCCTCTTCCGTACCCTTCCCACTTTTCACATTTTCATGAAAATCGTTGTCTTGAATTAGATTGTGTTTCTTTTCCTGGCCAGTTAAGCTTATGTGATTATACTTTTCCTTTTTAAATTGGCTGGCAGAAATCTGAATCAGATTTATTTTTATTTATTATTTATTTGTATTTTTTACTCAGTATGAATCTAGATGGTTAGTATATTTACCAGATTTTTCTTTTAGAGATTTTAGATTTCCTCTTTCTCTTTTAATTGCTTTATAAAATACCTTTATTTTCTATGAGCTGCTTCAATCCTTCCTGGAAGCAAATGGGATAGTCCCTTTAAATTAAAAAAAAAAAAAAAAAAAAAAAAAAAAAAAGCTAGGGACTAAAATTTCTACCCGCAGAATGTGAATCGGGTAAGTTAGTGATTCCCAGGGAATAAACAGAGTAATTCCAGGTGATTTCCTGAGAGATATCACATATACTTTGATTTTTCTTTCTTCTAATAGTCAATGAATTGTGCCGACTTCCCCATATTTCCATCAGTGTTAAATGTTTGAGAGAAGCTTGGCAGGGGTTGAGCAGCCATATTTCAGCCACGGTACGCAGGAATGAATGTCTAATGCTTTCTAGGAAATACACAGAAATTAAAGAAGTGTGTGTAAATCACTCCATATTCAAAGTACTAAAATGTGCTGAAAAGTCGCAGTTAAACTGGTTGACTCGGTGCTTCTTTGACTTCGTGAAAATTAGTCAGCAAGAGTCTGCCATGTGGCTTGAGAAGTACTGGGGACTTCAATACTTAGAAATACTTGTGAAAATACTTTTTAATACACTCCAATACTTTGAGCATATTGGAAGGATATGACCTTGTAGGTAAGCAAAATAGCGCTTGCTAAGAGAAAGAGACAGGAACAGACAGGTCACGTACATGTGAATATTAGTAGTTGCCGCTAACTAGAACTGAGAGTATGTTCCAGAAAGGGGAGGAGAATGCAATGGTGAGAAGTTCCTGGGGAAGGGAAAGAGAGCCTGAGGACAATTAGGACTTCAGAGTGCCTGTGAGGACACAGGATTTGAAAGCAGAAGCAGTCTGAGAATGGAAATGCCACTTTGAATAGGCATTATCTTACCTCATGGGGGAAGGATGGAGGGGAGTGGAGACACCGCTGAGGCAGCCATCATTTGCCAGACAAATGCATCATGTAAGCCTCAGAGTCTTGGTGAAAATGCATGTCAGAACTAGGCATGAATTACGCTGAAGATATTTGCAGAGAGGCAGAAAACGAATAGTTTTTAAATGATGTGAGATTCTTTGAGGATAATGACAGTGGTGGCAGCAGACATTCTGGATCTTCCCTAATCCCCACACTGAAAGCAAAAAAAAAAAAAAAAAAAAGGCAAAGAAATGGCAAAGAAGCAAACAAAAGGCATGAAAAAGAATTTATGACATAATTGGATGACAGAGTATCCTCATGAATCCCAAAATGCCAGTGGTTGAGGACAAATGGCCAGCAGCTAGGAGACTGGGTGATATTTGAACAATATTTGGCAGTTGAGTAAGGAGGAGAAAAAAAGGAGGGGGGGTGCCTGGGTGGCTCAGTCGGTTGAGCATCTGACTCTTGGTTTGAATCTTTTTTTAACGTGTATGTATTATTGAGAGGCAGAGAGAGACAGAGCTTGAGCATGGGAGGGGCAGAGAGAGGGGGAGACACAGACTCCGAAGCAGGCTTCAGGCTCTGAGCTGTCACCACAGAGCCCGATGCAGGGCTCGAACTCATAGACCATGAGCTCATGACCTGAGCTGAAGTTGGCTGCTTAACTGACTGAGCCACCCAGGTGCCCCGCATCTGACTCTTGGTTTCAGCTCAGGTCATTATCTCACAGTTGTGAGATCCAGCCCATGCTCAAAGTGGAGCCTGCTTGGGATTCTCTCTCTCTTCCTCTGCCCCTCTCCCCTGCTCGCTCTCTCTCTCTCTCTCTCTCTCTCTCTCTCTCTTTCTAAAATAAAAAAGAAGAGGAAGGAAGAGGAGGAGGAGGAAGTTACAAAATGTTTGAAAAACCTGAGAGGAGAACCCAAAGCAGACAAATGGTATTCACTAGAAAGTAACGTGGACAACGTGAAACTAGCAAGGGTCTTACCGCTCCCAAAGCAGGTGATTGCAAAGGCATCGATTATAAGTTCTCAAGGGGCAGACACAACTTGGCCCCCAAAAGTCTTGAAGCTAGGCATTCAGAGCACTGTTGCATGACAGGGTGTCAGACTTAGGATACACCACGGAGAGTAGAATCAAAACTGACCCCCATAAGGAGAACAACAACAAAGAGAAGATTTTGATAACAGAGGCATGGAACAGGGTCCTCAGTTTGCAACATTTCACAGCAACAGAAGGAGCGCCACAAAAACAAAAAAAAAACAAAAAAAAAAAAAAACAAAAAACAAAAAAAAACAAACAAAAAAGACCCAAAACCAAACCTACCTGAACTCGGTTTTTGCCTAAAAGTACAAATAAACTAACTTCATGGGAAATTAACAGAAAATTATCAAATGGCATAAAATGTTAATATAAGAAAAAATAGGGTGGCCTGGGTGGCTCAGTCAGTTAAGCATCCGACTTCAGCTCAGGTCATGATCTCGTGGTTCGTGAGTTCCAGCCCCGTGTTGGGCTCTGTGCAGACAGTTCAGAGCCTGGAGCCTGCTTGGAATTCTGTGTCTCCCTCCCTCTTTGCCTTACCTGCACTTGCGCGCTCTCTCTCTCTCTCAAAAACAAATAAACATTAAACAAAATTTAAAAAAAAGAAAAAATAAAATCAAAAGAAGAATAACTTGCTACCAACAATGAAATAAGACAACAAGAAACAAAAAAAGACCCCTACAGACAATGAAAGCACCACAGAAAGATATCTTCCAGACACAGATTAAAACTATAATGTACTATTTCAAAGCAACTCACAAAGTTGAGAAAAGGAGGTAAAATATGAAGGACATATAAGTCGTAAATAGAAAAACTCATAAAAAGGTGACGGAACTTAAGAATGACTTCAAAATAAAAGAAACAAAATAATTTCAGAAAATAATTACACTGAGGGGTATACAACAGCAAAGAAACAACAAACAGTGCCAGAAAAGAAACAGAAAGGGAAAAGGGGGGGAAAACCCTTTAAAAAATGGAAACGAATTGAAAAAAGTCATAAAAAGGTCTTGACAAATATTGAAAAAAAAAAAAAACAGACAAGAAAGGAAAGACCCAATAAACAGAGATAGGAGTCTCCAAATAAGAAAATCAAAGCGAGGAAACAGGACACTTAATAAATGCTGTAATTTGAGGCAACTTTCCTAAAATTAAAAAAATAAATAAATAACATATTTGAAAAAGCACATCACGTTTCTGAGAATTCTGGCTCGGAAGATCTGTTATAGTAAAGAGCAGACAGATTCCTGACACCCAGTGGTGAACTGGGCGGTGAGGGCATTGCTCTAATTGAAAATTTAGATATATGGAGCAAATGATAGAGACAATCATTGGATTGTAGTTTTGAATACCATTGATGTACCACAAAGGGACAGTGACAGTGAATAGCACGCAGCTGAAAGAGGGGTGCGAGAAACAAGAACAAAGACAAAACTGTTTATATGTAAAAACTCAGAAAATATTCTTCCCAGGAGCCCTTCCTAAGGAAATCTATTAAAGAATAAGCTTCAAGCAAATAAAATGACCAGATAGACATCAATATAAGGACTCTTGATATGTATTAAATAATAAAGAGTTACTAGGAGAACCAGGGTTAGTTATAGAAGTGTTAAAATGGACAGTTTGTGCTACGAACTGTGATGATTTGACAACACAGGTACAGAGCAACTATTTCGAATTGAAGTGGACAGAAGGCTAGCATATACAACCTAAAAAGTATTTTCACTAATCATAATTGATGTTATGAGTATCTGAGATTATTATAGTGAATATGATATAAAACAAGCAGTAATCTTGGGTTATTCTCATCCTATAATCTCCTGTGTCATTCACAACCAGGATTTTGGGTGTGATGGAAAAAAGACACAGATGTAATGTGAAACAGTTAAATAAAAGATCTTGTAGTTCTGAATGAAACTGGAAATATAATTATGAACTCACATGTTAATAGATATATGGACAGATAATAGGTAGATAGATACATAGATACATAGATATACATATGATAAATGCCTAGAAACAATGACCAGCCAGTAACAGTGAGCATCCCCAATGTCCAGATTATGCTTTTGAAGTACAATTTTCCATTAAAAGATATGAGTGCTTCTTGGAGAAAAATCTGATTCCACATCTGAGGCAGTAAAAGTCAGAAAGAGCCTTGGAGCATCTTAATATACGAAAAAGCTAGAAAGCTATCAAAGACTAAAAGGATGCAGGGGACAATTTGGAAATATTTCCACTGACCAAAGATAGAGTAATTTCAGCATCAGTGAATAAGACTCCTATGTGCTGATGCTCATAAAGTATGTTTCAATTTTTGTGTGGATAAGGATATTTAAAATGATACAAAACCAGCCGTTTTGAAACCCGTGTAAATAAAAGAAAGGAACCAAGTATTTATCCTGCTTTTCTTCTGTGAACTATATACCACTGGGTAACTAAATAGTAGATGAAGGGAAACATCTTTCATGAAAGTATTCTCGCTAATCAGTGAAAACAAAATAAACTAGAATAGCACCATTTCACAGCCCCCAGTGGATTTATGTTATCAATGGCTAATAACAGTGAAACCAAAAGTAAAACCCAGACACCATGCACCGCCTGATGAAAGACCACAGCACCACCATTTGTATTGCCAAAGGCATTGAACTTGAGACCAATAAAGCCTCTAGATCCAGCTGCCTATTTTCAAGAAATACAGAGGACAGAGAAACATGCTGAACTGCACCATGAGTGTGCAATCTGCAAAATCCAGGCTCGGGAGACTCTAGAGTTGAAACAGCCAGTTGTTCGGCAACAATTTAAGGGAATTGAAGAATTGGAAAAGGGTACTTGAGATTGTAAGAGACGTAATACCCTTAGGTTTATGGCAGCGTTATTCACAACAGCCAAAAGATAGGAGCGGCCCAAGTGCCTCTCCGTGGGGAAATGGATAAAGATGTGTTCTATCCACAGAATGGAATATTATTTGGCCTTAAAAAGGAAGAAAATTCTGACCCATGCTGCATGTCTGAACCTTGACAACATGATGTACATGGCGTGAAGAGGAACCGCTGTGTGATTGCACTTCTGCCGGGGATCTGCAGCAGTGAAACTCACAGAGACAGAAGGCGGGAGCGTTGGGTACCAGGGGGTGGGGGAAGGAGGAATGGGAAGCTGTTTAATGAGTGCAAAAGTGCCGAATTTCACTTTTGCAAGATGAAGAGATGGCCGCGTACCCTGGCGGATGTACTTAAGGGCACTGAGCTGTGTCGTTAAAAACGGTTACAATTTTACATTGTCCTGGGCGCCTGGGTGGCTCCGTTGGTGAAGCACCCGACTTCGGCTCAGGTCATGATCTTGTGGTTCATGAGCTCAAGCCCCGCGTCGGGTTCTGTGTTGACAGTTTGGAGCCTGGAGCCTGCTTTGGATTCTGTGTCTCCCTCCCTCTCTGCCCCTCCCCAACTGGCTTGCGCCCTCTCTCTCTCTCTCTCTCTCAAAAAATAAACATTTAAATTTTTTTTTGTAATTTCACATTGTCTATATTTAATCACAACTAAAAATGTTTAATTAAAAAAAGAGAGACTTAGAAGAAAAATGTTTGACGAGCAGGTCTAAACTCTAGTGTCTAGGTGATAAGACACTAAAGAAAAGCAAGAAAATTATTGCTTAAGGAAAACTAGGGTGGAGGCGGGGGAAGGGGCGCCTGGGTGTCTCAGTTAAGCATCTGACTTGGGCTCAGGTCATGATCTCAGGACTCATGAGTTCGAGCCCGGTTTTGGGCTCCCTGCTGTCCGCACGGAGCCTGCTTCAGATCCTCTGTGTCCCTTTCCCTCTGCCCTCCCCCACCCCTCAAAAATGAATAAACTAAAGAAAGAAAGAAAGAAAGAAAGAAAGAAAGAAAGAAGAAAGAGAAGGGATACTGGTTATGTCAGGAGGATGGAGGAGGCTGTAACTGAGGCGTCTCGAACTCGTGGTCGCTCGGATGAGGGGAAGAGAGGCAGAGGAGGTGTCCAATGGTCCGCGTGGCCTGCAGGCTCCACCTTGAGATGTGGGGATCTGGACACGTGGGCAGAGAAGGGTCAGGGCAAGTCTGCTGGAAGATAGATGAGCAGGACAGACGGAGTGACTGTCAACGTGCAAGACTGAGTAACACAGGGCCAGCTGCGGGGAAAAGCAGGTGATATTGGGCCCCAGAGGTTAGGCCCAGATGTTTGGGCTTGCTAGACCGGGAAACTTCCGGGCCAAGGACCGCATCTAACCAAACCTTTTGCCAGGAATAGGGCCCGACACCGGGTGGGAGCTGCTAAGACCGCGCATTAGGGTACATAACAGGTGAATGTCAAGTAACATGTGGGTGCTTGTACTTCGTACGATCATATTTGCCAAGGAGTATAAACTGTGGTTTCGTGAAGGATTACGTTTTTAAAAAGCACTCTAAAACGAAAGGTCACGTTTCATGAATAAAATTCCCTTCGTCTCACACCTCGCACAGTGCCGTTCGGTAAATTTTGCGATGCAATTTTTTCCTACTCCTTTGAAAGTGATTCGTATGCTTATTTTTCTTTTAAGCTTCTAGGGGTAATTTTCTTTTCTCCAATTGAGTACCTTGTACCATTTTTTTGTTTCTTGAGAGAGAGAGAGAGAGAGTGGGGTAGGGACAGAGAGAGAGGGAGGGAGACGATCCTACGCAGGATCCGCACTGTCAATGCAGAGCCCGACACGGGGTTCAAACCCACGAACAGTGAGATCATGACCTGAGCCGAAACCAAGAGCCAGATGATTAACTGACTGAGCCACCCAGGCACCCCTAAGTTGTGTCAATTTATGCTTGCTTTCTTCCTGTTTGGTAAGTTTAAAATGGGCATAGGCAAGAATACAAAATAATTATGTAACATGCTGGGACCCTGACTCCTTAATGGTGGATCTTTAAATAAAATATGTCCTCTGGAGGCGTCTGGGTGGCTCAGTTGGTTAAGTGGCTGACTTTGGCTCAGGTCATAATCTCATGGTTCCTGGGTTCGAGCCCCACATTGGACTCATGCTGCCAGTGCAGAGCTTGCTTGGTATTCTCGCTCTCTGCCCCTCCCCCACTCGCCCTTTTTCTCTCTCTCTCAGAATAAATAAATAAACTTAAAAAAAAAATATGTCCTCTAAATGAAGTGAGTCAGAACCTGAAGAGCCTGAACACATCACAGGTGAGTGTTGAAGTGCACCCAGTGGTCCAGTAAATTGATAAGGTCCCAGGACGGCTGTTATTCCAGAGCACAACACCACAGGCAAACAGAAAGGACTGGAGACCATGTTTCTCCTCTACACTGACTCGAGAAACACCATAGACACCAACACAGACGCAAGCATTGGTGCCTGGTAGGAATGCGGCTGCATGGCAGTTATGTGACGCTTCTGTGCCCCCTACCCACACTGGGTTAAAGGCCATGCCTGAAACACCCAGCATTCCTAGGACGTTAAACTTCGCATCGTAGTAAGAGTTTAGGATCGCACCTAAAGTTCCAGGAAGCAGTGTTGACCTGTATTCTGGTGGAGAAGTTCTTCTCTGGAGGGCTATGATAGCCACGTGCCACCGTGGCCATGATCTTGACCAGATAGGTGTTTGTGGTGTCGCTCTGTAGAGGGAAGCTGGCGAAGACCCCAAACCTGCAGACGCTGAACACCCAGAGGGAGGGCGGGCAGGCTGGCAGACTTTCAGAGGCAAAGGTGTCCAACTTCCGGCAGATGTACAGACCTGGCCAGGGGACCACAACGTGCACCAGGGCCAAGCTCACGTGTGGATCCTTTTGTTGAGGAACAGGATGCAGATGGACACGGGCAGGTTGAGGAGGAGCCTGGTGGCCCCTGTCACCCAGTCCAGGAGAAGCGTACACCTGACCCCTTCCAGGTGAGCAGCTGCCTCCGATGCGTGCCCCTGCTCCACCGCCACCCATTCTCGCAATGTACTCTCGAAGATCTAGAGGTTTCAGGCCTTAAGGTAGGGCACAGGTAGACGTTAGTTTACGAAGGATTTGAAATTCCTCAGATCACTTAATTTGGGCATCTCTTTGCTTGCCCTTGGGGTACCTTTCCAGGGAGCAGCACAGGTACCCTGGGCTGGTGCAAAGGGTGGCTGTCATGAGGCAGCATGTGGCAGGTTCTACCCAGTAGAGTAGAGGCCTTATTCGAGCCCTCTCTTTGGTACAATTGTTGGTATGAAAGACGTGCAGAAAGTCCCGAGGAGAATCCTGAAATGACACATGATCTCAGAGAATGTAGAGCTGAGGCTCCCTTCCGGAGAGACATGCAGGCAGTTCCAGTCCTGGCTTGAATCTTACTAGCTGGTGCGGCCTCAGATGCATTACTTACACTTTCTGTGCCTCAGTGTCCTCCTATGTAAAGGCATAATAGAAGCCAGTTCATGTGATTGTAAGGATTGATAAGTATGTCAAGCTCATAGGACATGCCTGGCATTTAGTGGCCACCATCTTGTTAGGGATCATGAATTGTAATCGCTCATTTCAAGAGGCCCTCAGAAGGATCATCCTTTTATGTATTTTCTAAAACTGTTTAATGAGTCCTCATACATTTCAGTTTAAAAAGTTATATTGAGGGGCGCCTGGGTGGCTCAGTCGGTTAAGCGTCCGACTTCGGCTCAGGTCATGATCTCGCGGTCCGTGAGTTCGAGCCCCGCGTCGGGCTCTGTGCTGCCAGCTCAGAGCCTGGAGCCCGCTTCGGATTCTGTGTCTCTGCCTCTCTCTGCCCCTCCCATGTTCATGCTCTGTCTCTCTGTCTCTCAATAATAAATAAACGTTAAAATAAACGCTAAAAAAATTTTTTTAAGTTATATTGAAATATACTTCATTAGCTTTCTATTTTAAGGTTAATTTAAGCCGTTCTTCAAGCAAAGTTTCTAGTGTACATTCAACAATGCTCCAGCTTTGTATCTGAATTAACTGTTGGTCCTCAGTCAGGGGCGACTTTGATGATTTGATTTGCCAGTGACGGGAGACGTTTTTGGTTGTCACAGTTGGGGGTATGGCTGGATCTGGGCTTGTACATCTACTGGATCAATAGGCCAGAGTTGCTGCTAAACACCCCACAGTGCACAGGCAGCCCGTTTACAGCCTGACTTCACATGTCGTGAATGCCATTGAGACACTTCCCTAAAGGTACTTAGTAAACACATCGTGTGTAAACAACGGATTTCCCATTAAGGAAAAGAACATTTTCTCTTCAAAAAGAGGGTGGGCGAAGACAAACACGCAGCCTAGAGAGGAGTCAGGCTTGTTGTGCCGCTGTATGGTCACCACTACCGTATAATTCTGAGCATCCTTTCTGTGTTGATGCGCTGTCAGGAGCGTGTCCAGAGAACCACGGGGAAGACAACAGAAGAAACAGAGAAAATGAATCTAGACACTGAAGTCTAGAAGGGCAAAATGCCTGCTTCTGTGATAAAACCAAACCAACCAATCAAAAAACAACAACAATAACAACAGTAAAAAAACCATCAGGCACTGACACGTAAGGAAAAACCATTTCTAGGGGTTTCAGCACTAAGTTGGTTAGAAGTCTCAAGGCCATGTTGGGATGGCTCTAATTCTAAGCCAAAGATGGAATTGAAATAAACCTTCCACTTACCTCTTTCTTATTAAGATATTAACTACATGCGCTAGAAAATTAAGCAGAAACCTTTAAGAAAGTTTTATTTTTTTTGTTTTTTTGTTTTTTTTTATTTTTTTTAACGTTTATTTATTTTTGAGACAGAGAGAGACAGAGCATGAACAGGGGAGGGGCAGAGAGAGAGGGAGACACAGAATCTGAAACAGGCTTCAGGCTCTGAGCTGTCAGCACAGAGCCCGACGCGGGGCTCGAACTCCCGGACCACGAGATCGTGACCTGAGCCGAAGTCGGATGCTTAACCGACCGAGCCACCCAGGCGCCCCAAGAAGTTTTAAATAAAAACAAGCTGTCGGAAAAGTAGCTGCCCAAATATCTTCATGTACAACTGACTTTTAATTAATACAGGTTTAAAAACCTGGAAAACCTGTATCGCTGTAATCAGAGACATCCAAGCTGATATGTTTGGGTTTTTGAATGTCTGGGCTAAAAGATGTTTGGGATAGTTTAGGTTGTGTTTAGTAGCAATTCTCTTCCCTACCATTGAGGGTGGAGCATGCTTTCCCGCCTCATTGATCATGGACTGCTCACGTGACTTATTTTGACCAAAAGAACATTAGCAGACAGGACCCAAGTGGAGGCTTGAAATGCACTCCTGCACTTCGTTTGGCTTGGGTTCTCTAGAGATTCGACATGGAAGAATATGCCTGGTGGGTGCTGCCCTGTCAGCTTGGCCCCAGTAAAACACCTGTGGAGCAACTCCAGCTGGAATTGAACCTGAGCCTGAAGCAGAGACACTTGGCCTGACTCAGCCTAGATCAGCCGAAGTACCATAAGCCTGCACACCTATGAATTCGATAATAAGTACCTGTTACCGAAAGCCACTAAGTTTGGGGGCTATTTGTAACACAGCATTATGGTCAAGAGCAGTAATAGATCAACAGGTCTTAATGATTTTGCTTTTTGTTTTTAAGTTTTTTTTTTTTCAAGTACTTTCTTTTATCCTTGAAATACCATAAAATTCATCATTCATTCAACTGTTTCTGCATCCCTGGGCTGTTTTGTTTTGTTTTGTTTTTCCCCATGGAAGATTTTCTACCTGAGATTCCTTTCATCTGATTTCCATGTTTTCTCTTCTTTCATTTAATTTAATTTTACTTTTTTATTGTCAAGTTAGTTAACATACAGTGTAGTCTAAGCTTCAGGAGAAGAACCCAGTGATTCATCTCTAACTTATAACACCCAGCGCTCCTCCCAAAGAGTGCCCTCCTTAATGCCCAACACCCATTTAACCCACCCCCTACCCATCCACCCCCATTAACCCTCAATTTATTTTCTGTATTTAAGTCTCTTATGGTTTGCCTCCCTCTCTGTTTTTATCTTATTTTTCCTCCCCTTATCTATATTTATCTGTTAAGTTTCTCGAATTCCACATACGAGTGAAATCATATGATCTCTGTCTTTCTCTGACTGACTTATTTTGCTTAGCACGATACATGCTAGTTCCATCCGCATTACTGCAAATGGCAAGATTTCATTCTTTTTCATCACTAAGAGAGAGAGACAGAGACAGAGACAGAGACAGAGACAGAGAGAGGAGAGAGAGAATCCTAAGCAGGCTCCACACTGTCAGTGCCGAGCCCGATGCCAAACTTGATCTCACCAACCTTGAAATCATGACCTGAGCCGAAATCAAGAGTTGGACGTTTAACCAAACGAGCCACCCACGCACCCTGATGAGTTTGCTTTTAAATGGATTCACTCCAGATGGGATTCGAACTAGATATTTGCAAAATCATCTTTTGTTTTTCTCCCTAGAAGGATAACGACTACCACTTCTGTGTTTTGAATTGCTGACCAACGTGTTTGTCAGAGCGCAGAACGGCCTACGGGAGGCCAGACTTCTACACGTGTTGATGTCTACAGGATATGAAAATGTCTTTCAGATCACTTTCAAATTCTTTCAGGCCTTTGGACAAGCGTGGCCTTCCTTTGGCTGCATGAGACCTTTGAGGTAGAAGAGGCACCAAGTTGGAAAACAGCATGCACCCCGGTGCTATCCGTTGCATTCTGGGGGAAGGCTGAGTGGCTTCATGATTCCCGTCTTTGAATTTCCAGGAACATTTCTTCCATTCGGTTTGTGAGATGAGGGATTTAGCAAAAGAGGGACAAAGTAGCACTTGAATAGGCAACCGAGGAACTGCTTAAACAAAGTGTATTGATTCTCTGCGATCAGAAATCTCATTTACATAAAAGGGAGATAATTACATTGCATTTTAATTGTGATCTCTCCTAATTTAATTGGATCGCAACACTTAGGTCAATGGTGGGAGTGCGAAGGCAATTTCTTCGGGAAAGGTTTTAAAATTAATTTTCCTCCTTATTCGCAGGAGGGGGTGCGACAGAGCCCAGCGTGAATGGACTATTAAATGGACCTGTGCTAGCTTTTGGACAAGTAGATTACACGGGTCCCACAAGCTTGAGAACGTTTCTAGCTGAATTTAGTGTATGTAAGTGTCACTGGTGAAATTAAACGGGTAGGCAGATGCAGAAGAAGCATTGTGTTATAAGCTACGGACAAACACCTTCAGTCGGATCTTTTTTCTCCTGCGTGTGAGGTGGACAAAATGAGTTTGGAAGCCGTAACCTGAAGTCGAGGTCACTACAAGGAGACAATGCTAGAATTTGGAGCCACCGGAGAGGCCAGCAAAGCTAGTCCAACCTGCCACATAAGGAAACGGAAATCCTCGGGAGGCCAGTGATCTACCCAAGGTTGTAGAGATAGTGACTTTCAGGGCTGAGTGATCCATGCAGATTCCCTGATACTGAATTCTAGAGGTTTTCTAGACACACTGAAGAAAGCCTGTCTGATCAAAAGTTCATGGACATAGAAATCATTAATTATGATCCCAGGTACAGGTGCAACATACTGACCTTCAGAGGCAGAAGTAGCTCATGCCGTCGCTTTGCTGTGGCCTCAGCACATCCTCGGGAGCCCTGCTGGGTGGGAGGGCCCACCTGACCACTGTCTTTCCCACGGGGGCATTCTCCCAGAGCGTGCTCTCTCCTGGCTCCTGGCTTGTTCTGGAGTCCATGTTTCCGCAGCATCGGCTCTGACAGAGCAGCCACGGGGGCCCCGTGGCCTCATCGATCGTGCCTGTGGAGGTGATGTGATTGTCCGGGACAAGAGTAGGTCAATGGCTCCTGGCAGGTGGTGGTTACATAAGCATCCAGCCATCCACCCGAGTGGAAACCCTGGCCCCAGCACTTCCAAGAGAAAAGAATGTGCCAGGGGCAGCGTGCGGCTGGGGGCAGACGTGCACATGCTCGCCGACCTGGCGGGAATCTTTTCCGGCGAAGTGATTTTTCACAGCCATACCGGAAGCGTGAGAAAAGACTCCTTCCTCTGCTCGACCCGGGACGCCCTAGACCACAAAGTGCTTCAGCTTCGTCTGGGCTTGGAGGGCGTTGGGGTTCTGCGTAATTCTGTAGTTACTTACCCTTTACTCTCATTTCAAGTGGCAAGCACTTCGTTCAGTTCTCTCAGTGAAGCGGGAACAGACTGATTGGCCCTCTGGGTGTTCGGGAAGGAAAGGTCATCCATCCACTATGCGAGCACAGCCACTGGCGCGGAGAAAGCTCAGACAGTCTGTGACCTGAAAAAGCTCCTCATGTGGTACCCCTGGGCCAGGCCAGGCCAAACGCTTTCCTGGGCGGGCTAAGCCAGAAGGCCCCCCGACAAGGTTAGGACATGGGCTGGGGTCACAAGCCAAGAGGGGAGAGAAGGTGGGAGAAGGGAGTTAATACATCCAGCCGGAGGCAGGGAGTGGCGAAGGGGGATGTCTAGAAGCTGGGGGAGGTGGTGGCGAGGAAATGCTGCTTCTTTTCTCCGGAGAAATCTTTCTATCGGGAGAGCATCCAGGCAAGAAGGAGGCAGACCTCTGTTCCATGCACCAAATATGTTTGTTTACTTCTGGAAGCATAGTTTTGCTTATTTCAATCAATCCATGAGCAACGTAACGTCGTGGCTAAAAGCTCAGGCCCCTGAGTCTAACGGACATGAGTTTGAGACTCGTCAGCAGTGGACTGCATTCTCCAAGGCTTTGGTTTTCTCATCATAAAATGGAAAAAAAAATCACGCCAGCTACCTCGGAGAGTTACTGCGAGTATTCAGGGAGAAAATCGCAAGTGTGCGCAGCAAAATGCCTACCACGCAGTCGCTTCTCAAGCGGTCGCTGTTATTGTCGAAGAAGTGCCCCCATGGGCATAGCACTCACAGGATTTAAAGAGACCCAGGGAACTTACAGTCGGCTTGAGGATAAAGATCAGCATACATGAAACACCACTGAAGAGCCAAGGCAACAGGCCTGTGACACTGCAGCTCTACGTGGCTTTACAAAGCCCACAGGCATAAAACGCCAAGGTAGTGTGGCTAATCATCAGTTAAGTGGTAAGAATAAGTAGGTCTTAGAGACGGACAGCGGTAAGGTGCATGCAAATCACCCAGAGATCTCCTCATAATATAGATCATAGTCTGGTCCTGGAGAGGGGCCTGGGACTCTGCATTTCTAGAAACTCCTGGGTAGTGTCCACGTTCCTGGTCGAACTACCTGTCAAGTTGTAGGGACTTAGCGAGGCGTTGGAGCATTTGCCAGGCAGCTTCTGCTGCACCACTTAAGTGGTAAACACCGAGGACAAAAGTGAGAAGGAAAGAAAAGCCAAGACAAATAGGCCACGAGGTCTCAGCTCCTCAGGATGGTTTTTCTTTTTTTTCTCCTCCCAAACTGCCATTGATCGTGAAAATATCACCATCGCCACCACCAGAAACAACAACCCTTATCTATGTGAAACACCTTGGGGCGGGTGGGGGGGTGGGTGGATAACAGACAAGAGGGCAATCATGTGGCAAGACTAGTCAGTCTCCTAGGCTTACTTAGTTTCCTAGGTAAGTGATATTTAAATCAAAAGCTGAAAGAAATGATATCAAGGAGCAGACGAGGTGGATGGTGACAAAACTCAGGAACAGGATCTCCCAGCTCTATGGCCTTTACTTACTCTTTCTTATCAAACAATTACTCATGTGTTGTGCTGGTGGGTTTTTGGATAACTCATTCAAGCATTTCTGCAGCTCCTCTCCACCCAACACACGTGTCGGTTACTCTCTCCTGGTATTAGGAATCAAAATTCTATTCTTCTTGAGTCTTCGGTTTTTCCCTGGACTGAATTTATGCCATGTGTACCTTTCTGGTAAGAAAATAAAGCCTAGAGAAGAGCCAGGGTCTCAGATGGCAAAGCATGAAAATGTTCCCGATGTTAGAAGCATTGCAGAAATGCAGAAATAACTGACATGTTGTCCGTGTGGGTTGTTTAATTCTAGGTAACAGTGTGTGTTCATTCTGATTTATAATAATACTCAAGGCATCGGGTGAGCTTTCTCAGTGAGGAAATGAAATCTGCCTCGGTACCTTACCTGGCTAAGCAGATCTTAAAACATACGCGTTGAGTTGTCCCTTCTTCCTTGGTATTTCTCCCAAGTCCTACCCACTTTTCTTCAGGAAGAAAATTGAGGGAGAAATTACAGGGAGGGAACACAGTTGGCTTATTGCATACGTCGATCTATTCTATCAACCCACAGGTAGAGACCGGAAGGGCATTTTGTCCCCAGGACCAGAACAAACAGGGCTTGGAGACAGGCCTGACTGACCCCAGAGACCTTGGCTCTTGGCAGAATAGAAGACTCCCCAGAGGGAGTGATTTCAGGAGCCTTGAAAGGGTTCCTCAGACCAAATCCTCCCCCAGCATGCTTACTTAGTACATAAATGTATGGAATGTGGCACAAAGACTTTGGGTTCGTAATTAGAGAGATTAATAATAATCGCCTGCATTTTAGAACCTTTTCACCTCCGACGGCTCTATGACAGCCAAACACAGCAACAAGTACTACAATAGTTTGTCTTTCTGGAAACCACAGTTCCCTCCACATTGGCTTTTATGCTTCATAATGGCTTTTATGTTTTATCGCCTCTTTGCATCTTGTACTTTGGTTATTTCAGCTTTAACAATCAGTGCTTCAAAGGTCATAGGGAGAAATCAAAGCGCCTGCCTTTTCAAATGCTAGTGGCTCGGGTTCTGTTTCCTTTTGTCTTTTTCTTTTCTCATCCTACTCACCGCATAGATTGGAGAGCCACCGACTTTCCTAAAACGAGGATCCTTTGTTTATCTGCCAGCACTGGGGCTCCACAAGACGTCCCATCTTCAGCAGTGTCGGAAGCTGGCTTCTCATCCAAGGAAATTCCAAAATAGCTATCTCTATGCAAACACGGGAATGCTTAATTGCTGAAATTTTTCAAAATATGTGTTGAAGTTTCCCCCAAGCTGACAGAGGTTGGGGATAGAAAAAGACATCCTGAAATGAGAAGATAGTAGATTTCATCATCTCCAGTGTCATTTTTCATAGTTTCATGGAAACAGAGTGTGATACCCCAGAGCAAAAGAAGGGACGGTCACCCCCTGGTTCTGCAGAGGATGAGACAGCTCAGATAACGGAAGGGTCACTGGACGCGGGCCCCCCTAGCCTACCCACTGAGGACTTGGAAAGCTGAAGACCAAAAAGGTAAGGAACCAATTGACAGGCCGGTTCTGGAGCCTCTGACTTCCTTTCTTCTACTCCGTCATATCTGAGAAAAAAGCAAGGGGAAATTCACCCCCAGGTGTGGAGTGACCAACCTAGACTATACTGGGATGTTTGTGTAGCCCAGCTTTGATAAAAATCTCAACCAAGTCAATAAACAGAAATTAACGGCCTCTTAGGGAAGACCAGTGTTGCACCTGAATGGCCCGGGTCTGCTACTCTCATCATTTCCTGAGCTATTTCAGGACCGGCGGGGAGCAGCCGGAGGAAGCATGACCTCTGCGTGAACACCACGGTGGACCTGAAGACACAGTGGCTGGGAAGTTGTCAGCGATTGTGCTCTTTGCCGCTGGGCCTCGGAAAGGGGTGTCTGAGTAACACAACGTCCAGGGCCACCAGTGGGCTTTTAACGGTGCATGAAGTTCATAGCATGAAGACAGGGACGAATTACTTCAATTAGAGAAACCAATGCGACCAAAGATAAGAAGACTATAAAAGCAACAGAATTTACAACGTGCATGCAGTCATACTCTCAGAAAAACTCAAGCTTAAGAAAAGCTCCGAGGGGAAAAGGAGTCTTTCTTTTTTTTTTTAAACACTGTTGGAGCATGAATAAAAATGAGAAAACTATATAGTTCCTTTTCTTGGAAGAGATGGAACACGAAAGTGTTCATTTACTCACTCACCCAAAATCTACCGAATATCCCAGTAGACACAGAATTCAACCAAGCCCCAAGGAAAAAAATAATAGATATTTTCTCCTTCCCATGAACATATAGAAGGTCATAGACCCTTTAGAGAATATTATCAAGCTATAAAGCAAAGGTGGCAGAGGTTTCAGAGGGAGAGAAGGGGAGAAAAGGACGTTTAGGTGGCGAGGAGATGAAAGGAAGAAGACAGAAACAGCATGTGGTAAATATAAGATCTTTGTTGGCAAATTCACGGGCGGAAAGCTAGATTTTTGCGTTCACAGGATTTATAAACTCCGCTAATTCATACCTTTGTTCTCTGATAGGAGAATGATTTTTCATACAAGGACAAATAGAGCGAATATTCGGTAGGATAAGTGAAGAAAAACACTGTAGGACAGTACAAGCTGCTCTTGGTGTGTTTATATCTACTGGTTGTAACAAATTACCTCTGGGGATACTCAGGAGGTATATATAAATAACACAGCTAACTCACAGTCTGTTTTCTTTTTTTTTAATGTTTATTCATTTTTGAAAGACAGAAAGAGACAGGGCACAAGCAGGGGTGAAGCGGGGGGGGGAGCGGGGGGAGACACAGACTCTGAAGCGGGCTCCAGGCTCCGAGCTGTCAGCACAGAGCCCGATGTGCAACTCGAACTCGCAAACCGCGAGATCATGACCTGAGTTGAAGTCGGACGCTCAACCGACTGAGCCACCCAGGCACATCCCACACAGTCTTTTTCCAAAAAAAAAAAAAAAAAAAAAAAAAAAAAGCAGAACACAACACATGTTGGCTAAACGATGGCACAATTATCTCCAAAGAGGAAAAACATGAACAAACAAGTTAGTAGTCTTAAGTAGTATTCTAGAACAGGTTCCGTGCACTTAGAAATGGAGAAGTGGTGTCACCAGTGTGCATATAGTAAAAGTGAGGAGAGCAAACTAACCATCTATCCTTTTGTGACCTGTTAGCACTAGACTGGCTGGTCAGGGGAATAGAATGAACATCATATTCCGTAATTTGTCAAAGAATTCATAGATTTTCTCCTACGACCATACATGTTGGACAGAGCAGTGCAAGCTACATGATAATACAGTGAAGGGAACACGTAAATGATCTGTGACTGAACTTAGGGGATCTTTGTTATCAGACTGACGTCTTCCTTGGTGTTTCTCAAGACTCAAGACCAACGTCCAGTTCAATGCTGTCTCAGTGATTATGACAATTTCTTAGAAATTGTGCAGTTACAGGAGGAGCATAGCATCAAGGTAAGGGGGTAGCTGATACTCTGATGAAAGAATCAGGATCGAACATTGATGGATTTCAGTTGGGGTCTTTTGTATTTGTTAAATTTAGGTTTAACGGAGCTTGGGCACTCAGAACATAATATTATCATTTTGTTCCATGTAAGTTGGGCCATACTTTCAATGGTACCATGTTTCTCCTGGGGGCTATATTTTTAGTAGTATATTTACAGACGACACCTGTCCTGATGAGAAAGACAGAATGATAAAAGACCTCAAAATAATTCAATATAAGCAATGATTGAGGAACTGGGGAGTGTTCGACATGGAGAAGTAATTTGGAGCGTTCATGCTGGCCAAATTATTCAGAAGGATGACATAAAAAGAGAATGACACATGTTCCTTGTGGCTCAGGAGGAAACAACAAGGCGGTTGAATGTACGTTACAGGAAAATGCCGACAGCGTAAAGAACATTTTTACCACCATTTCTGAAAGAAAAAAAAAATGGCCAGGAAATGTTTTGGGAGTATGACAAATCCCCCACTGCTAGAGGTATCGAAGTAGATATTCAAGGGGGTAACTCAAAGACCACCTGGTAATGTCTTAAAGAGAGCCACATCTTAGAATTTAGTTGGACTAAATTCTACTGTGAATTTAGTTGGACTAAATTCTACGCTAAAGTGTGGGGCGCCTGGGTGGCTCAGTCGGTTAAGCGTCTGACTTCAGCTCAGGTCATGATCTCACAGTTCAGTGAGTTCAAGCCCCATGCCAGATTCTGCGCTGACAGTAAGGAGCCTGCTAGGGATTCTCTCTCTCTCTCTCTCTCTCTCTCTCTCTCTCTCTCTCCGCCCCCCCCCAATCCCTCTGTCTCTGCATCTCCCCTCATTCACGCTTTCTCTCTCAAAATGAATAAATAAACTTAAAAAAATAATAAAGTACACTAAAGTGGAAAAAAAATCCTGAATAGAGGCAGCAGGGGTCAGTGGACCTGGCCCTCTGCCTCCTTCCCAGGCCCTTCTTGGATCTTTCTGATCAAAAATTCTGAGGCAGGGACTTGTAAGTTCATTTCCATGATCCTGTCTGAGTCCAGATTCAGTAGGTTATGCTGTAGCATCTCACAACTCCCAAAGCAAATCGCAGTGGCTTGAAATAACAGAGGTCTGTTTCTTGCTCCTGCTATGTGCCCATCTCAGGTTGATGGAGGGCCTTAAGAATCGGAAACATTTTGGTTTGTGTAGCTGGCAGCAAGAGAAGTCAATCAATTATGCATTGGCTGTCTCTTGTGGGCTCTTGCCTGTCTAGAACGACTCACAGGCTTCCCTCAACCACAAGGACAGTAGGCAAGGTACGCCCTTCCCTACCCGGGGGAGGAGAAGTCAGTCATCCTGCGCAGTAACTAACTGGTGACTACCTGGAACCAGAAGATCAGGTTCATGCCTTCAAAAAACAAAAGGACTTTAAGAACTGGCACCGATTTCTCTTCCGGCAACAGGCCCTGTTCCTGTCCCGAACTTTCTCTGTAACTCTGAGTAGGCCACTGTAGCTTTTTATCCCTCACTTTCTATAAAACGGGGGAAGAATCTTTCTCTTTCTCTCTCAGTGTTGCTGTTGAGTCAACAGGTATAAATAAATGCAATTCAGAACATCTCAGCAACCATACACGTGGAGTGAATAATGAACGCTTCCCCCAACACGAAGAAAAGCAACCATATAGCTGATAATCCCCTGTTAATTTTTTTTTTAAGTAGGGAGCACTCCTACCTGTGCATTTTAATATGCTTTCAACTGTTTCCCCCACTTTCCAGGGAGGTAGGTAAAGGCAGTTGCCATCCTCCCTGTCACAGACACAGACTGAGCACGCGATCCAGCAAGGGGGCCCGTGAAGACACCCAGAGACCATATCAGGATGAGGAATAGAGTCCCTGCTCCTGACGCCTGCCATGCCCATTTGCAGACTCTCCCTCCACTCTTTGGCCTTGCTCCCTCTCTTACTCCTATTTCAATGGCTCTACAAAGTCTTGGCATGGAGGATGGAGAATGTGGGGTACTTGGGCAGTGGATGAGACGACCTTCTGCCAATGGCCTTCTCAAAAATAGTCCCAGTTCCCCCGTGACCTGGCCTGCCCCCACAGGGAGGTCACATGAGGGAGGTTGGGAACGAAAAGGACACGTGTTGGCCCAAAGGCAGCCCAGATGTTCCAGGCACCCACGCTGCCCCTACAGATGGCCAAGTAGTAATGGCGTCATTCGGGAATGTGGGCCCAGGTCCATGTGCCTCCAGCCCTAGATATGCCGGACTCAGGGCACTGGCTGTGACTTGGAAGGTGAACTGGAAAGTTTGGAGGAGCGGACACAGACAAGGGGGGGTGCATGCCGAGCTCTGTGGTCCGTTCTCCCATCAAGGAATGTTGTCCTGCGTGGGGTGATGGAGCAGTGGCACCAGAGCCACCTGAGGGTCCTGGGGAGGGCGGGGATGTATGTACATGCTCACACGGCACACTCACCTACTACAACCGCTTGCCAAACCAACCAAAGAGGATTTGCTGAAGACTTAGTAAGAGCTCATCAGAACGCAGACAGGTACCGTGCCTGCCTCAAGGAGCTCAGGAGTTGACTGGGGAGACAACCCATAAACATACTTAACATCCAGAAAAACTTACAAGGCAGGATAGAATACAGCTAAATGGTAGAATTCAGAGGAGACAGCTCAGAGGTGGATCTGAATTATCCAGGAAGTTCCGGTGGGTCATTTCTAGTGTGGTTCATGCCTAAAATCTGCCTCTTCTGCACTAGTCCAGACTATTTCAGCTTCTTCCAATCTCATATAAAGTTTCTTCTCAACCAGCTAGTTTTCTCCCCCAAGCAAATCAGTAGAAAGAAGCCCCCTTTCACAGGGAAGCAACTAAACTACACTTCTATAAGATTAAGACACATACACACCCTTCAATGAATCCGAAATACTTACAGCGAACTTTTCCTTTAATACTGATATTTTATCCTTTGTCGTTTTCAATGAATAACCACATGTCTAACTGTCCTTCTGTCCAACTGCTTTTCTGTGCTTTAATTTAGCAGCAAACATAACTACTTGTCCCAATAGCATGTTAGCTCTGACTTGGATTATCAAAGCGGGGGGAAGATCTTGACAATGACCAAGGGAAGGTGCCATCTGATAATCCCATTGGGGGGCATCTGCATACCCCTCGAGGTCAAGGACCGTGGTGGACCCTTCCCATGCTGCCTAAAACGGCAGAGCTAACACAGCACATGCTCAGCTACATGCTTGCTGGGTGAACAACATATTCATCTGTGGCATGCCCAGCATTCACATTTTCCTTGGACACACCAAAGGGAGATACCTACCTCAACCAAGATGGAAATAGGCCTCCTCACTTAGTTGTTCTGGTTTTAGAATTTGTCCTCCAAACCAACTCCTATAAAAACGTTCCTTTCTTCTCTCTTTTTATGAAAATGTGATGCAGGAGGCGAGAGTCCAGTATTTTCTTTCATCAGAACTTTGAAAATGATAGGGAACAATTCTTCATGTTTGCAGAAGTTTGGCAAATGATGGAAAAGTCACAGCTAACAAAGGCTGATAGGAAAAGAGAGAATCTCTTGCAAAACTTCCCTCCGAAAGTCGGAAGCACCACATGTCGTTTTGCAAAACGCATTTAGTCTTCCCACCTTTCTTCTTTGGATATCTTGTGATGAAGGTGAAGAGACCCTCAATGTACCCTTTTGATCAACTGACTAGCTCATTTCTCAAAGAGCTCAATTCATTTGTCTGTATAAACACAGGTGATATGATGTTGAAATAGTGTTGCTTCCATTGAGTATTAACGGGGTAAACATTTTATCATGGGCCACCCAGAAGGCTGGACATGAGACCCTTTCTTTCCCGATCCTATTTTTAGAGAGCACATGTCTAACATGGCACTCGTACCTGTCATCAGTAAGCTCAGCAGCCAACGGCTCATTTGTGCTGCTACTGGACATGTAGCCACACGGTGAGGCCTGGGCTGGGGCTGAGTTGTGTGAAGGTCACCCTGGCCCGTGGCCTTCAGGTAAGGACACTCCTAAAAATGGCCCTTCAGGATGGTCTCTCTTACCTGTAGGCCCTTAACTCAGAGTCAAACACTATCGTCCCCAGGCAATAACCACAGGTGCTTTATAGGAAGGAAAATGATATTTGGGTTCATAAGTTTTTAAAAAATGATATATAAAATTTATATAAAATATAAAAAATTATATATATATATAATGTGTATTTACATGTGAAAGGTTTAAAATTATGTACCAAAGGGAACAGTTGCAACCTAGAGAAAGAGAAGGATGGGATTTGAAGGGAGAGGAAGAAGTTATGAAAGATTATTTTAACTTTTACCCCATGAACCTTGATGTTGCTTCAATGTTTAGCCACTAGAATGTTTTCATTAGCACTTGTGTAATTTTTAAATCTCTTGGCCCATAATATGAACTTAAAGAAAAAGAGAGAAATAAGGAGGGAGAGAAAATGGGAGGGAGGGAGAGAAGAAAGGGAAAGAAAGAATTGAGCGAGTAAAATTGTCAGAGGTAAATGGGACTAGCTTAGCAAGACTTTATGGAATGGTTGGATTTTGAGCAGAACTTTTATTTTTTTTTATTTTTTATTTTATTTATTTATTTTTTTCCAACGTTTATTTATTTTGGGGACAGAGAGAGACAGAGCATGAACGGGGGAGGGGCAGAGAGAGAGGGAGACACAGAATCGGAAACAGGCTCCAGGCTCCGAGCCATCAGCCCAGAGCCCGACGCGGGGCTCGAACTCAGGGACCGCGAGATCGTGACCTGGCTGAAGTCGGACGCTTCACCGACTGCGCCACCCAGGCGCCCCTGAGCAGAACTTTTAAAATAATTAAATAATAATAATAATGTGCTTGGTGTATCATGTAAGATGTTCATTGTAGAAAATCCAGAAAATATAGAAAAGCACAAAGAAGAAAATGCTGCCGTCTGTAACCCAACCACCCATGAATATTGCAGTGGGTTTCCTCCCATTTTCTCCCCTTTTTATCTTCAACTATGTTTCGAAGGGCAACAGAAGCATCACAGGGAAGAGGGACATGGAAGTGGAAGTCCATTCTAGAAGGGCAGTGGAAACATGTTTACTAGCGGCCATGAGCTGCTTCCTTATCTCAGGCCTGAGATCTCGGTGGGTTTGCATGGACCCGGAATATTGGTGTTTACCTCTGAAACCTTGTCAGAGGAACGGCCTCTCCGGGCCTCACTTGCCTTTTCTGGAGAATGGACATATTGCCTTTCTCTTACCCACCTTGATGCATTAAGTTTCCCAGATCCAAAGCACGCTCCCATTACAAATGAGTTTTTGCCTGGAGTACAGAGTAATATTACGCAGGTTTGTGGGCGAGCTCACGAAAGCCTGCTTAACCCATAGGTAGTTAGTTGAAATGCTATACTAGGTATTTATAAGAGTATAATTTTCTACCATTTTTCTTCCATAAGCAATCATTTTTCATCACAGTTTGGGCAATTTGAAGGCAGATTCTTGTATTTGTCGGGGGGTGAGGGTGGGGCTGGCGTTTATTTCTCTGAGAAAGAATATTTTAGCTGCTTGAAGAGGAGGCCGTTAGCCCTGCCTATGCTTCTGGGGCATCTCTTGGTGGCATCACCAGGGAGAGAAAAGGGGAAGAGTGCAGTCTGGGGCAGGTTTCATTGCTGGGGGGCACCCCTGGCCATCTTGCTGCTGGCCATCAATGGTGCAGTTCATTTAAAGCTCTATGAACAAATACTCTGACTTTAGGATTTGGGGTGAGGGTGAGGGGCGCATACTCATCCCACTCTCTCCTACAGAGCCCACTCCTCTGCGGGATCCACATTTCTGAATCATCTCTCAATTAGGACCAACCGCCCATTCTCTGTTTCAGAAACGTGTCTTTTGATTTTAGCCTCTACGCATTTTTTTTTTCTGTTTTGCTGTATTGCTTATAATGTTTATGCAGCTGTTTGGAGAGCTAAATATGCAATCAGTGTGATGCAATCATGTTCCTTCCTTATCAGGGAGGGAAGAAAATGCCAACTTGAATTTTATACAATTTTCAAGAGCTCCATGATGCACAATGGTAAGTTCACTGAATTGACGTGATCTTAATTGGAACCACAAGGGAAATTGGAATGCACATAGAGTTCCGTTGTTTGTGTTTTTAATAGCACTGTTTGGCTGAGATTGGACCATTATCTCCCTCCTCAAATGATGGAGAGTTTGTATTTCTGAAGTTTGCTGAAAATGGAATGCTATATTACAGTATTTTTTTTAGTCTTTTCTGTCACACTGTTTCATATGAGATTTGGATTCATATGAGATTTTGGGGTTATGCTTTGAGAATGAACTATCACACACACACACACACACACACACACACACATTATCAACTGAATACTTATTTGCTTGTTTATTCAAACTTTTATTCATTCAATGAATATTTATTGAGCCCAAGTCATCCCCTTGTCTCTGTTGATAAACACAGGAGATAGATCAATAAGATTAAATCCTACTCTCAAGATCTCACTATTATGCCATGTGTCAGCTCCTAGGCTAGAGATACGTAGAAGGTATTGAGGGAGCAGGCAGGAAGGTATACCTAGACTGCAGATGGCCAATAGATTTTAAATATAAGGCTGAATCTTCCCTGAGCATGGAAAAAAGATGGCCCGGGAGTCAAAGAAATTGGAAAGATTTTACTTGGTTTTTAATTTCTCTTGCCTGTGTTAGTGAAACTGAACAAACTTCAAATAGCTCAGTCATTTTTTAATCAGTGATATTCTTCCTTTAATTTTATATAGGAAGAGCCTTTTAAAACATAAGGGAGAGTCAAGCAATTTATTGGTAGTTTATTGATAAGTGTGCATTCTTCTAGGCTGTCAGATAACCGTCCTGCATATTTCTATTAGAAGCACATTTCATGAAGTGTCAGATCACATGAACTACAACCGGGATGTGACTTTGTCTGTAGTAGTGCCTTCATTCCACTGTATAATCAGTTACCCAGATTTATTTGTTTAACATTCAAAGAGATATTCTCAATGCATTTTCAGGGCTATTCATTTACAAATAATTTAATGGGGGGCGCCTGGGGGGCGCAGTCGGTTAAGCGTCCGACTTCAGCCAAGTCACGATCTCGCGGTCCGTGAGTGAGTTCAAGCCCTGCGTCAGGCTCTGGGCTGATGGCTCAGAGCCTGGAGCCTGTTTCCGATTCTGTGTCTCCCTCTCTCTCTGCCCCTCCCCCGTTCATGCTCTGTCTCTCTCTGTCCCAAAAATAAATTAAAAAAAAAACAAAAAACCAAAAACCAAATAATTTAATGGAACAGTCTGAAGATGCGTAATGACAAAGCCCATATTGTACTTTCCCAAGAGGAGGCAAGAAAAAAGTGACCCCCACATGACATCCTGGTGTTTGCTACTTTCCTTTGGGATGACCAGAGACCCTAGCCACACCCTAAAAAGAAGAAACGTTTCAAACATTGACAAGATGGAAATACTCGGGAGAAGAAACTCCCTTGTAATGGAAGGAATATTGAACAAAAATGATCAAAACGATAGAGAAATGCATTGTATTCCTAGCTTGTCACTTTGTGTGACTTTGAAGAATTCCTCAATGTTTCTAATCCTCAATTTCTCCATCGAAAATACTGGAGAGTGGGATATATGATCCATCAACTTGAAACGCTGAATTATAATAGAAATACAACATGTGAAATGACTCTTTGTTACTTACATTGAATTAATCAGTAGAAGCATTAGGGAAAGAATTTAGTTAAAAAAGACTTTTGACAAAGAATCAGAAGACCATATTTCTAGTTTCAAGTGTCCTCCTAACTTACTGATGTAATCTTGGACCAGTCAGTTCCTCTATCCATAGTTGCCTCATCTATGAACCAGTGTGGGATATGTAGGGAGTGGGTCAGAGACACAGACTATGTTCTTGCTATGGTGCTTCCACTTCTAGCTTTCAAGGGGTCCACACTTGGGTCAAGATTCCCTAGGACGTTTTCTGGTTCTTCTACAGTTTCCCTAAAATATAATTCTAAGTGACTTTTCCAAGACAACTTCGATTTTGAAGTTCTGATGCTACTGAAATGAAACAAAACTGGTTTAATTCTCTTCCTTTAGACCTGGTGACAAACACCTTCATTCATAAGATCAGAAAGATGGCTTTTGTCTTCCATTTTCTTTGGCTTTTCCCCAAACTAAAGGGGTTTCTATCCCTTTGAGGACTGGCCACCCACACAAACTGGGTCAGTGCATCTTGCAGCTTGTTCTTTTCTAGAGATCTTCGTGTTTGTGATTTAATGTGTGGAGACGGAAGATGGGGTGAGTGTCCTTGCAAGTTCTCTCCAAATTTCAGAAGACTTTGGTGTATGTCATAAATCTGCTTGATTTCCTTCCTTGAAGTTCCAGTAAATAAGGAGTTTCGGGAAATAAATGGTAAAGAATTATTAGGAAACTTTTGAAGTTCTGTCACTGCCTTTGTTAAATGTTAGTCTTTCTTGCATTCCTGGGCCCAGTGACGAAACGTAGTGACAATTTAATTAAATTTGGAGCTGTTCACACTTGCTGATATTTTTATAATTTGTTCTCCGCAGAGAGTTTTCATATGTATTAGCCTTGCAAAACATACAAACTAGGTAATGGTAGTCCATTTAACAGATTGGAAACCCAAAATGTGGGTGAGCTGTAAATGACCTGCCCACGAATGTGTATCTAAGAAGCTCCGGGACAGGAATTGCAAGTATGTTTTCTGATGCCTGGTTCTGTCTACTTTCCACCAATCCCCCCAGCTCTTTAGCAACAGTTCATTTATTCTCCCCTGTGCATCAGTGCTTCTCCAAACTGGATCACTTGTGACCGCTGGGGAACACTCAGTGGATGCGGTAGTGATTTCAGCCTCTATGTCATGAATGGGGTGGTCAGTAAAAGATTTTCTTCCCACTATTAACCTCTCATCCTCACTTCTTCATTTTACCACGTACGGTGACCTTGAAACGGTATTGGAACTAAACATCTTTAAGCGACTCATTTGTTAATGAATTGCTTTATATTTCTTGGGAATTCTCGGAGGGGGGTGGGGAATGATCCCTTGGTATTTTAGAAAGGAAACATTAAGTGGTATGTTCCTTCTGTCCCGAGTTGGGAGGCTTGCGGCTCCATGGGCTGGATTTCTGATAACACAAGGATGAGGGACAGCTGGCGATATTTCGCCCACTCAGAGGTCATGGCCAGAAGTAGATTGATGTGGAAACAACTTAAATGTCCATCAAACAATGAACGTATATGCAAAGTGTGGTGCGTGTGCATATAGAGAATGTTATATTTGGCCATATAAAGAGATGAGTATCGTTACATGCCAGGACACGGGTGAACCTTGAAAACATTACGCTGGGTAGAAAAGCGCAGTCATAAAAGACTGCGTATTGTATGATCCAATTGATAAGAAATATCCAGAGCAGGGAAATCCGTAGAGACAGAAAGCAGACTCATAGTTGCTTTGGACAGGGAGGGAGAAGAGATAGGGGAATGAGTGGGTGATAGCCACAGATTATGGAGGTTTGTTGATTTGTTTGTTGAGGTGATGAAAATGTTCTTTTTTTTATTGTTTTTATTTATTTTTGAGAGAGAGCGTGAGCGGGGGCGGGGCAGAGAGCGAGAGGGAGGGAGGATCTGAAGAAGCATCTGTGCTGACAGCAGAGAACCAGATGTGGGCGTCGAACCCACAGCCGCGAGATCATGACCTGAGTCGAAGTCAGACGCTCAACCGACTGAGCCACCCAGGTGCCCATAGGTGATGAAAATGTTCTAAAATCAACGCCGGTGATGCTTGTACACATGTGTGAATAAATTAAAAGCCATTGAATTTTACACTTTAAGTGAGTGAATTATAAGGTATGTGAATTATATCTCAATAAGATTATTTTTAAAAAAATAAGTAAATGTATAATTATACAGTATTCTCTCCTTTGTTCTCCATTACAAGGTGAGCTACCCTGGCACTCTTGGTCATTATAGCATCATTTACCTACCATCCCCTTAGCCAAGAACTGATTAATGATCATTCTAGCTATAGGACCCTTTCCCTGAAAATCATGAAACCCCTCTGTCTTTTCCTAAAATAAACAGCTTTTCCTCTGGAGCTCCTGAAACATTCAATTCAAATATCTACCCTACTCACTTTTTATTATCTCAGTGGTCTGTACTCAGCCATGAGCTTATCCAAGGCAGGGGACATTTCTTATTTGTCTTTGCATCTCTAACACCAGACATTGTGCCTCATAGCAAGTGGGTTTTGCATAAAAGTGGGGGGGGGAAAAAAGAAGGAAAGAAGAAAGAGAGGAAGGAAAGAACGTGGAAAGGAGAATTATCATTTCATTTCATTTCATCAGGAGTCACTGAATTCCTGAACACCTAGAGTATAGTAGACGCTTTGTGTGGAAAGATCTGCATCAGATTCATGCTGATGATGCCCTCAAGCTGTGTGCAATTGAGTAATGGGTTAGACCCGAGGTGAACTGATGCATACTTGTAGAAGAACAACCGTGAATGCCATCAGAATATCTGCATTGAAGATAAACTGTTTCATGTTGGTCTATAATAAATATAATATTACTTTTTAATTATTGCCTGGCGTAGCTTCATATATGAATGGCAGCATATGGATTTCCTTGGTCTGTGTTGGTTATAAACTCAAGTCTCAGGACCTCACTGTCCACCTCTTTTCTGTCTCCCAAAGCGTGAACTACAGAGCGATTTACTAATAAAGACTTATTCTCTGAATAAATGGCTGAATGGCAACACGTAGTGAATTTTTAAGGAAATCTGTCACTGTGTGGCAAGTTTTTTTTTTTAATTTTTTTTTCAACGTTTATTTATTTATTTTTGGGACAGAGAGAGACAGAGCATGAACGGGCGAGGGGCAGAGAGAGAGGGAGACACAGAATCGGAAACAGGCTCCGGGCTCTGAGCCATCAGCCCAGAGCCCGACGCGGGGCTCGAACTCACGGACCGCGAGATCGTGACCTGGCTGAAGTCGGACGCTTAACCGACTGCGCCACCCAGGCGCCCCTGTGTGGCAAGTTTTAATGGTAAGGTCAAGTTGGTGCTTTCTGTACCCACCAGTAACTAAACAACTTGATTCTTCACACGAGTTTTCCAGTTACTCCATGTGTAAGTCTCTATCATGGGCTATTTGGTGGCGTTGATGTGAAAGAAAGAACTTTTGTATCCCCAATGCAAAGAGATCAGATCATTGCATTTGTAATTCCTGTGGGCATCAGTGATCAGGCGCAAAGCGGAATATTTTCTGTTGGATCTCGTGACCCTTCCTGTCTTGGCTGCCAAACCACTGTAGATGTGAACGAGTCAGGTGCTGTCCAGCTCTTTCTGCAGTAAAATTCTGTTTGGTCCATGCCCAAATGGAAATCATTATCACCATCAAGCACTTATTAAATATCTATTTATGTATGATGCCAAAGAATGGGTGTTATAGCTAGCGTCCTGGCCGGCCATGACTTTATACACCTTCGTGAGCAGGATATGTGAAAACTGAATCAAAATTTGGCTGTTACATACAAAGGGACATTTTTAGCAAAGACAACGAGAATATGGTGGGTCACATTGTCTACACGGAGCATTTTGGGGGGAAATATGAGGCCGGTTATTCATTCAAAAATGTGGATTTGAAAGTAGGGTGTGGGAGTACTGGAGCGCTGGGTTACTAGTTTTCTACGGGGAAACCTGAGCCACTGGAGAGAGACGGTGATGGGCTCAGGTCCAGGAAGTACGGGTGCTATTTCCAGTGCTTCCAACAACTCAGCAAGGCTGGGTTCACAGTGCCTGGGGTAAGGCCAACGTCGGGGCAATGTGAGGCCACACTGGGTGTCCTTACGTGGCCTCAAGTGTGAGGAGAATCATGTCCCTGCAAGCTCACGGACTTCTACATGTGCAGCTCTTCGAGAGACCGGGCCTCTGGCCCGGGGGCACGTGATGGAGGCACCGGAAGACAAGGGAAGTTGCGTGTGCGGGGTTGGTTTGAACCCTCCCTCTCCCTGACTAGCTTCTCCGCATTCATTCGCTTGATTTACCAAGTATTTACTGTGCAGCTACTATGTACCAGACACTGTTCTACATACTGGGGGGGGGGGGGGGGGGGGGACAGTGAAGCATAAAACAGTCTCTCCCCATGGGACTTATTTCCTGGTGGCGATGTGCCTATGTGGGTCAAGGGGTACGGGTCTTTGTTCTCTCCCAAGGCACTCTTTGAGCTGGGTTAGTTATACGTAGCTGCCTGTGGATTCCCCTTCTTGTCAGAAATTTTCTTGGCCCGAGAGACTCATATGAGAAATATGGCTAAGATCCTAGCAAGAATGCTTGTTCTAACTTAGCATAAAGTCCTCATCGTGAAGAATAATGTCTTATTCCTAACAACCCTTTGGTTGTAGTGATAGGCAGTGAAAAGAGCAGGAGGTAAGGCTCCAGAGTCCGACTCTGTTTAGATTTGAACACTGACCCTGCCACTCACTAGCTCTATGCTACAAGGTAAGTGCTGTGGACGGAATGTGTCCTCCCCGCCCCTGGATTCATATGTCAAAGCCTATTCTTCTTCTTCTTTTTTCTTAATGTTTATTTATTTGGGGGGAAAGTGCAAGCGGGGGAAGGGCAGAGACAGGGGGGACAGAGGATCTGAACTGGGCTCTGCACTGACAGGCTGACAGCCGCGAGCTTGGTGGGGGGCTCAAACTAATGAACTGTGAGATCATGACCTGAGCCGGTCAGACACTCAACCGACTGAGCCACCCAGGTGCCCCCAAAACCTGCTTTTCTTAATGACGTGGTATTTGGAGGTGGGTCTTTTGGGATGGGATTAGGTCATGGGGGTGAAGCCCTCATGAATGAGATCAGTGGTCCCAGAAAAGACAGTCCAGGGAGCTCCCTTTCCCCTTCGGCCATATTCGGTCACGGGGAGAAGATGGCCGTCTATGAACTAGAAAGTATGTCTTGCTGGCCACTGAAACTGCCTGGATCTTGGATTTCCCAGCTTCCAAAACTGCGATATAAATATTTGTTGTTTAGAAGCCACCCGGTCCCTGGTGTTTTGTTACGACAACCTGAGCAGACTACGACCTCAAGCTACTTTAAACTGGCTTCATCTCACCTCCCTTCTTTGTAAAATGGGAAGAACGTTAACAGCTGCCTCAGAGAGTACCTGTGCAGAAGAAATGACGTAACTCACGTCAAGCACCTGACCTGTCATACTCGGTGCCTTCTAGTTTTTGGATTAACTGATAGTAGACGTGCTGGTTTCGGAAGGGCCCCAACTGCGTCACTGCGCTCACGCTCTCAGCTCTGTGCCAGCTTCCTCAGGGCAGAGGCCCTCTTTTGTACATCATTCTGTTTCCCACGGTGATCTTTCCAATGGTTCTACCCACACTAGGGGATAGGAAGTGCTGCTGAGAAAATGAATTGGATATCATTCTACCGCCTTGGCATTGCTGCGGAAAACATCCAGTGTATAAAGTCACCTACCTCATTTTTCATTTGCCTTCCTTCTGCCCACGGTCCCGGAATCTCCCCACCAGCCCGAGTCCAGACCTCAGGCGCTTCTATTTCATCCACTCTCATTTGTTCAAAATACCCAATCAAATTCCGATGACCAAGTCTTGGGAAGTCTCCTGTTGTCAGACCTGTTCAATTCATTCTATGGCTTTCGTTCCCCCAACACCACCTGTGTAATTAGACCTTATCATTTTATGCCTTTTGTTGGTGAAGTACTTGTCTCTGATTTAGGTTATGGATTTTGAATATTTGGTTTCTATCAATTGACTATGAGCAAACAGGTGCCATTTTATCATCACATAACAAATATATATTAATAGAGAGTTCCCACTGCCTATAAATCCCAAGGATGGAGAAGACAGCAAGTGGGGATGGCACATCTCAGAATTGTCCCGAAACCTCTTCTTCTATTTTCTTCAACTAGAAAAGCAGAATCAGGCTCTGGTTTATTACCTAACGAGAGTAGATATCTGTTATTTTCAGGAATCACCTCCCCACTTGTGAATGATAGTACTGTATTTAAAGAAAATAAAATAAAACTTCTATAATGATATTGAATTGATCAGAGCTCAAGAAAAATCTCTTTGCCCCCCCCCCATATCAAACAGTTTTGAAGGGCTGGCCCTCTTATGTTGAGAATAAGCAACCTGACAAAGTTCTTGTTTCTCATAGCTTAATCTATATCAACATTTATTAATCACTTCATTCCATTTGCTTTTATAGTCACGTTGTCCCCATCCTGGACTGCAAATAGGTGCAAAAAACACCTAGGAAACTTTTAAAACAAATTTTATCCTGGACTTATGGAAAGGATGGATTGATGAAGGGGGGGGGGTTATCCTTTTGCCTGAAACAATAAAACAGGGAAAATAATACATGAAACAATGGCATTCAAAATATTGGAAGTCAGAGAATGAAGGACAGTGAAAACTGAAATGGAAAACCAAGAGATGAGCTCTAGGCTACCCTCAGTTACTGCCTTGAGAAAGTTTCAGGAAGTGGCACAGGCAAGGGAAACCCAGGCAGAGCCCTGCAGTCTCCCTGATTGAAGGGCTGGAGCTAGAATTTCAGAAATGCCGAGGGAACTACAGCTCACAGTGCAGAATACAGAGCAAGAGAGAGCCCCAGGGAGAAAGAACCCCAGAGACCTGCAGATGCTGTCTCCAGAGTATTCATCTGACTACTGATTATCACAAGAATGGCAACAAACTACTCATGGCTGGGGAAAGAACCATCCTAAAAGATGAGAACAAACAGTGCCCAGAATTCACAAAGGGCTGAAAATATTATCCATCCACCAGAACTACAATGGAAAAACCTCATACTCTGGGGAGAACTGGTCAGAGTTCGAAGAAGAACCTCACCTCAGTAGTGGGAAAAATTAACCTTAGGCTGAAATTTGCTTCCATCCAACCTAACAAAGCTTAAAAGCAAGACCCAAAAAGATCAAACTGTTTTCAGGTGACTCAAGCATGTCCCAGAACAAAATTCTAGAATATTTATAAGAATACAAAAATATACTGAACATGACAAAATGAAAAGCCAAATCTTTCACATCCAATTAAAAAAAAAAAAAGACCAGGCACGCAAAGAAGCAAGAAAATACCACCAATGATGAATAGAAAATTCGATAAATATGAATGTTTTCCCTTGTTATTTACGTCTTTTCAAAAGATAATCACATGCTTAAAGGAAAGTTATAACATATGTAAAAGTGGATTGTGTGAAAATGACTCAGGTGATCCAGTTAGAAGACAGGAACATTAAATAGTTGTTGTAATTGATTCCATATGTTCAAGAAGCTAGAAAAAGTTTGAACATGCTAAGTAGAGATACGGAAGACACACAAAAAACCCAAGTAGAATTTATAGAGAAAAACCGTAACGTCTGAGAAGAAAGACGCACTGGATGGAACAGCATCAGATTATTCATTGAAGAAAAAAGATTAGTGAACCTGAAGACCCCAATTATTCATTGAAAAAAGATTAGTGAACCTGACGACAGGAATGATAACATTGCAGAATGAAATACACAGAGAAGAAACTACTGAAAAAAGTGAACATAGCATCAATAATCTGATGCAAACCTATAAATTTAATTAATTGATTATTAGTTGTAAGCAGCCAAACATACATGTAATTGAAACTTATAAAGGAGATGGTGGGGAGAGACCTTTAAAGAATAACAGACAAAACTTTTCCAAATTTGATGAAAACTATAACCCACAAATCCAAAAAGTTCAACAAATCCTAAGCATAGTAAATATGAAGAAAGGTACACTAGGAAAATCAAAATTAAATTACTTACAGTGATAATGTGAAAAACTCAAAAGCAGCCCGAGGAAGACATCCATTATGGACAGAAGTACAACTGTAAGAATGACGACAGATTTTTGTCGGAAATAATGCAAGCCAAAAGCAAGGGGAGCGGGGTACCCAGGTGGCTCTGTCAGTTAAGCGTCTGACTCTTGATGTCGGGCCCCATGTTAGGCTCCACACTGACAGCATGGAACCTGCTTGGGATTCTCTCTCCCTCTCTTTCTGCCCCTACCCCACTCTCTCATGCACATGTGCTCTCTCTCTCTCTCGAAATAAACTTTAAAAAAGAGAGATAAAGAGCAAAGCAACATATTTAGTGCTAAAAGAAAAAAAACCTATTAAACTAGAACACATTACCCACCAAAAAATATATTTGAAAAATGAAGGTGACATATAGACTTTTTCAAGGATAGAAAAGCTGAAAGAATCAACCATCTACTGACCAGCAATGAAAGAAATATTAAAGGTAGTCAGTCCATCAGATAGAAGGAAAATGATACCAGGGGAAAACCTGGACCAACACGGAAGAACACAGAAAAGGGTAACTACTTGGGTAAGTATAAATGTTCTTTTCTTGTTATTTAAATCTCTTAAAAATAATGCTTAAAGGGAAGTTTAAATGCTTAAAGGGAAGTTATAACATATGTAAAAGTGGATTGTATGAAAATGGCTCAAAGTCTGGGAGTGAAGGGATGAAACTATACTGGTTAGTAATTTACACCAGGTTTCTGTAGAAATTAACAAGCTATTTTTCAAATGCATATGAAAACACAGAAGACCTGGAATAGATAAAACAAGCTGGAAAAATAAAAACAAAGTTAGAGGACTAATATTACCTAATTTCATCATCTATTACAGAACTACAGCAATCAAGAGAGTATGGTAATGGCAACAAAATAGATCAATATGATGAATAGAGAGTCCAGAAATAGACCCACATATTGATTGTTGGTCAATTTTTGACAAAGTTCCCCAAGGCAGTCCTGTGGAGAGAGGGTAGTTTTTTCCACAAATAGTGCTGAAAAAGTTGGATATCCATATGCATACATAAGAAATTCAGTCCATACTGTGCACCATATACAAAAAGTGAGCCTCAAAAGATAGTAAACGTAAATGTAAAAAACTTAAAGGTTTAAACCTTCTGGAAGGAAATATAGAAATAAGTCTTCGTGGCTTTGGATTAAGAAAAAAATTTGTAAATAGATCACTGAAGGCAGAATAAAAAAAAAAGGATAAAACTAAGGACATTTGCTCTTTAAAAGATACTGTTAAGAAATAAGTCACACCTTTCAATAGATGCAGAAAAAGCATCCGATAAAGTGCCACAGCCATTCGTGATAAAAACCTTCAATAAAGTAAGTGTAGAAAGAACACATCTCAGCATAATAAAGGCCATATATGGAAAACCCACAGCTCATATCATCCTCATTGGGAAAAACTAAGATTTTCCTCTATGGTCAGGAACAAGCCAGGGATGTCCACTCTCACCACTGGTATTTAACATAATATTGGAAATACTAGCCTCAGCCATCAGACGACAAAAAGAAGTAAAAGACATTCAAATCAGCAAGGAAAAATTCTAACTTTGACTAAAATATGTATGGAACCACAAAAGAGCCAAATAGCCAAAGTAATGTTAAAAAGAAAAAGCAAAGCTCCGGCATCACAGTTCCAGACTTCAAGTTCTATTACAAGACTGTAGTCATCAAGACAGTATGGTCCTGGCACGAAAACAGACACACAGATAAGGAGAACTGAATAGAAAACCCAGAAATGAACCCCCACTGTGTGGTAAATTAATCTTCAACAAAGCAGGAAAGAATATCCAATGGAAAATATAACAGGTCTTTTCAACAAATGATGTGGAGAAAACTGGACAGCAACAGGCAAAATCATGAAACGGGACCACTTTCTTAGACCATACACGAAAATAAATTCAAAATGGATGAAAGACCTAAATGTGAGACAGGAAACCATCCAAATCCTATAGGAGAACACAGGCATGACCTCTCTGACGTGGGCCATAACATCGTCTTACTAGACAGGTCTCCTGAGGCAAGGGAAATAAAAGCAAAAATAAACTATTAGGTCTTCATCAAAATTAGAACCTTCTACACAGTGAAGGAAATAATCAACAAAACTAAAAGGCAACCTATGGAATGCGAGAAGATATTTGCAAATGACACATCAGAAAAAGGGTTAATATCCGAAATATATAAAGAACTTATCAAACTGAACACCCCCAAAACAAATAATAGTTTAAAAAATGGGCAGAAGACATGAATATTCCAAAGAAGACATCCAGATGACTAACAGACACATGACAAGATGTTCAACATCACTCATCCTTGGGGCTGGGAAATAAACACGTGAAAAGATGCTCAACATTATCAGCCATTGGAGAAATGCATGGTGAGATGTGGCTTCAGACCAGATTGTCTAAGATTGGCTTCTCGGAAGGTAAATGGATAAAACCACTTTGTACAACAGTTTGCCTCTTAAAAATTTAAATATACATTGTCCACAGGATACAAATCTTCCACTCCTGGATCTTCACCTAAGTTAAATGAAAGCATTATTCATATAAGACTGATACATAAATGTTCATAACAGCTGTATTTGAAATAAACCCAAACTGGAAAACTCAATGGTGATTGATCTGTTCACTACCTAGATTATGGATGTTTCACAAGTGTAGCCATGTGAAAGCTTATTAAACTATGTACTTCAAAATACGCAGTTCGTTATGTATCAATTATGACTCGACAAAACTGTTCAACATAATTATTCCTATGACTTACCTCAGATAATTTACTGGGCTTGGGAAACTTCTGAGTCAGGCCATTCTGGACAAACATCACCTTAATGCCTATCATCTGAGCCACTTTTGAATTCAAGTTATATCAAAAACTGTGCATTATATCCAAAGGATAGCTACTCTCCTCAGGGTATACGAAGTATATGTAAAGAGACCGTCAATGTATTGATATGTTCAAGTTGCAACCTTTACCAGGTGCTGGGAACTGAAAGATGAATAAGAAATGGTCTTTGCGGTCCGTAACTGATCATTATGATAGCTATATCTATATGTTGTATCTTTATATTATATGCACATACAATATATACAAAGGGTGATAATGGAGTACTTCAGAAAAATGGTTTGCCCAGCTGTGGCTGGTCAGGGAAGTCTTGATATGATGAAATCCAAGTTGAGGATTAATGGAGTCACAACTCTGGAGAAATGAAAGGGGAATTATATTCCAAGGAGGTACTATGTATAATCAGAGACAAGAGTGGGAATTACATGTGGGGGAAGAAGAAGAGCTTCCAAATGATGGGGAGTTAGAGACTTGGGACTGGGGGTATGGGAAAGGATCTCCGAACAGAAAGGTCTCCGTGCCATCCTTAGGATTTTGTGTCTATGACTAAAAATGATGGATTGCCGCTGAAGTGTTTACACTTGGGGAGGAACGTGTGAGATGTTGTAGGGGAAAAAAATCACTCTGCAGTGGATGAAATATAGGAAGCTCAGGTAGGAGAGCGAAATAACAATAGAATTAAAAGAGGCTGGGAGCCTGAACCAAGATAGTGAAGGTGAAATTTGAGGTATGAATAATTGGAGAAAACATCCTTGGTTTCCACTGCTAAGAACTGAGTCAAAGAATATAAGAGGAGGGGCGCCCGGGTGGCTCAGTCTGTTAAGCGTCCGACTTTGGCTCAGGTCATTTTTCTCACCATTTGTGAGTTCGCGCCCCATGTTGGGCTTTGTGCTGACAGCACAGAGCCGGGAGCCTGCTCAGATTCTGTGTCTCTCTCTCTCTTTCTCTGACCCTTCCCTACTTGCACACGCTCTCTCTCTCTCTCTCTCTCTCTCTCTCTCTCTCAAAAATAAATAAATGTTAAAAAATTTAAATTAAAAAAAGAATACAAGAGGAGAGTAGTTTATGGAAAAGGTGTTGAGTTCAATTCTGAACACTTTTCACGTGCCGTGGAAATCCAAAATGGTATGTGACGTTGGAGATGAGCCTTAACCGTATCTATACATTCTTTCTTCTCAAAATTAAAAGCCCAGTGCAAATAAAACTAAATGTCATTGCTTGCTAATCTAGACCAGTAATACAAACAACATGTTTTACTTATTTTCCTTAGTTTGCTGTAAATTTGAAACATTGCAAAATTGAAATAAAAAAAAAAAGATATGCAATACACAGTATGGTAAACTCAAAGCCCTTGGTCATAATTTAACTGAAAACTGGATACATTAATAAGCTAACCTTTTAAGGCACTGCCTGAACTCACAACAACAACAACAAAAATGCAAGGGAAATTTTTAAACCGCACTCTAAAAATTGCTTTTAAGGATATTTGTGCTGGGTTTCTGGGATCTGAAACCTAATGCTGGGGTCCAACAGAAAATGAATGTACGACCTCCTCTCCATTTATAGGGACCTTCAAAAGGGACTAAGTGGTTGGCAGGTGCAGACTCATGGTTTCTGGAAGGAATTAACCTCAGTACAGGCCCTCAGTATTCATACAGGTAAAATTTGATAAAAGAACACACACACACACACACACACACACACAATGCATAAAATGTTAAATGACATAAAATATGAAATTTTGAAAAACGAGTGAGGAACTAAAAGTCTATCAAAAACAACCCTGCAGATTCTAACAAGAACACTCATAAGAGAACACTTCCACGGAAAGAAAAATATTTTCACGAAAATTTAAAACTCACAAATGAGATAAAGAGAATACTAGATACAGCTGGAAAGAGGGTTGATAAGCCATGACACAAAGCTGAGGAAATTACTCCAAATGAATCCAAGAGATAGAATGAGAGAGAAAACATGAACAAGAAATAAGTGTGGAGGACAGAGTGAGAAGTTCTTGCACCTGTCTAGTCCAAAGCAGAGGATGCAGAGGCTCAAGGAGATGATGGCAGAATTTTCCAAAACTCGTCAAACACATGAATGAGAAGGATGACTGAACACAGTGTGACAAGCTGGAAAAAATAAAGAGAAATGGACCAATCACATTGTAGGGAGACTACAGGACCCTGAAGACAAAAAACAAAAAACAAAACAACAACAACAAAAAAACCCCACATAACTTCCTCCCCTCCCCCAAAATGGCAGGTTGCCCAATGAGTGACATATTAAGAGCCAAATTAAGTGACACAATAACAGAAGCCAAATAATCCATTTTTCTGAGAGAAAATTACTGTCTGTGGCAATTATATACTGAGCAAAATGGTCTTTTAAGAATGAGGTAGTTTTATGAGATAGTCTTAGAAAATATCAATTAAATTAATGTGTACAGACTAATGAAAACTAATAGAAAAAATGGTCCCAGAAGAAATAGTGAGCAAAGGACTAGCAAATGTATGGAAATTTAAAGAGGCACTACACATACAAAATGATGGAACAATAAGATCTAATCTAGGGATTGACTTTTCCTTTTTTTTTTTCTTTTCTTTTTTCTTTTTTTTTTTTTTTTAATGTCTGAACTAAAGACTTGGACTTGAATTGTTCGAATGTCAAGAAGGAGTGTCTGGAGTTCAAGTGTCCTAAGGCATTTATATTGTCAGGAGGAGCATATGTTTTTATTAGCTTTAGATTTTTAAAAAGAAGGATGCATAATAAAATTTCAAGCAATAGAATCAAAAGCGCACATAGCAAAACTTAGCAACTGATTTGGAAGATGTAACAGGGAAAAAGAACAAATTGTTTTGAAACGCTGAGTAGAGTGGAGGGGCACCCACATATTATAATATAAGTCATCATACATTGAATATGATGCAAGTAAAACATAATTTAATAGGAAAAAGGGAAGAAGAGAGTTATTTAGTAACTAACTCTAGAGGTATTCCCACAAAGTAAGGAGTAGGCAAGAGTGCCCGTTATATTCACTACAATTTAACATTACTCTGGAATTATTACCCAGTGCAATTAAACAAGCTAAAACAATTAGGAGCATAAAAGTAAGAAAAGGAGAACTAAAACTTCCTCTATTGGAGTTAACAAGATGATATACATGAAAAACCCTAGAGAATCAATGATTGGATTAACTCAACAATAAAATCATTTAACAAAGCAGCAGGATACAAACATAAAATGCAAGGGTCAATGGTATTCACACATACAAATAACCAACAGATAGGGAAAACTCCATTTACAATAGCAATGAAAAAAAATTAAAACATTAAAATAAATGTAATAGGAAATATTTGAAATCTGTATATGAAAAAACTCTAATTCTCTCCAGAAGGACACAAAGTAGCTAAGAATAAAGACATCCTCGTTTGTTAGTAAAGCTTGGCATTGTTAGGATATTAGTTCTTACTAAGCTGGTTTATAAACTTAATGTGATCCAGTAAAATACCTATGAGATTTTGTTGTGAGAGAAGGTAAGTTGGTAACAGGGTCCATATGGAAAAATCAACACCCAAGAATATCTAGGAAAACATGCAAAGGAAAAGAGGTGTCTGTTCCCGGCAGATATTAGTGGACAGACTCAAAGTTCAGAAATGGACACAACCACATACCGAAATCTGATATATTATAAAGGTGGTATCTCAACCACTGGAGCAAACAGTCTTTTTAATAAGTAACGACAAAGATAAAATTTCACACATATGACACACCAACAGGAAGTCCAAATGGATCAGAGATGTAAATTTTTACTGTAAACAGTAAAGACTGTAAAGACGAAAAAAAATAAACATGGTGAATTCCTCCTCATTCTGTATTCAACAGAAGAAAATATGAACGAGTTGATACATTTGTCTACAGATAATTTTTTAAAAAGAACTTGGGGTAGCAAAAAAATTAGCAACGTGAAAAAAGAAATGACAAACAGGGAGAAAATATTTGCAACATATGTCTTGGAGAAAAGGCTGATATCGTTAAGGAACAAGTGATTTTTTAATTGAGGAAGAAAAGGTCAGAAATCTTCGAGAAAAATGGGCAAAGACCCAAAGACCTCACAGAACCGGATACCAAAACGGCCCTTCATCATATGAAACGAGCCTTCTCACGCACCGCGGATGGGAATACACGATGATAGAATCCTTGAGGAGGGAAGTTGGCCGGGATCTAACAAAACTGCCTGTGCATTTATTCTGTGGCCCAGCAATCTCTCAACGGGGGTCTCACCCAGAGATAATTTACAGTAATATGAAAATGCGTTTGCACAAGGTTGTTCGCTGCAGCTTAATTTGCAATGGCAACATTTTGGAAAGAATGCAAATGTCCAGGATGAGAAATGTTTTGAATAAACCCTGGTGCGTGCATGCAATGGAGCTCCGTGCAGCTGTAAAACAGAATGAGGAAGATCTCTGGATGTTGCTACAGAGTGATTCTAGGAGAGATTTTTAAGTGAAGAAAGCAAAATCGTGAGAAAAAGAGGCAAGAGTAAAAAAAAAAAAAAGTACGTATCTGCTTATTGTCACAAAAAGAGCTGTGTGAACGAAAAGCCAGAAGACAATAAAGTTGGTCGCTTACAAGAGGTGGCTGTGGCACGTGTTGAAAAGGATAGGAGACAGAATGACACTTCCCTGAGTCTCTTGGATTATCGTTGACTTTCGGAAGCCTGCTAACGACCCACATACATTCAAAAAGAAAATTTATCCACAGAGAAGGGAGGAAAGAAACCAACGCTAAAAGCAAGTTGGAAAAAAGATGAACCCATTGCATTTCAAGTGGGTACCGTGCCGTCCTGAAAGATAAGTTAATCCAAGTAACTGATTTGACACCATATTTGACTGTGGGGTGAGTGTGGAAAGAACTGAAAAATCCTGAACTATTTTTAGGAGATCTGTTCTTGTACGGTGGTAGGGACAAGGGGATTCAGAAATCATTTCGAGTGTATTAATAGGATTGAGCAGAAATAAATGCCTCAAAGTTACTCGGATTCAGGATGGTTTAGCCTCACAGATTTTTCTGGAGTTGGTAGAGCTGCTTCAGGCCCCGGACACGCTATGCACAACATCTTTTTCATTTCTCAGTCAGCTTCTCTTAGGGGGAAGATATGGGAAGAAAAACAAAAGACAAGAGGTCTTCTGATGGATACTAAGGTAGTGCGGAGGGCCAATGCATACTTCAGAGGTCCTCATCCTGGACCCCTAGGACCACTCTCCAAGAGTAGAGACACTTCTTTGCTGCATCCAGAACGTCTCCTCGCATAATTGTTGGCAATAATATAATGGTGAGGAGGCCAGTCTGCCTGAGTTTTCACCAGGCTCCATCACTTACTGGCTGGAAGGCTGTGGGCAAGTTACTTAACTGTGCCTAAGTTTCCTCACCAGTAAGAATATAAATACTGCATTGCGAGGACTGTGTGAGTGAATACGATAAAGCACAAATTCCAAGAAGATAGTAAAAATTTAATACGTTTACTTATTGCTTTCAATCTCCTTAACAAAGCCCTTTAAGTGGTGCGATTTTAGTCTCCTCTCCCGTAGCTGTATTCTGCAACGCACCTGTTTATTATTCCCTTTTAACCCAATCCTTTCCGATTCCCTCATAAGCCCTTAAGCTGACCGGGCCATATTCCTGGTAAACACTCACCGACCCCTGAACTTGGGTGCATCCCCAACTATCCACTCCCGTGTAGGCACGCCAACTAGACTCTGCAAAGAACCCGCGCAAAGCAAAGCCTTTTCCAGGTTAATCAGGAACGGGCTCTCTAGCCACAGAACACAAGGCTATAGGCAGAGGGAGCAACGGATTTAAGAGGCTTCTGACTCCAAACAACTCTCTGATGTCCTAAATCCCTACTCTGTTAAACGACTTCTTGAGGAGCCTGTTATTTAATTGAGGTAAGGCAGGGACATATTAAGAGAGATCTGTGCTTTCCGCTACTTCACACCGTTAAGGTTCCGCCGTGGCTCTGCCCTACCTTCTGTAGATCCCTTAACCTCCCTGTACCTTGGTTTCATCGGAAGTGGGGGGAACAACGGCTATCCAGTGGGGCCTGACTTTGTAGGTGAGTATGTGAGTGGCCTGTAATGCAGGCAGGGATCATCAGACGATACAGAGTCGAGCAGGGCATGGTAGGAGAGCAAATGTGATTTTACAAGTCCTGTGAGGACACTGAAGGGGTTTAGGCAAGTAACGTGACTGCCATTTGAAAATGGATTGGTCCGGGGCGCCTGGGTGGCGCAGTCGGTTAAGCGTCCGACTTCAGCCAGGTCACGATCTCGCGGTCCGTGAGTTCGAGCCCCGCGTCGGGCTCTGGGCTGATGGCTCAGAGCCTGGAGCCTGTTTCCGATTCTGTGTCTCCCTCTCTCTCTGCCCCTCCCCCGTTCATGCTCTGTCTCTCTCTGTCCCAAAAATAAATAAATGTTGAAAAAAAATTTAAAAAAAAAAAAAAAAAAAGAAAATGGATTGGTCCAAGGGGAAGTGAGAATACAGGCTGACCAAACCCTCTCACAGATGATTTGGCTGCTGCATGTTCCAAACCACCCAGGCAGTGGTCTGCTGGGTCACACATGCAAAATACATCCCTCTGTATTTCAGGGAGCCAGCCCAAAGCCTCATGTCCATTTTGGGCTTGGATCACTGACGCCCCACTCGGGCTGGGAGGGACAGCATGTTTTGGCTGTTGGGTAATGTCTTACATCTTGCAACATGTGGCTTTGATCTATTTGAGTGGGATCCCCTGTCTGTTTAGCTGACATCATTATTATAACCTCTTTGGCACTCACGAGGTGAATTTGGTCCCTTCAAATTTTTTCTTTTAATTCTGCAGTCAACTTGTCTCGATATTTTACTGTTATTACATTAATTAGAGGATTTCCTCTTCTTTCCCGTAAGTGGACGTTTGAAGAAATAATCCCAGGTTCAAATCCTTTCCATATCGACATCACCTATATGCTCAGTTGTTTGGCCGAATTGCTGTTGCTTCGTTTGTTTGCTTGCCTTTGAATAAATAACGTTTCAAGGGCTGGATCTACATGGTTCCGCTAATTAGTTTGACCAGTTCTTTTTTCCGATTTTGATTCAGGCCCGTCAGGTGTTACGTAGATAGTTTTTATGTACTGAATACCTGTCGATCCCTGTTCTGTCTCTACGAGGCTGTACCTCGGAGACTGTCCGCTCTTCCCACCGTGGCCATTTCAGTTCTCATGTTCCATGGCTTTGGATGGTGTCGAGTATACTGGAGGAGGACAGACATCGCATGGCTTCCTTGTAGTTATGATGTTATCAACTTACGCCAGGTGGGTTCTCCGAGGATCAGAGACACGTATGAGAATGATAAAATAGCACCACTTAGTATAGTAACAAACTGAAAACAATCCAAATGCCCACTAACAGTCACATGGCTAAATTGATAAAATATAAAACAGCAGTAAAAATCAGGAAGCTGCTGATACATGCAACAATATGAATAGGAATGGGTATACAGGTGTCATGTATGGATATATACATGTCACACATGTATGGGTGTCTGCCACATAAGGCAGACACAAAGAGTACATACGGTGGTATGATTTTATTCATAAACACAGAGATAGGGGAAAAAATCACAAAGTGAAAAGTCAGGATAATTGTCAGTTTCCAGAAGCAGTGACTAAGAGGTACCAAGAAGATCCCAAGTTTCTGCAGCGTATGGGTTCTTCTCTGTCTTGATGTGGGTTGTGCTCACTTTCTGAAATTCCATCTAGCTACACACTAATGATTTCACATTTTTTAAAAATGTCTATTTATCCATTTTGAGAGAAGGAGAGCACGAGCAGGGAAGGGGCGGAGAGAGAGAGAATCCTTAGCAGGTTCCTCACTGTCGGCGTGGAGCCCGATATGGGGCTTGATCTCATGAACTGTGAGATCATGACCTGAGCCGAAATCACTTAACCGACTGAGCCACCCAGGCGCCCCTGACTTCACATTTGGACACGTAGATATTTTACTTTGATGGAAAGTTTTTAATCAAGCAAAATAAAATGAAGTACATACAACTAAAACGCTAAGATCTGATAGAGCTAGGTAACTTCCTGGTAGTACACAGGTGTTGGTTACATCATTTTTTAAAAATTCATTATAAAAAGTTTAAATTTTTTTTTCAACATTTATTTATTTTTGGGACAGAGAGAGACAGAGCATGAACGGGGGAGGGGCAGAGAGGGAGACACAGAATCGGAAACAGGCTCCAGGCTCTGAGCCATCAGCCCAGAGCCCAACGCGGGGCTCGAACTCACGGACCGCGAGATCGTGACCTGGCTGAAGTCGGACGCTTAACCGACTGCGCCACCCAGGCGCCCCTAAAAATTCATTATAAAAAGTTTAAAAGAACTTGAAGAAGTTCTTTTGAAGTCAATTCTAAGCTTTCTCATCCTGTTGGGAATCTGCTTAGTGATTGAAGTTCATCGATTAAGGGAAAAAGACACCCGGCTTAACTGGTCAGATTGAAAATAAAAATGTAGAAAATATTATCATGCAAATTCCAACCAAAGTTGATATAACTGTGTTATAATTGTATATAACTGTATATAACTGTGGACATATTTTGTGCTATAGTAAAAAATGCCATGCGGAAAACTTACCGGAGAACACTAAAGCTGGTCCTAGAAAAAATTATAAGCTGAAGTTACATATTAGAGGAATAAAGATGGAAAATTGCCAAGTTAAAAAAAAAATCTAAGGATGTGAAAAAAAAAAAAAACCCCAACAACATAACCCTGACCAGAACAGAAGAAAGAACATTTTAAAATAAAAGTTAAGATGAACGAAATAGAAAACACAGATACTATTGAGATTGTGGTAGCTAACACTAACCAGGAGTTAGTTCTTCAGAAAGATGATAAAACTGAAAAAACCCTTAGTTGAATTGATTTAATAGAGTAAGCCCAATAGGTATTAAGAAACAAAAGATCTGCAGATAATACACAGACAATATGTAATATTATGAACAACCTTATAAGGATGAATTTGAAAATTTAGACAGGGACGCCTGGGTGCCTCGGTTGAGCGCCCAACTTGGGCTCAGGTCATGATCTCACGGTTTGTGAGTTTGAGCCCTACGTCGGACTCTGTGCTGACAGCTCAGAGCCTGGAGTCTGCTTCGGATTCTATGTCTCCCTCTCTCTGCCCCTCCCCTGCTCATGCTGTGTCTTTCCCTCTCTGTGTCAAAAATAAATAAACTTTAAAAAAAAAAGAAAACGTAGACAAAATGAACGAAAGAGTCACTTACAAAAGCAAACCAAATGGCAAATAGAAAGCTTCTTGCTCTGAAAACTAGTAAATGAAATCACTCATCAAAAAACATTTTTTTTTTCTTTCTTTATAAAGCAAACTCCTGGACCACACAGCTTCAGTGAAAGAATTCTATCAAATATTCATGGTCCAGATAATGTAAATCTTAACCGAGCTACTCAAGGACCGGATTGAATTCATGAGTTTGAAATTAATATTGTAGAGATGTTAATCCTCCCCAAACGTACAATCTCAATTAAAATGCCAACAGTTGCATTTGAGTAATTTGCAAAGCTAATTTGAAACTGATACAAAAATATAAAGGTCTGAGAATAGCTAAGACGGCATAAGGAAGAATAAGGTGTGAGCCCTTGTCCTACCAGTTAACAAGATACTTTAAGCTATGGTGCCTGAATGGCTCAGTTAGTCAAGCAACGGACTTTGGCTCAGGTCGTGATCTCATGGTTCGTGGGTTTGAGCCCCACATCAGGCTCTGTGCTGGCAGCTCAGAGCCTGGAGCCTGCTTTGGATTCTGTGTCTCCCTCTCTCTCTGCCCCTCTCCAGCTCTGTTTTGTCTCTCTCTCTCTCTCTCTCTCTCTCTCTCTCAAAATAAATACATAAATAAATAAATAAATAAATAAATAAATAAATATTTTAAAAAAGATGGTGTATTTCTGGCACACCAATGTACAAACAGAACAATGGATCGTAAAGGATCACCCAGAAATAGACTATGCACGTGTGGATCCTTTTTCTATGACATATATTATAACAGGTCATCAAGGATAGAGTTTTTAATGAATAGTGCTGGGAAGGTTGGGTATATCTACTTAGAAACCTCACTCTATATAAAGACATCAATCCAAATGAAATAAAGATAATCATAAAAAACAAAAGTATGAAGATTTAAGAATAGGATATAGGAAAATATTTTCATAACTCACAGTGGGGAAAATACTTCTTAAACAAGATGTAAGAAACATAAACCATGTAGAAAAAATTATAAACTAACCTGACTACTATTCATTTAAGAATTTCTGTTAATCAAGAGGTATATTAAGAGATTGAAAATATAACCCACAGAGTAGAGGATTTTCTAAAAATATATCCCAAGGAAGACCACTGCCCAAAATACATAAGGAACTAAGAATCAATAAAATTAGGAACCCGATAGAAAAGGAAGCATGAGAATTGGAACAATATTTCACAAAGAAGGAAACTTTAATAACAAGTAAATGTAGGAGGAAAGGTTTAACATCATTACAGTCAGAAAAATGAAATTAAATCCACCAATACATGCTATGGCATTATCCGCCCCCCCCCCGCCCCAATGGGAAAAAATGTAATTATCTGACAATACTGGGGAAGATAGGACCTCTCATCTACTGCTAGTGAGAACATGAACTGCTTCATCAATTTCGGAAAACAACTTGGAATTATTTCGTGAGTTTATACTTATATGAACATAATATTAAACAAAGAATTAAAAAAAAGCAAATTTAGTGTGATCCATTTCTAGAATTTTTATAAGCAGGAGTGTCAGTAATATATACAAAGGATGTATAAATGGTGAAAGCATTTTTTTTTTAAGCAAAGGAAAGGAATGATTATCAAAAAGGTTAGAACACAAATTATTTGTGAGGAAGTCCATCTGGGAGGGTCGCAGAGGGAGCTTTTAAACTACTGTCAATGTCTTTTTTTTTCTTTTTTAAAATATTCTTAATGTTTATTTATTTTTGAGAGATAGACACAGAGCATGAGCAGGGGAGGGTTAGAGACAGAGGGAGACACAGAATCCAAAGCGGGCTCCGGGCTCTGAGCTGGCAGCACAGAGCTTGACTTGGGACACAGAGCCCGATGCAGGGCTCGAACCCACGAACTGTGAGATCATGACCTGAGCCAAAGTCAGACGCTTACCAGCTGAGCCACCCAGGCAACCCTACTGTCAATGTTTTCTTAACCTAGATGCTGTTTGCACAGGTGCTAATTTTAATAGTAGTATTTAAAACGTATATGTTTTTATGGATTTCTTGGTGCATACAATATATTTTAGAGTAAAAAAGGAAGAAAAGTGAAAATTCCAGGAAGCTGAGTCTTAATGAGACTTGGCCCCTTCCCAACGGGGGAGACATCCAGTCAAAGCAAACATGTCTTGCCTCCTCGCAGCATCGCACTTGGTTGGACGGGATCACCGGGATACTTTCGCTTTCTCGAGCTACAGCCTTTGGTCACAGGCTGTCAGGAGACTATGTAGCAAGAGCATAAGGACGTATAGGTCACCCGCAGTGTGGGAAGTCTTTTGCAGGTTTTTAAAGCAAAATCCACACTTACCAACAGGCGTGGACTACAGAATCTCCTAGTAAAACAACGTGAGGTCTACATTTTCCGTGACTTCTCCGGTTCTATAAAATCCTTTCTTTCTTGTGTGCATGTTCTAATCGCCACATTCTCCTACTACCCAATTACAGGAGAAACTAAACAGCAAGTAGAGAACTTTTAGTAAATGGCCCCTTATTAACAGACTAGCTCAGCCTAAATATAATTGCCTCAGGATAATTACTTTTAACTTCCTTTTTGTATCATCCTTAGGTCACTTCTAATTATTGTCAGTCTCATACTGGACTGTAAAAATCTCGGAGACACAGGACCCTATCGATATCATTCACCTCTATAGTCCCAGCTCGTAGAAGAGGGCCTCGCGTAGAGAAGGTGTTCAGTAGATATTTGTCAAACGATAAATAAAGGAAGAAAGGGACACACGGATCAGCGAACATTTAACGCAACATTCAGCGGCCCCTTCGTACAGTTGCAAGTTCAGAAGTTTCTCTTCTTCCTTTGTTTTTATTACCAAGCTAATTTCCCACAGAGTCAGTGGATAGACGAGGAAGCGTGTGATTTAAAGGCAAATATAATCAATAGGAATGTCAATTAAATTAAAAACAGAAGAGAAATATTTTCCATTTCAACACTCAACGATGAAAAAAAACAAAATAAAAAGAGATGATAGTCAATTTTGGCAAGGCTGCAGGGAAAAAGCACTCTGCTATGGGGAGTATAAATTATTAAAAGATGCATGAGGACAATTCATCAAAATGGACCAAAAACCTTCCAAATTCCGTTTCTAGGCATCTATCCTTAGGAAACACCAACAGATGCACATAAAAAATGGTGGGACACTGTTCACTGTAGCATTATTAATAATTGGGCGAAGCCAGAGACATTCTAAATTAACCCCCCACACAGGAAGTAGGTTCAACAAGTCAGGGTATATTAATTCCATACAATACTATGAGTCGTTAGTATTTGTGTTGCAAGAAAATATTTAATGACATTGGAACACCATCACTGTATATTATTGGGTTTAAAAAAAATGAGATTGCAAATAACTATAGTTGGTATCATCCTGTTTTTGTAGGAAAAAAAATCATATACGGGCATAAAAAATGCGTAATATAAGCCCTAGACAAATATACATAATATTAGAGTGCTCGGCTTTGTGTGGTGTCGTTATGAGTAATTTTCAGTGTTTTTTTTCTACTTTCTAATTTTTTACATTGAATTTATATTTCTTTTGTAGTGAAAGGAAGTGGTAAAAGTTAATTAAATTCTAGTAAAAGGTATTAGAACCATAGGAAAAGACTAGAAGGATGCCCAATAAAAGTTAAATAGCTCTTCTCTCTGGGTATCAGATTCTGGGTGATTTATTTATTTTTCACTTGAAAGTATTTCTAATTTTTCTGCAGTGATCTCACAGTACTTTTGTAATAAGAAAAGCCATAAAATTCCATTTAATTGTAATAAAATGTATAGAATGGCAGAGGAAAATTTGGAAAGCTATACAGCAAAAACAAACAGCAGTTTCTAATTCCTGGGTGGACCATAAAGGGAGTTGTATATTCTTTCCCCTTTTTCAATACTTGATCCAACTTTTAGACCGAGTGTGGAATATGTCCCTAATGAAAGCAAAGAAGATGTTATTACAAAGAACTTCTCGTCCGTCAAATTACGAAGTCTCGTAGAGTAACCAAAGGACCTAGATGAGTCACCTGGAAGGTTCTGAAAAGCTGATGGAATGGGCCGTTGAGAGCAAAGCAGTACCTTCTCTCATAAGAATTGTCACTGAGGAGAAGAGAACAGTAAATGTCTATCCGTGTTTGTCAAAACCTAGGTCAAAAAAGTGGTACTCGAAACATCAAAGCTGGGTTCACAAGGCTCGCTTCCACCTATGACAGTCTAGCTGCATCTAGTTTTTAAATACACAAGACAATATTGCAATGACAGATTATCTGACAAGAATTCAATAGTTCAGTGGAATAATTGCTTTGGGAACTGACAACCTTATCCACTGAAAAGTCAACACGTAAACCCAACGAGGGGGAAGAGAGGACCATTGGCCTCAGCAAAGACAGTTTGCAAGAGATCCCTTATGTGCTACAGGCACATCTGTATGGATGGGAATTAACCTAGAGGAAGCCATTTGGAATTAATAAAATTCTGAATTTTGGAAGATTCTAAAAAAACTCTAATTGTAATACTCTTCCATAGAGTAATTGTAGTTACTTGTGAATCATTATTAAATAGGGCCTGAATGGGGGCGCCTGGGTGGCTCAGTTGGTTCCACGTCCCAACTGTGGCTCAGGTCATGATCTCACGGTTCGTGGATTTGAGTCCCGCATCAGGCTCTGTGCTGACAGCTCGGAGCCTGGAGCCTGCTTCGGATTCTGTTTCCCTCTCTCTGCCCCTCCCCCCCCCCAACCCCCCTCTCTCTCAAAACTAAATAAACACTAAAAAAAATTATATATAAATAAATAAATAGGGCCTGACTCACTGAAAATTTGTTTTAAATCATTTACTAACATACAAAGCTTTTTCATGTTTACTTGTTTTTATTACAGTGCTGTGAAACAGTTAAGACAACCCGAAATGTTAGAGTCCCAGCATCACAGGAAATGCGGCAGAGGAAGACTTTGAACCTTGGTCATCTGACTCTGAGGCCAAGACCCTTCACACCACAAAAACTCTGTTCCGGTTCTAATTGGTTATAGATCATTGCCAATAAACCTTGGGTTGACTGAAGCCCATCACATCCTTCCTTTTCCTGGGCTGGTTCCATGGGGCATCTGAAGTCTTAACGCCACGTTTCTTCCTCGTGGCATCCTTGGGCAGGGAGGCCTGCAGAGATATCCTGCTGTCAGGTCACCATTGAGTGATCATATGTTTCCACTGAGTGAAAGTGCCATCGCTAAGGCTTTGACACCAGTGGAAGGGTTTGGGGTTTGTTTTGTTTAATTGCATCGCGGACGAGGCGGAAAGCGGAAGCCAGGAACTGGAAAGGAAGGAGAGACAGGCAGCATTGGGGAGGGACTTCAAAGGGTGCAGCCCCTGGGGGGGGGGGTGACAAGACAAGCCGGGGGGCCGCCTGGGCGAGTCTGCTGTAAGGAGTTTAATAAAGTCACAGAAGCCGCTGGTTGCATTAGGCCACACTCAGAATGACGGAAAAAGCCCACATAGCACAGGCTGATTTGGCAGTAATCTGAGGTAGAAACGCATTAATCCAATTACTTTTTCTGGCACCCCAAGCCGCTCACTACCTACAAGCTTTTAGGAGCTTACATAACCCCAGGGCTAGAGTGATAAAATGAGCCCCAGAATAAACAAATTTCATTTCAGGCCAGGGTGAGTCACCCTGGGAGGCCCTTATGGCCACCGGCCATGTTTCCTCCAGTGAATGAACTGGCAACTCCCAGGTCTGCCCCTAGGAAATCTCTTTCTCCTCTGTCCTATTCTCTAACCGATGCCCTCGGCTTTGAAAGACAAAACGCACTTCCCCTCCCACCCCCATTTATGCAGTGACAGTCTGGGGTGTCACAGACAAGCTTTCGGCTGTTCTCAGGTTTATCGATGACCCAGGCGTGGATGCGTCCAGTCTCAGGGGACGGTGTTTGCAAACGCGGGCGGGCTAAGGAAGGAACATTGTTAAGCACGACCCGGGGAGAAATTACAATTTCAGAACTGGAAGAAAGGAGGCTGGAAAACCATGTGATCCCCCCCTTTCCTTGTTGCAGATTTAAGACATAAAATAATATAGACCATTCTGTATAAAATGTATACAAATGGTTTTGATCTGTTCTTTGAAAAACATGGGATTTTACAAGCAGAAAAGACCTATGCACTGGGATGGCAGCCTGTTTGCCTTTTGCCTACGAATGTCGATCAGTTCGTAGAACCATTTGCATCATCCTGTTGAAGCGGTCCGGACTCCAGAAAGAGGGCCGTGAGGTCGGGTTGGGATGACGGCTCTCTATTTCGGTATCTTACATTTTAATACTTAAGTGATCACACAAAGCAACAACTGTAGTCACCCAGGCTCCATTTCTTCATCCTTTCTAATTACTGTGCCACAAGCGTTCGCTTCTAGTCGGTTGTTGGAATTCAGTATCTGGCGGCTCAACAGAAGTTACAGGCACAAACTTGACCGGAAGGACGTTCCAAAGACTCTGAACCGTCATGAACTTACTTTCCAAACAAATGGGTGTCGCTGAGTCCACACATGGTAGAACACTGATTGTATCCTGGGGAGTTCTGCAAAGCCACTTCCATATCACTTTGGAATAAAACATAATGGCTAGAAAAGAATACAATGTTTATAAAAACATGAGAAAAACGAGGTAACGAGGTAACATGTATTGACGCTTACCTATGTATTATTGAAACAAACAGTGACTGTTGCAATTACTTCGAACTTAGTGAAAAAAAAATTATTTGTTTTTCAGGGAGGACGTGGACATTTCATCCCGGGCATTTTTTTTAGAATTGCCTACTCTCAGTGCTAATAAAAGACAGTTGAACTTTGAATAGTTTTACTATTTTTTTTCTTTTCATTTTTTTTCCTTCTTTTTTAATTTTAGAGACAGAGAGAGAGTGCTTGTGAGCAGGGGAGAGAGCCACAGAGGGAGAGAGAGAGAGAAAGAGAGAGAGAGAATCTTAAGCAGGTTCCACTCTCGGCATGGAGCCTGATGTGGGGCTTGATCCTACAATCCTGGGATCGTGACCTGAGCTGAAATCAAGAGTTGAACACTCAACTGACTGAGCCACCCAGATGCCCCTGTTTTGTTATTTTGTGTAGACAGTGTCCCCCCCCCCCCCCCCCCCCGATAGCCTGCCCAGAGGCAGCTCTCACGACTCCCTTGCACACTGCCCATGGCATCTGCCAGGTATTTGTGCCCTGATGGTCTGTAAGTCTCATTTTGGGACTTACAGTGAAAGGACCTGTGTTAGCACAGGTACGGAGGACAGAGCTTAGATTGAGGCTTTAGTCACTTGATTCAGAGAGTTCTCTGATCTATTGAATCATCTCCATTTCCCTTATCCTGCAAAGTCACCTCTGTCAAGCATTGACTTTCAGTCTCGTATGGATCTATCTCTGTGCTCCCTGTTTGGTTCAGCGTACCCATTCCTACACCGGTCTACATCAGCTCACTCATTGCGCTTGTACAACAATCTCGGATGACAGGTAGGGTAGGTGCCCACTGGGATTCTTCTTTCAGAATGATCATGGATTTTCTTGGCCTTGATTCTCTTCATTGAATATGTGAGGATCCGCCTCTCCTAACACCCTATCTGGCTCCAGAGGGAAGCGTATTGAGATTTTTCAAATTGGATTTTGTTTTCATTTGTAAATCACTTTGGCAGGAAATATCACCTTTACGATATTAACTTTTTTTGATCTATCTCTCCTTTTGTTTCCATTAACATCTTTCCATCGTACTTTAGATTTCCCCGTAAACACATGGCTACGAATTTCGTAAGTTTCATACATTGACTTTTTGGTACTGTGTATTTTGTGAAAGAAGATGTGGTATGTATATACAATGGAATATTACTCAGCAATCAAGAAGAATGCAATCTTGCCATTTGCAACAACGCGGATGGAACCAGGGTGTGTTATGCTAAGTGAAGTAAGTCAGTCAGACAAAGACAAATATCATGATTTCACTCATATGTGGAATTTAAGAAACAAAACAGATGAATACAGGGGAAGGGAAGCAAAAATAAGATAAAAACAGAGAAGGAGACAAACCATAAGAGACTCTTAAATACAGAGAACAAACGGAGGGGTGTTGGGTGGGGAGGGGATGGGCTAAATGGGCAAGGGGCATTAAGGAGGGCACTTGTTGGGATGAGCACTGGGTGTTATACGTAAGTGATGAATCACTAAATTCCATTCCTGAAATCCTTATTATGCTCTGTGTTAAGTAACTTGGGTTTAAATTTAAAAAAGAGAAAAAAAATAAATAAAATAAAATTTTTATGGAATTTGCAAAAAAAAAAAATCTAACCCTTAGTCTCTGGTACATAGAAATGCAATTGACTTCTGTATATCAATTTTTATATCATGCAATATTGCTACAATCTCTTATTAATTCTAACACCATACCTGTAACATTTTTTTTTTTAGATTTTCTATGTAGAAAATTATATAATCAATGAATAAGGTACAGGTTCCTTCCTTCCTTCCTATTCAATTCTTTTTCCCTACAATTTATTTTGTGCTTGTGTGTGTTGCATGTTGTGTTGTGTGTGTGTGTGAGTATTATATACTTCCTTGTCTTATGGCTCTGGCTAGGATCTCCCAAACAATGCTAGATGGAAATGCTGACGCTGAAAATTCTTCTCGTGTTCCTGATTTTAAAGGGGATGTTTTTAACATTTGTCTACTAAGGAAAATGTTTGCTGAAATGTTTAACTAAATGCGTATTATCAGATTAAGGAAGTAATAATCTATTCCTATTTGTTAAATACTCATTGTTGTTTTAAAGGCCAGGTGATTATGGCTTGTCCTCTGCCTGCCTCCTCATCCCCTGTCCTCTCTGCTGCCTGCAGTGCCCTTTGCTCATGCTCCTCTCAGAGGAAGGATCTCGCATTGTTGAACCACTGCCACCTTTGGGTTTGGGTGTGGAGGGAGTGGAAGTGTCTTTTGGGACAGGATAGAGTGAACCATAATCTGTTCCTTACAGATTTGGAGATCAGAAAGAAAAACCTCCTGGAGAGCATCTGTTCAGTGCATGAGATGAGATACTCTTGCAGGTTACAAAAGGGTCTATAGATGGTCTAAGTCCTTGGGAGTAGATGCTGATAAACCCCAAGTGTGAGGAGGGAGGACAATGTTACAAAACAGCATTGTCAGCACAGCGTGAAGCGGCCTCAATCCTCACGTTGACGGCTTCCAATGTGAGAGGGGGCAGCGTGGAAGGAGGCTAACTCTGAAAGATTTGGTGGAAGAGAGACTTTGCAAACAAGCTTGAAGGACAGAGGTTATCAGCCAGGAAAGCTGGAACGAGACCATGAAAGGCACAAAAGTGGGGATTCGCAGCCATACACAGAATAACAGAGTCTTCAGAGACCACAGTTTTACATTCTGGCTTGTTTTGTTTTGTTTTGTTTTTTTCCCAAGGAGTAAACTAAGGTCCAAAGACTTTGGTGACATTTTCACGATAAGTTAGAGACAAAACTAGGACGAGAACTCAGGGCCCCGGATTCTACTGAATTATACCATCTCTCCAACGTCAGCCAAGGATGCAGCTGGGGGGAACGCATTGCTCTGAGATGTAACATTTTGCTTAGCTTTTATGCATCAAATACCACAATATCAACTCCCTGCTAATGACGACATTCCCATTCTCAAGTAGCCCAACTAGACGACACTCCTGGCAGGGTTTTCCAGGAGTCCGGGTGGGCCAGGAACTATCATGGCGGCTGGAAAAATGCCATGAATTAAAGAATGCCTTTAACTCATTCATCATCGCTGTTACAGAGGAGCCTCAAAGCATTGGCTCGTCTCCTGGAAAATTTGGCAACTAGTTTTGCGAGCCTGACTCCACTGATTGCACATCTCATTATTGGCCAATCAACGAGACCACCATTCTTGAAGCTTCTCAGTTTTCCGTGTCCGTAGTACCCGAGACTTGAAACGCAGATTTAAAAGGGCTTCACGGCTTTCCACTCGAGGGTGCTTGGCAACACAAAAGTCAGTTTGAGAAGGTGCACCTCCCTGGTTCAAAGTCACCCACGTTAAGGTTAAGATAGCGGGAGCCTGGGGCTTGCCAAGCAGACAAAATGAGAAGGGTTCTGAACTGTAATACTCCAAGCATGAGCGAATATCACAAACACAATGTTGTTCAAATGAAGTCAGACACAAAAGAGTACAAACCATACCACTCCTTTTAGATAATGATGTTAAAAGAGGCAAAACCCGGGCGCCTGGGTGGCTCAGTCCCGTTAAATGTCCGACTTCGGCTCAGGTCATGAACTCGCTGTTATTTGTGAGTTCGAGCCCCGCATGGGGCTCTGTGCTGCCAGCTCAGAGCCTGGAGCCCACTTCGGATTCTGTGTCTCCCTCTCTCTCTGCCCCTCCCCTGCTCGTGCTCTTTCTGTCGCTGTCTCTCTCCAAAAAAGTTAATTAATTAATTAATTAAACATTTAAAAAATAAGAATAATAAAGATAAAAACAGCCTTGTTATTAGGAATCTGGAAAGTGAGGAAGAGCTGCCCCTGCTGGGACCCGACAGATTCTTCCGGGAAGTTCGTAAGTTTATTTGTTTCTCTATCTCAACGCTGGTTATGTGGGTTTGCTCACTTCACCAAATCCTGTCAAGCTGCAACTGATCAGTTGCTCGATTTTCCATACCTACGTTAAACTTCAATCACATCTGGGGTGCCTGGGTGGCTCAGTCGGTTAAGCGTCCGACTTCAGCTCAGGTCACGATCTCGCGGTCCGTGAGGTCGAGCCCCGCGTCGGGCTCTGGGCTGATGGCTCAGAGCCTGGAGCCTGCTTCCGATTCTGTGTCTCCCTCTCTCTCTGCCCCTCCCCCGTTCATGCTCTGTCTCTCTCTGTCTCAAAAATGAATAAAACGTTAAAAAAATTAAAAAAAAATTGTAATAAGCTTCAATCACATCTGCAAAAAAAAAATCGTAAGAATTAGGGGAGGGGCGTCTGGAATGAATTTCTAATTAAGAAGGAAGACAGCATTATGGTTTGTTAGAAATCCTTACATTCAACTTTACTTCTTTGCTTGTCGGTAATAGGGTTGGAGAACGAGAGGAAAAGACGGGAGAAACGCCAACCACATGTAAGCCACTGTGACTGGGTCCGAGCCGGTTTAGGCAAGTACGCAAGCTCTAAACTGGGGTGCCCCCTGGGGAATCTTTCAAAGTATAAACTAAAGTCAGTTGAAATCAATTCTGCAAATCTTCACTGCACTCTATTCTCTGCGTGGAACAGAAAGTACCATAGGTAGCTCCTCGCCAGTCAAGGAATCTGTCCCCAGCTGGATTCCAGTCAGGAAGTGACTCTCCCCCTCCTCGCTCCCCACACAGAGTTACAATTCTTTTTCCTTTACTGCAGGGTGGCAGCAAAAACAAAGCAAGGGTAAAGGACACAGAGAAGTCAGATGCGAAGTAGAGAATCGTGGGCCAGAGGGAGAAGTCTGAAGATCACCGACTGTCTCAGAGCTTAACGGATAAAGAAACTCTCCTTGGGAATAAAGTGACAAACTCTATTAAGCTTTGAATAAATGTCTGTGTAAATAAGGACTTCGATTTTCAGAAGCAACATCTTATACCAATGGGAGCTTGACATGCACCATATACGACGTAGAGCTGTGTATCTTATCATTCATTTGCTCTGTGTCAAACACTGGGAGTGTAAATAGAACAGATGAAGCCTCTGCTCTTGAGTTTGGAATTTTAGTGTGAAGGCTGGAAAGAGGGAGAGCGTATATAAATAAGGAGGTAAATACGTAACATGTCAAATCGGTAATACGTGCGAGGTCCGGGTGAGGAGGTCAGAAAGCGCTGAGGAGGAGGGTTGATATTTTACATGCAGTGGTTATGGAAGCTCTCACGACTCAGGTGGCATTTGAAAAAAAGTCTCAGGAAGTGAGGGAGTGAGATATTTAGATACGTGGGAGAAGAATGCTCCAGGTCAAGGGAAGAGCAAGTACAAGTGTCCCGTGGCAGGAATGAACTTGGCTTTCAAGGAACGACTAAACCGATGTTGCCTGAGCAGAGCGAGAAGGGAAAGGATGGCAAGAGAGGAGATCAAAGGTAGCAGAAGCCAGATCGCAAGGGCCCTTGTGGACCATGATCAGCAGTTGGCCGAGTGCAGTGGAGACCCAGTAAAGGTCCTTAAGATGAGGGACGTAGTGGAACTCAAAAATTCGTTTCGGTTTCTAGTTTAAGAGTATGCTCCACAGGAGAAAGAGCTAAAGTGGGGAGAGTCACAAAAACTTCCTGCAAGAACCCCGAGGAGAAATTGCTGAGGCTTGGCACCGGGCAGCAGCACTGGAGAGAGGGAGGACTAGAGGCAGGGTGGACAGGAATTCTCATAGATTACACAGAAGATGTCTAAAGAGGTGCAAAGCTCATAGTCTCTCTTTTAACAGCTGTACCTGTACAACCATAGCTAAATGAATGATAGTGTTTGCATTTCAGAGTTTCATTTAAATAATTCTCAGTGAACCTTTTCTCTATCTCTTCAACTTTCTAAGATCCTCCCTAAGCATTGTTAGAGGTGTACATATAAATGGGACAGTTATTAATCAGAAACCTATGCCACGATTCATCGATCTGTTCAACAAATATTTGCCAAGTTCCCACTGTGTGTTGGGCACTATACTGAGCAGAGGGGGACACAAAGGGGAGCAAGACGGACCTGACACATGCCGCCACGGAACAGAAACTGGAGTTGAGAGAAGACGAAACGAAATAAGACACTCTTCTTCCCGATTGCTGTATCTGTATGTTATACCATCGAGGTTAAGAACACAAGGTTCTGAACAAGATAGACCTGGGTTCAAGGACTATGTCAATTCTCAGTCGTGTGACCTTGAACAATTGACATAAGCTTTTTAAACCTCATTATCTCCTCGGGGAAATGAAGGTGCTAATCCTATCTTAGGAAAACAACTGTAAGAACTAAGAGGAGATGAAAACATCTACCCCACACGGGGCTTTGGTAGATAGGAGCAATGTGTGAAGGCAGCTCTGTTTTAGGTCTGTTATTACACAAGAAAGCCTGTTTCTGACAGAATGAGCTCTGTATCAGTTGCATCTTTAAATCTGACTTCCGAAGAAAGCTCGAACAAGTACAGATAAAGATGCCAAGTTACAGCCTCCCAGGGTAAACCTGTACACTCACCACCTCTTTGCCACACGCCATTGGGCCATTATCCAGGAGAGTTTCCTAGTTTCTAGATCATCAGTGAACGTTTCTGCCTCTTTTTCCCACCTTCCTTTCATCGACCTTTTAACCAGTTTACTCCTTGTGTGCACTTTGATCAAACTTGAGTATTTGAAAAGAAAACAAAAAACAAAAACCAATCAGATCTTAAAGCAAAACAAAAACCCCCACAAACTTGTTTTAGCTTTGGGATAAGATTTCGCAGTTAATGAAAAAGAAATGACTGGTGCAATTGAATTGGGAGCTAAATGTGGACCTACTTTATTCATTTGTTTTTGCTTGCCAAAAACCTGGAAAATAGACAATTTTCTGTTCTTTACTGTCCTTCTCTGGTAATGACCTTGTTTCAGGTGCAATTTCCGATGTGAACAGGCACTATTTCTGACATTTCCCCCAATTTCCCTCCACCCTCATGCCTCTAAAAACAGAGAAAGCATGGGGCAAAACACATTAGGAAAATGTTAGCTAGTTCATTGAAAACAGGTCTTTTCTTTTTTACAAACGTCGTTCCCAAGCTAGAATTTTCACAATAAAATGCCATTTCCAGATGGGAGAAATATTCACAAAATCTTAGCAATTAAAGATGTTCAAAAACAAGGTTCAACAGAGTAAATCTGAAAATCGAATTGGCTTTACTCAGCGATTGGTGGATCCCCCAGGACCTGTACCAAAGGAAATGATCTTATAAGCAGAAACAGGGCGGGGCAAGGAAGGTATTAGCAAAAGAAAAGAAAAGGAAAGATGGTCTCAGGCAAGGTCACCTTCCCTTAGGGGGAAGGGCAGAGGGTTTTATCATCCAGATGATCTCACCAGTGCTGATCATGAAATTCCCGCCTGATTAGTTTAAAATTCCTCTCCTGGGGGAGGCTGAAACTGCAGTTAGTTTAGACACGAAGTCTTGGTAGAACAAGTGACTATTTTGAACATGTGGCTTCTTTTTAACAAAAAGATATTAGATATTATGAATCCCTACATTTTTTAAACGAAAAAAGTGGGGGCGCCTGGGTGGCCCAGTGGGTTAAGCGTCCGACTTCCCCTCAGGTCATGATGTCATGGTTCATAAATTCAAGCCCAGCATTGGGCTCTGGGTCGATAGTGTGGATCCTGCTTGGGATTCTCACCCTCTGCCTCTGCCTCTCTCTCTTTCTCTCTCTCTCAAATAAAAATAAATAAATAAACTTAAAAAAAAATCAAAATAAAAGAAGAAAGTGAGCCTGACAAGGTTGGAATGTTACTGAGTCAACGAGTTTATGCAACTAATCCATTGGGGGCCCAGTATATTCACTTCATGTTTTCTGCAAAATAGTGGACTCTGACACGAGACTGAAGAGACTTTAAAAATGCATACCTTGGGGCGCCTGGGTGGCGCAGTCGGTTAAGCGTCCGACTTCAGCCAGGTCACGATCTCGCGGTCCGTGAGTTCGAGCCCCGCGTCAGGCTCTGGGCTGATGGCTCGGAACCTGGAGCCTGTTTCCGATTCTGTGTCTCCCTCTCTCCCTGCCCCTCCCCCGTTCATGCTCTGTCTCTCTCTGTCCCAAAAATAAATAAATGTTGAAAAAAAAAATTAAAAAAAAATGCATACCTTGAGGGACACCTGGGTGTCTCAGTCAGTTGAGCGTCAGACTTCAGCTCAGGTCATGATCTCATGGTTCGTGAGTTCGAGCCCCTTATCAGACTCATTGCTGTCAGCACAGAGTCCGCTTTGGATCCTCCGTCCCCTTCTCTCTCTGTCTTCTCCCTGCTTACTCTCTCTCTCTCTCTCCCTCTCTCTCTTTCTCAATGAATAAAATTTAAAAAAATGCATACCTTTCATCTTTTCAATCCCTGACTGTCTTGGCCCTGGGGAAAGGATAGGTAACTCTTCAGTAAGCTGGGGAAGAAAAAGGGGCCTGTCCCACTCAACTCCACTCTTGGCAGTGGATCCCTCCGTACCCCCAGTGACAACCCCCAAGCCAGCCCCAACAAGGCCGGGGTTGGCTCTACCCGGGGAGAACCTTCACCCAATGTGAGGAAAGCTCCTCGGCCAAAAGCTCTAAAACCATGCCTTCCTGCCTCGTCTCTCAGCAACAAGGGTGATATCTTGGCCTCCACCTTCCACTCTCTTTTCCCTCCATTTCCTCCTAGGCAGAGCAGGGAAGAAAGACATGGTTTATTGGGTCCCCTAAGGTATCAACATTTGAGTACATTTCAAATTATCTCAGCCCACTAATGATAATGTTAATAACTTTTCTGGGGATATAGCTCCTGAGGAAAGTGTGTGCGTGTGTGTGTGTGTGTGTGTGTGTGTGTGTGTGTTATGACACATCACAAGGCTCTGCTGTCAATTTTTCTTGTTTGTATTAAGAACATAAAACCTGAGGGAAGGATTCTGTATCTGTGACAGATGATCAGACCTACAGAGGGTCCAGATATTACATCTAAAAGTTTTTACATTTTTTTTGGGGGGGGGTGGTAGGGGGAGAGGGAGAGGGAGAGAGAGAATCCCAAGCAAGCTCCACACCTAGTGTAAAGCCCAACCTGGGGCTCCACCTCATAACCTTGAGATCATGATCCGAGCTGAACACAAGAGTCAGTTGCTTAACTACCTGAGCTACCCAGGCACTCCCATACCTATAAACTTTTAAGGATCTTGGGCATGATGGATATGTGCCTGGGGAGAGGGCAAGCATAGGCAGAAATGGAGAGAAGAGGGGGGCCTGGGTGACTCAGTCGGTTAAGCGTCCGACTTCAGCTCAGGTCATGGCGTGGTTTGTGAGTTCGAGCCCCACGTCGGGCTCTGTGTTGACGGCTCGGAGCCTGGAGCCTGCTGTGGATTCTGTGTCTCCCCCTCTCTGCCCCTGCCTTGCTCACATTCTGTCTCTCTCTTTCAAAAATTAATAAACATTAGAAAGAATTAAGAAAGGAAAGAAATGGAGAAGAGCACAGAAGGGAGAACCTGGTAAAGAAAAATTGTTCATAACACGAACATTGTTAAAATGGTAAGGAAAAGTTTATTCGACGGGTACTACTGCAGTGGGGTCTTGCAGTAGGGGACAGAGGTTGGGCTCGACTCCCAGCTGCCCAATGACAAATGGGGATTTGTAGCCAAGAAGCAGGGTGGAGATCAGTGGGTAGAAAACTACCAAGAGGAGTGGCGCCTGGGTGGCTCAGACAGTTAAGTGTCTGACTCTTGGTTTCAGCTCAGGTCACGATCTCATGGTTTCCTGGGTTCAAGCTCCACGTCAGGCTCCGCACGGGCTGTGGGAAGGCTGCTTAGGATTCTCGGTCTCCTTCTCTCTCTCTCTGCCCCTCCTCCACTCATGCTGTCTCTGTCTCTTTCAAAATAAGAAATTTAAGAAAAGAAAAGAAAAAAAGAAAAGAAAGGAAAAGAAAATAAAAGAAAGAAAAGAAAAGAAGAAAAGAAAAAAGAAAAGAAAAGAAAAGAAATAAAAGAAAATTACTAAGTGGAAACATCAAGGCTAGGGGGAATTGTTGTTAGACCGACTTGACAGGATTCTGGCCAAAAGCAGACTAGTGATAAGATGTTACGGGATAGGAAAGAAAAGCTTAATCAGATCTGAAGAGTGGTCAGATAGCAAGGGTGGGGGACTTAAGCTAAACTCACCCATCAGAATTCTTGCTAAAAATGGATTGAGCGGAGCAAAGACAGAGCCAAAGTTCAGGGCCTCTTGGAGAAGAGGAGTCAGAGGAGACTGACTCAGGTCTGATGAACGGAGAGCATCTTCATTGGGACCTGTTTGAAATTTACTTAATAAGATTTCTTGGAGCCATCACCTTTTTTTTTTTCATTTTTCAGTTTTTCCTGTTTTTTTTTTTCAAGTTTTTAGTTAAATTCCAGTTAGTTAAATAGAGGGTAATATTAGCTGCAAGTAGAGAATTTAGTGATTTGTCACTTACATACGATTCCTGGTGCTCATCACAAATGCCCTCCTTAATGCCCCTCAATTATTTACCTTTCCAGTAACACTCAATTTGTTCTCTATAGTTAAGAGTCTGATTCCTGGTTTGCCTGTCTCTTTTTCTCCCCCTATGCGCATTTGTTTTGCTTCTTAAATTCCACAGACGGATGAGATCATGTATTTGTCTTTCTCTAACTGACTTATTCCGCTTAGCATAATACTCTCTAGCTCTATCCACATCGCTGCAAATGGCAAGATTTCATTCTTTTTGATGGCTGAGTAATATTCCAGTGGGTGTGTGTGTGTGTGTGTGTGTGTGTGTGTGTACCACATCATCTTTATCCATGCATCAGTCAACAGACATTTGGGCTCTTTTCATAATTTGGCTATTGTGGATAATGCTACTCTAAACCTCGGGGTGCACGTATCCTGTCGAGTCAGTATTTTTGTATCCTTTGGGTAAATACCTAGTAGTGTAATTGCTGGATCATGGGGTAGTTCTGTTTTTAGCTTTTTGAGGAACCTCCATACTGTTTTCCAGAGTGGCTGCACCAGTTTGCGTTCCCACCAACAATGTGGAATTGTTGGTGGGAGTCCCCCTTTCTCCACATCCTTGTCAACTCCTGTTGTTTCCTGTGTTTTAGCCATTTTGACAGGTGTAAGGTGACATCTCATTGTAGTTTTTTTGTTTTGTTTTGCTTTTCAAAATTTTTTTTAACGTTTATTTATTTTTGAGAGAGAGACAGAGCGTGAGCGGGGGAGGAGCAGAGAGAGAGGGAGACAGAGAATCCGAAGCGGGCTCCAGGCTCTGAGCTGTCAGCACAGAACCTGATGCAAGGCTCCAACTCATGAACCATGAGATCGTGACCTGAGCTGAAGTCGGACGCTTAGCCGATTGATCCACCCAGGGGCCCCTCTCATTGTAGTTTTGAACTGTGTTTCCCTGATGATGAGTGATGTTGAGCATCTTTTCCTGTGTCTGTTAGCCATCTGGATGTCTTCTTTGGAAAAATGTCTATTCATGTCTTCTGCCCATTTTTTAACTGGACTGTTTGTTTTTTTGGTGTTCGGTTTGATAAGTTCTTTATATATTTTGGATACTAACCCTTTATCTGATACGTCATTTGCAAATACCTTCTCCCATTCCATCAGTGGTCTTTTAGTTTTGTTGAATGTTTCCTTCGCTGTACAGAAGATTTTTATTTTGATAAAGGCTCAGTAGTTTATTTTTGCTTTTATTTCCCTTGCCTCAGGAGACATATCTAGTAAGAAGTTGTTATGGCCAATGCCAGAGAAGCCATGGTTGTGTTCTCTTCCAAGATTTTGATGGTGTCCTGTCTCACATTTAGATCTTTCACCCATTTTGAATTTATTTTTGTGTATGGTGTCAGAAAGTTGTCCAGTTTCACTCTTTTTCATGTTGCTATCCAGTTTTCCCAGCACCATTTGTTGACGAGACTGTCTCTTTCCCACTGGATCTTTTTTCCTGCTTTGTTGAAGATTATTTGACCACATAGCTGTGGCTTCACTTCTGGGTTTTCGATTCTGTTCCGTTGAACTACGTGTCTGTTTTTGTGCCCATACCACACTGTCTCTTGGAGCGTTCTCTTTTTTAACTGGGACCCTGACTTTCATCGGAGTTGAAGAGATCGAATCATTCAACAATATTTTTCATTTAACAGTTTTCGTTACTGAACACCTGCTATGTGCCAGACGCAGTGTTAGTCGTCAGGGAAACAATAGGGATTCTGATAAACATGATCCCAACCTCCATGGGACTAACAGTGTCATAGAGAAACAAACATAAAAGTGGTGCTTAAGAAGATAATAGGCAGAGGGTTGTTCCAGAAAATAATAGGAGACGGTATGATCCAAGAGAAGGCAATCTTTAAATGGAGGATGATGAAAACAATGGTGTTGAGCACCCAATAAACCACAGGAAGAACATCCCAGCCACAGGGAGCATGACTACAAGGGCCCTGAGGCGGGACAGGGTTGAGTGACACTGAGAACATAGGAAGGCCAGAGTGCGTAGAGCAAGGGCATGGGACAGCAAGGCACAGGCTGCAGGAAGAGCTTTGACCACGACGTGATCAGATGTGTTTTTCTAAAACATCACTCTGGTCACTGTGGGGAAAATAGTCAAGGACAAGAAAAGAAGCAGGCAGTTACTTAGGAAGAGTCCATTAGGGTCATCTTTAAAAGATGTGTCGGTGGCTTGAGGTGATGAGAGGAAGAGGGACAAGGGGAAGCAGCCTGGGGGAAGGTGGCGGGGCAGGTGAAACCAGCAACTGGTGAAGCAGTTTGGTCCGTATCCTTCACTGTCTCTGTCAACAGACATGTCTTGAGCCCCTACTACTTGCCAGGACCTGTCAGGGAGAGACCAGCCAATGAGACAACCAAGAGCCCTGCCCTCCTAGACTCACATCATCCTGGGGGCCATGAAGAATGCATCGCTGAACAAATACGTCTGTAGCACCGGGGGATAAGAATTCTTACGAACCACAAATGAAACCAACAGGGCGAGGAGGCCTTTGAGCAGGGACCTGAATGAAATAGGAGAGCAAACCATGCAAATATGAGGTATGGAAGGGGGTGTCCAGTTCCTCTGCAGCAAGTGCAAAGCCCCTAAGGGGGTGGGGATAGGGATGGGGCAGGTTTGGCACACTCCCCTCACGTGCACCCCCCCCACCATCCCTGAAGATTCAATGTCTTTCTTCTCATCTCAGAGTAATACTTATCTTTCAGTCTCAACAATCCTAGGTGCTACAAAACAGAAATTACCCCACGGGAATTTGGATGGCCTCTGTTTTTTTGTAATTCCGAAGGTCTTTTTTTTAAATTTTTTTTTTAACATTGATTTATTATTATTGAGAGAGAGCCACAGAGCATGAGCAGGAGAGGGGTAGAGAGAGGGGGAGACACAGAATCCGAAGCAGGCTCCAGGCTCCTCACTGTCAGCACAGAGCCCGACGCAGGGCTTGAACCCACCAACTGCGAGATCATGACCTGAGCCAAAGTCGGTCGCCTGACCAACTGAGCCACCCAGGCGCCCCCCAAGTGTCTTTTATTAACTAAGAATCACATACTCAAAAGTCTGTGACAGCACATTTAAGTACTTAAGCTTTATACCCAGATGAAAACTATTTCGAAATTATTCCAGTTTAGACAGGAAAAGGTACTATCTGGGCATTAGAAAGAGGGTAGGTGTGTGTGAGAGAGAGACAGAGAGAAAAAAATTGGAAGAGGGAGAAGCGAGGGAGGAAGAGAAAAAGATATTATTACATAACTTCGGACCACAGTGGCTTTGCGTGTTGCGGACAAAGTGATGTGTTTATGACTGTTCAGGAGACATGTTTACCCAGGGTACTGATAGCAACATTGAGCTGTCAGCCTGACTTTCAGGTTTATGTGTCTGTTTAGACAAGTGCCAGTGGCCAGGCGGAAATGGACTAGAGCAGCAAGTGTGATTCTATGTGCCCTGATCGACCGTCCAGGGCACCAGCCTGACCCAGATGTCTCACCCCTCACCATGGTCTGTATCTGTCAGACTTTTCCTGAAAGGGGAACACAGAAAATCCTCGGCCAGAGTCAATCTGATAATGGAGAAAGGCAATGACAGAGAGCCTGGGATCTCTGAGACTGAGTTGACGATCGGGATTTTTAATTGTTTTTTAATGTTTATTTATTTTTGAGAGAGAGAGAGAGAGAGAGCAAGAGACAGAGCGTGAGCAGGGGAGGGGCAGAGAGAGAGAGGGAGACACAGAATCGGGAGCAGCTCCAGGCTCCGAGCTGTCAGCACAGAGCCTGATGCGCGGCTCAAACTCATGGATTGTGAGATCCTGACCTGAGCCCTAGCTGGATGCTCAACCGACTGAGCCACCCGGGCACCCGGACAAATGGGATCTTTAACTAAGAATTACTGTCCTCTGGAAAGCTGGACTATATATCTTCTTTTTGAAATCTCCCTTCTTCTGTTACCTAGAACTGAAAAGACTTTATACCCCTTTCCTATTCTTTCTCCAGGGAATCTGTTCACAGAAAAATTCCACTCTCATCTAACAGTGAACATTATCTCTCTGAGAAAACAACACCTTGGAGCTGTCTCAGTGGACCTTCTCGGAAAAAGTAGAGGTCCGAGCCCAGAGAAGGTACCAGACAAAATTAATCTTGACCATCACAGAAGCCCCCTCCACTTGGGTGGGGTTTTCGTTCATGTGGGTCTGTGAGAGGGTATCAGACCAGGCAACACGCGGCCCATGCCTCCAACAACCCATCCTTCTGGAAAGAGTTCCAGTCACCGTGTCCAGGCTATGCCAAATGCGTCTTTCTCTAGTCACCATCCAGCTTGGTGCCCCTGAGGTTGGCTCTAACTCTCACCTCTGTGGCATTTTAGATTATTCCAAATCGAAGAATGCCTCTCCTCTCTGGGCAGACCTGACACTGAAGGTCTTCATTTCCACAAAATGGGAATTTCAAATACCAACAAATAAACATCTGCCCAAAGGTTCTTGTTCTGCCTTTGTTTCCAGAGCCCGGAAATGCTCCGGCATTCACTGCCTGGCTTCTGTAATTGCCCGAAGATGGGGACACAACTATCTGAATAGTGGAGGACCCAGAGTTGGGACAGTTCATTTTATCTTTGAGGATAAGTAACACAGAGAGGTGACTGCCCTCTGCAGCCAAGCCCCTTCCACCGTGACAGAAGCTTTCAGAACTTCTTACCAATTTACTTAGAATAGATACAGGAATGGAGACGTTCAGCCACAACTTCCCTTTCTCCTTTGGAATTCTGAAGGGTAAGGACTTTTAAGAATTCTTTAATGAAAGCTTTACAAGAAGCAAACCTTCTAAACAAAAGGACTGCTTCAAAGGGATTTTGCAGATATTACATATTTTGAATCCCTTCTTAAAAATACATAATTTACCTCCTGGGCAGGAACATAGGTAATTTCTTGGGGCAATAAACAAACGACCATAATCTTTTTCAATTTCCCATGAAAAGCAAAGAAATATTATTACATGATATTGTCATAACGTCCCCTAAAAAGAGATGTTTTCTAAGAGTCACCTGTAACAACGGAGATTGATGTGTGTGACGGGGAAAACTGCCTTATTTCTCTACTGCAGATTTCCACATCCTTGGGTGGCTCCCTTCCTGCCCCTGCTTAACATACTGCCAACACCACAGGATGAAGGTCAGGGGGTATGTCGACGGGGGAAATTCAGTGGAGCAGAAAATGTAATGACCTTAGATAACAAATTCAAATTTAATCTATCCCTACCTCACTGATTTGGATAGTCTTTTAAAAAAATTAAACTAAATTCTCATATTTATTTAGATCTATTTCTAGACTGTTCTATTGCTCTGTTTAGTCTTCTGCCAGTCCCTTATTGTCTTCCTTATTGTAGCTTATAATCTACTTTATACTAAGTAAGACTGTAGGTGTTAATAATGTTTAGGAAATGTAAGAACTCAGACATGGGGCTCGAATCCAGAACAACAGTCACCCTAGGAACAAGCAAACCGAATGTGTTCAGATATGCTTAAAGTTGAATATTTATTTGCCTTATGAAATAATATAGTATAGTGCAGTCTAATAACAAACATAACATAACATATTCAAGTGTAGTTTGCTCAATTGATAAGTAAACACAAATGCAATTAAGCCCATGAATTCAAGGATGTCGCAACATTAGAAAGTTGATGTGCGTTGTATGATTAGATCAAAGGGAAGAACCCCGCGATCATTTCAGCAAATGATGAAAGGAAAGGGCATCTGACTCAATTCCACATCTATTTCAAGTATGAAAAAAAATCTTAGTAAACTAACGTGGTCGAAAGATACACCTCTCAAACCAACAGCCGGCGACGTGAGAGCTGATGCATTTGAACAAGAGAAAACTAAATAAATCATAGAGGTTAGAAAGGAGAGAGAGAATACTTTTTTGCAAATGTTCTTATTCTGTGCCCAGGAAATAAAGCCAAAATGATAAAACGAAAACATGAAACTATTAGAAAAAATGCTACTGCTTTGGGTTTTCTAACTTGTTAATTCTATTTATCTCTATCTATCTATCTATCTATCTATTTAGATATAGATATCTATATAAAGATATAGATATATGAGATATATATATCTTATATATCTTATATATATAAGATATATATATCTCTTATAGATATATAAGATATAGGTATATAAGATATATATATAAGATATATATATATATAGATATATATATAGATATATATATATCTTATATATAGATATATAAGATATAGGTATATAAGATATATATATAAGATATATCTTATATATATCTTATATATATATATCTTATATATATATCTTATATACCTATATCTTATATATCTATATCTATATCTTTATATATATATCTTTATCAGTCTATTCTTTTGGTCTTCCTAAGTTCAATTTTTTTCTAACCTTTTTCAGCTCTCTTAAGTGGATCACTTTGCTCTCTTCTTTATTATTTCGTGACGTCACTGTTTGAGCTATCAATTTTCCCAGAAGAAAAGTTCTAGATGTATTCTACATCTTCACCACATTTCATCAATTCCAACATACACTTTTTTTCGCATTTGAACATCTACAAGATAGAAATGTATCTCATAATATCGATGCCATCTAACCATCAGTGGCCTGGAAGCTGGCTGGAATGTGGCTGTGATTGCCCCACTTTACTGTATGTGTTCATATTTTTTACTCCTTCACCTAGATGTGAGCATTGTTGGTCATTGCCAGGTGAAATGTGTCCCAAATTTCCCCCTATAATTTGACAATGAAATAAAGCTCTTGTGGACACAGAAATGCCGGGAAATATATCGACAGGGCACACATTTATATTAGCGACATACGTTTTGGTATTAACCAAAAAACTACAGCTACATATTTCCTTGCAAAGCAGCTACTGAATACTTTACTGGATTTAAGAAAGGAACACATCCCCAAATAGATGAACCTGTGTTATATTTTGTTCCTGAGATGCGTCGAAAAGGATTGCCCGTCATACTATGCAAAGCAGCTAAAGAAATCAGAAATTGCCAAATCCCTTGGAACATATAGAAGGAATTTCAAAGCAGTGAGAGCTGGGTGTTTCACACATGCATAACGTGGAACTAGTGTCAAAGCATCAAATATCAATTTGGCCGAGACTTCCTGCTGATTTTGAACAGAAGCTGCTTAAACTCTAGTTACATACGATTCAACTGAGGGAAAAAAAATATGAGTTTTGATCAAATAACAAATACGGATGACACATCAGTATTCCTTGTCATGCCTTTGAATTATACCAAAAATGCAAAAGGTGATAGAGAGATTAAGATCATGAGCAAACACTTCTTTAGGATGCTCTCCATAACCACTATTTGCTGGAAGTTGCTATAATGTGTAGTCGTAAACCACAGAACAGCTGACAATGAGATGTTCCTCAAAGATGTCACTAGGCACGCACAGAAACAGGGGTGAGCGATGGCTGAACGGATGGAGAATTAGCTAAATGTCATGGGACAAGATGTGCAGGTGAGTCATAATGGATAAGTAAACGTTTTCCAGGAGAATGAAGAAGGGAAAGTCATTACAAACCAGACAGAGTGCACAACAGAAGTACAGAACATAAACTCATTGGGAGAAAGAAAGATTCTTGGTGGAAAGGAGCTTCTACATGGCAAGGGACATGTTCCTTTGGCTGCACCCTTGAACTAGAACTGGGGAGCCACTGCAGATCACATAGAGGTCTTGGTAGTGGAGCCCTTCGGGGATGGCCCAGCCCAAATCACACTGTTGGTGGTGCTGTCTACTTCCAATTGTATTCCTCTTCTCCCCCTGTGCCCATCACAGAGCTTATTGGAGACTGAAGAAACATCCTTCAGCTGAAAATATGCCTGTATGATTTCTATAGCTTCAATGCTGTCCTCCGAATGCTGAACACACAGAAGGCCTCAAGACGTACGTATATTTTTAAATGTTTATTTTTCAGAGAGAGAGAGAGAGAGCACTGCAACTAGGGGAGGGGCAGAGAGAGAGAGGGAGACAGAAAATCCAAAGCAGGCTCCGCTCGGACAGCATTGAGCCCGATGTGGGACTCGAACTCACAAACCATGAGATCGTGACTTGAGCCAAGGCAGACGCTTAACCGACTGAGCCACCCACGCTCCCCGCTTAATATGTCTATTCAGTGGTAGCTTCATGAGCTTAGTTGGCAAGAGTCTTCATGAGCTTAGTTGCCAAGAGTCTTCATGAGCTTAGTTGGCAAGAAGCTCTGCCAAACATCATTACTGTGTGCACGCCATATTGTTTTCTTCTCTGTGCTGCTTGCCTTTCCCACCAGGCCGACGTACGCCCTCAGCTCCCTCCATGGTGTCGTGCTTTCTCCACATTCCCTGCTGCCTTGGCCTCCGCTTGTCGCTGCTCCTAGCCATTTTACCCAGATCTGTGCAGCAGTGAGTAGATAAACTTCTATTGCCAAAAGTAAAGGTCCACGGCCAGATGTGGGAGGGATGGTGTGGAGAGATAAAGACACACAGGTGGCCGTATCGGCAGATATTGACCGCTTCATAAAACGTATTCTTGCTTTAGCTTCGAACAGAAACCTTGCTTATTTGGCAACAAATGTAGTCCCCCCCCCAAAAAAAAAATCTCCATTTTGATCTTTTCTAGATTTACGTTATGATTAAGACTACTACTGTGGTGGTTTTGTTTTAAAGAGAATGTTCTCTTTCACAGAGCTAGGATTGATTACCAGCTTACGCCGGCCAAGAAGGGACGCTGAATATTGTAACCCCAATTTACCATGTCACTAATTTGGCCACGGGGGGTTATTCTTAATGGAGTGCAAGAAAGATACCATTTTTCTTCTGTCTTTAAAGCCAATTTTTTTTTCTTCGTGAAAAAGAAGCAATGTCACAAATTTCATTACTATAATAGAGACTGTAAGACCTGCCAGAGACATTACAAGGTGCCTAGCCCAATTCCCTCATTTTACAGATGGGGAAAAATAAATAAATTGACTTGCTCCGGACTTTACAATAAGCTGGTGACAAAGCCAGGACCGAACCCAAGTCCCGACTTTATGCCACTAATCTGCTCAAGACATGTTATGCACCAAATGGTATCTGTCAGAGACATGGGCGTGGGGCATGCAGCCGCAGACCGTGTTGCAGGAAAGTTCGAGAATGTTTAGGGTCTCCCTCTTTCTCTGCAGTTCATTGAATTATGAACCCCCAGTAAAAAAAAGTCTCAAGGTTAGTGTTGTTTGGGAGAGTTCCCAGTTAAATCTGTCAGAGGAAAAGTCTCCTCACTGCACGATGGCTGACTGGCCAAGGAGTTCTGAGGAAGAGTTGACAAATGCCTGCATGTATCTCCCCACTTTCCAGATGAGGATATTAAGGCATGAGAAAACAACGACAACAACAACAACAACACACAGCTGAAGAAGAAACAGCTCCAGAGCAAAGGTTCCTCTTTCCTGGGCCGCCTTCTGCAAGCCAAGGCTTGTGCGATTCTCTAAAGCCCTCATGAATCAGCGAGGATACCAGCCCAATCAATAAATAATATGGAGGGCTGAGAGATTGAGGTCTCTCGGCAGCTTTACCAACATCTATTAAAAGTAATGTCAGTTCCCTTTTGAGTTGCAGTCCTTTCTCTCTTAGCTCTGCCAGAGGTTTTTATTTTATTTGTTCTTGCATTTTGGATGGCCTCCTTTGTTGGCTGCGCAGTGGATTTGATGATCTCATTTCATTTGGTCTTTTCCAGCCTGTTTGTGTGACTGGAGTAGGCTGGGAATGGATTCTGAACTTGCTGCCCGAAGGGGAGGGAGGGGGGACTGTGTCAACAGCCAGGGTCCCTGTCCTCCTCAGAGGACCGGAGAGTCCCGCCTGTCCTTCTGGAATACTCCCCACAAGCCCAGGACTCCACAATTCTGTGCTTACTCTAGCCAGACTCACTCCATTACTCCTGCAGGCCATGGGACACTCCCAAACTCAGCAGGTATTTTCCAGGCCTACCTTTGAGGAGAGGAGTGCCTGCTGTTCACAGGCTTCCAGTCAGTTCTAAAGCCACCGAATCAACACAAAGCAAACAACCCTTTGTTGAACAGCTACTGTGCACCTGGCACATTGAGAAGCCAAATAATGAGCCCGGGGGAAACCGTAGTTCTGAGGCGCTCATAGTTTTCCTCACTGACTTCTAAGCCCCCATTCACGCAGGGATGGGCAGGATCCCTTCACAGACAAGGCAGGTAAGTGGACCAAGGTCATGGGATCCTTTTATTACAAAGCTTGAAATCAGAGCATGGTGTGTTTCCTACACAATGGTATTTCTTTCCCTCCTCATCTCCCAAGGCATTGCGACGCTAATCTCCCAAATGATATGCTATGGCTCACATGGTCCTCTATGAAAGAGCACCTAATTATAACCCTCCCCTGCTAGCTCCTCCCCAGAAAGCAGAAGGCCTGCACCCTGAAGAAAGTTGCCTTGACACCGGTGATAGGAAGGGAGGAGAAAGGGCTGCTTCAGAAGGCTGTGGAATGGCAGCCCGCTGTTAAGCATGCAGTGGGCACGCTGTATCTCCCTGAGGGGAAGCTGGGTAACATCCCGGCTCCTGGCAGTGGCCCAACTGTGCTTACGTTTCTTCCCTCACCACAGCATGATGGAAATTGTGCCGCTCTATTTCTCTCAAAGGGCATATCCTTTTACAGCGACAGCCCTGGAAATATTCCGGCCGCTCTACCCGTGGAGGCTTACAAGCTGGGGGGGGGGGGGTGCTGGATATCTGAACCGTGGTCCCAATAGAGGTAGAATCAACTTCCCCTGAGCCAGACCCTCAGCAAAGGCTGAGGCCAGAGGACATGCATGGTCTGGCTTGGAACCCAGTGTCTACTTGGGATGCTGATGAGGGTCCAGGAAAACCTAAAAAAGTACCATGGGTGCGTTGGCTGCGACCCTCCAGTATATTTTAGCTACTCAAGGAGCCATCGATTGATTTCCTCAGACTTTCAGAGTCCGTGTCAGATCAGGTCTTGACAGTTTTCTGAACAGGCAGGAATTCAAGTCAAGTCAACAACGTGCATTATTGGACTAGTGTTTATGAACACCTCTCTTCAAGCTCTGTGTGATTCTGAAGCCAGATCACCCCTGGGGCCTCGAAGTCTCACTAAGGAGTCAAAATTTCTGACACGAAGGACAATAATAGAAGGTAGCAAGTGACTAAGTGCCAAGCCAACTGATTCCCTCAGTACACGCCTGAATCATTTGGAAATGGGAAACCCAATGTGGATTATTTGGGGTGGATTACTTTTGAGCAAGGCTATATGGAGGAAAAAAAAAAAAACTGGAAGCCAGTGTGGACTGAGAGGAAAGGAGGGTGGCGATTTCAAGACTCAGGAATGAGTGTGTGAAGAGGGCACCGGCTGGGCTGGGGCAGAGGCTGTGCAGGACCCCTTCCCTGGCTCCGGAATGATCGTCTCAAAGCCCAGTGGCAAAGGAGCTGGCCAGACCCACCTAGAGAACAGCTAGCATAGTCCCGAGTTGGCTTCCTGCAAAAGACACTTATGGCAATTGGATTTTCATTCTGTCAAAAGTATGAACTTCCTGGAGAAGCTAAAAAGCCAATTTAGATCAACTGAAAGAATTTCATTACATGACAAATGTTGGGGAGTATCATTTTCATATAAGGATTATTGCAGCCACCGCCTCCCTTGCTCATGAATCTTGTAATTCTATCAAAAACAACAATAATTAACCTAGCTCGGCTTTATTCTTGAATAAGAGAATATTTTGTATAGCTCATGAGTTGGTTATTTTCTAGTTATTTGTGGATTTTTTAATCTTTAAAGGTGAATTATTGGATCACAAAAGAGAGATTAGCATAAGAAATTCAAAAGGAGACAGGAGCTCAACTCTGCTAATTAGCAGTTATGATACCTTGAGCAGAAAACTTGACATGCTCTGGGGCTGGATTTCCGGGACAGTTACAAGGAATCCAATTTTTGCTTTATGGAGATGATGGGACACTAAGTAAGATGACATAAAAAAAACGTACCTGACACATGGTAGTTGCTCAGCAAATAGGAACCGTTGGGGTTTTTTGTGTTTGAGAGAGAGAGAGAGAGAGAGAGAGAGAGAGGCAATGCACAAGTGGGAAAGGGGCAGAGAGAGAGGGAGAGAGAGAATCCACGCTGTCAGCACAGAGCCCAACACAGGGCTCAATCCCAAAAAATGTGAGATCCTGACCTGTCCTGAGCCAGAATCAAGAGCCAGATGCTTAACCAACAGGTGCCCCCATAAATGGGAATTATTGCTTTTCTTACCTTACGCTGTAAGAATTGCCTCTATCTGTGGGAGTCGGGGGCAGGCAGACATTATATCACAATCTTTAATTATCTTTTTGTCTCTTTATTTTCTTTTGACTTTCAAATTTTTTATGCTAGTGAGTCCCTCAACTACTGAAAATAACCCTAAAAATTCACAGCCTAAATGTTGTCCAATAATCCCAACAAATTTGAAGAGACCAAACTTAGATCAAATACCCAGAAGATAAACAGGGCATATACATATCAAGGCCTACAAGCTTCAGTTACTTGAATTTAATGTAGGTGGAATGTTTTGTTTGTTTGTTTGTTTGTTTGTTTGTTTTGCAACGTTGCCCAAAAAGAATAACTGGCTGGATTCACTGAATTTTTAACTTATCAAGAAATCATCATTACTATCTCACACGGGTTGACTAAAAAGTTGTATGCGGTCAAATTAGGAAAGTCAAGGATAGCTATCTACTTTTTTTTTTCCTATCTCTCAGAATGACATGGTAGCTGGTTAGTGACTGGGCATATGGGGGACAAAAACCACAAGAATGGTTTGAGGTACATCTGGAGAAACACACCTGGAGTGGACACCTGCCTGTGGGTATGGTTGGAGAATCAGGATATCACTACCAGCAAGAACAAAAGAATGTTTCAGTACCAATTAATGTATCAGTGTAAACCACTCACCAAAGTAGTTAGGTAGAAAAGTCATACCCATTGATTCTGAAAAGGCATTTTATTTTATTTAAAAAAAATTTTTTTAATGTTTATTTATTTTTGAGACAGAGGGAGACAGAGGGTGAGTGGGGGAGGGGCAGAGAGAGAGGGAGACACAGAATCCTAAGCGGGCTCCGGGCTCCGAGCTGTCAGCACAGAGCCCGATGCGGGGCTCGAACCCATGAACCGTGAGATCATGACCCGAGCCGAAGTTGGACTCTCAACCGACTGAGCCACCCAGGCGCCCCTGAAAAGACATTTTAAATGCACAAGCCATTATTATTATAACATTTTATAGGATAGGAACAAAAACAGATATTGTTTTGTTTCATTTCATTAGTGTACTATGCTTACATTTTAATGATATTTCTAAGAAACTGATATATTCTCCAAAAAAGCAAAATTACAAGATGGTTTCAGTTAAAAGGGGGAAGCTGACACGGATGGTTGCTTCATCATTCATTTTTACATTTCCTAGGTTTTAACACAGATGATAAGGGGCCAACACGAAATTACTGGTATAAACACAGAGGAAGGAGAAAGCTTTATCTCTTTTTACAACCACAACCCAAGTTACTCAGATAAAAACTACTGGAATAGTTTTGGAAAAGTGATGAGATGCAATGTGAAATAAAAACATCAAGTCATTTCCTTTCCTCTGACAGTACCACTTCCAAGTGGAAATGGGACATTCAGCTCACTTGAGACGGCGGCAAAATCTATAAAACGCTTAGGAATCAATTTAACAAGAAAGGCACAAGACCCACTTGGAAAGAACTGTAAAATGTTATTAAAGGTGTAAAAATAAGATCTGCGTTAAAAGGAAAGGCATACCATGTTCTTGAAGGGAAAGACAATATCAAGCCTCCTCAAAGTAACGTATTTACTTCATTCAATCCCGATTAGAATCCCTGCTTTTGAAAATCGGATAAAATCATCCTAAAGTCAATATAGGTGAATAAATGCCCAAGAACCAATGCTACTGAAAAGAAGAGCGAGGGGAAGGCTCGCTCACTAGAGATCAACACACGCCGAAACATATGTGTGAGCAGATCAGTATAGTATTGGTAAGTACCATATACAAATAGGATCTGTAGATACAAATATAGATTTGTAAACAGAGTCAATAATTCAGAAGTGGAACATACAGTCTACATGAGATGTTAAATTTTCATTTCAACTCAGTAGAAAAAAGGATGCTATATTTAAGAAACTGTCAGGGGGTGCCTACGTGGCTCAGTCAGTTAAGCCTCAGACTCTTGATTTCGGCTCAGATCATGATCTCACGACTCTTGAGATCTAGCCCCAAGTGGGGCTCTGTACTATGCTTGGGATTTTCTCTCTCCCTCTCTCTCTTTGCCTCCCCTGCTCAAGCAAGCTCTTGCAGTCTCTCTCTCTCTCCCTCAAAATAAATAAACTTAAAAAAAAAAAAAAGAACCGGTCAGCATATTATGTTCTTCATCTAGAAGAGAAGCATGAAGCCCATAGGGCACCATATTCAAGAATCAATTATAGACAACGATTTAAACGTGAAAAATCCAACAATAAAATTTTTGTCGGGAATATTTCATAAACTACAGGTACAATGGAACCTAACCAGCCTTTTCATCTAAAAGCTATACAATAATGATGGAAATAATTAGCTATATAAAACGTAGAAACAACCCTATGGCAAAAGCTGCCCTACAGAAAGTCCAGAGGCACACTATAGGTTGGGGTAAAAAGAATTTGTAATACAGAAAAGGGCTAACATGCCTACCAAACAACAGCGATTAAAAATACAAAGAGTAGACAAAAATATATACAAAGATATATGAATAGACAATTCATAGAAATGCAAGCAGAAGTGTGAAATTCCTAAATGAAGTGATCAGATGACCGGGTTCCTGGTCAGGAACCAGCAAATTGAAAGGAGTAGGGAGTTCTTTATGTCTATCAGAACAACAAAAATGTTTAAAAACTGTGAACACGAACAGATTTTCCCACTAGAGTGGAAGTTCCGTTGGGAAAGTGATATTTTTGTCAGTTTTATTTGCTGCCCTATCCTTGGAGTCTAGAATAGATTCTGAAAACGTGCAAGGTGCTTGTTCAACATTGTGAAAAGAACCATGGCGCGGCTAACAATCTACGGTACTTACCGTGTGCGAGGTACCACCCGCACTGCAGGTAGTGATTCAGGTCTTCATAACACCCCTAATGGGGTAAGTGCTATTATTCCCATTTTACGGATGTGCAGAATCTGAGGTACAGGGTGACGCGGCGAACAAGGAGCAGAGCTGGGAATCGAACCCAGGCAGTCTGGCGCCATATTTCCTGCACTGACAGCAAAGCTACGTGACCTCTCCTCACATCCACATTGCTGATTGGAGTGGGGGGAAAGACCACAGCCCTTCTACGGAAAGCAGTCTGGCAGGAGTTCCACTCCTAAAAGTAAAATCAGAATAGTATGGGGGCGCCTGGGTGGCTCAGTCCATTAAGCATCTGACTTCGGCTCAGGTCATGATCTTGTGATTCATGAGTTTGAGCCCCAGTTGGGCTCTGTGCTGACAGCTCAGAGCCTGGAGCCCGCTTCGGATTCTGTGTCTCCCTCTCTCTCTGCCCCTCCTCTGCTCGCACTCTGTCTCTGTCTCGTTCTCAAAAATTAAACTTTTAAAAAAAAATCAGAATAATATGCAGTCATAAAAATAAGAAAATGAGTTAAGATAGTTGACTAGGATCAGTGTCAATAACAGGGACTTGTAACAAAACAAGACGAAGATGTATAAAAATAATATGATCACATTTTGGTAAAAAAAAAAAAAAAGACAAGAATCGTATCTGTGACTGTGTGTGCACGTGCATGTGTGTGTGGGTGTCTATCTTTATATGATGACATTAGCAGAGAAACACTTCTGGGTTGCTACCACAGGTGCCCAGGGGATTAGGGCTGGGTACTGATGTGACTTAAATAAGGAGAAAGAATTAGAAACAAAGAAAAATGGAAAAAATAAAGACTGCACTTTAAAAAACGTATAAGATCACATTTAAGCTCTTGTGTAAAAGTAAGTAAAAAACAACAAATTTAAAGTGTGTATTCCTGTTTGTTGTTCCTTTTTTAAAAAGTGGATTGAGGGGGGTGGGAGGGAGGGGAGGGTGGGTGATGGGTATTGAGGAGGGCACCTTTTGGGATGAGCACTGGGTGTTGTATGGAAACCAATTTGACAATAAATTTCATATAATGAAAAAAAAAGTGGATTGATTTTTCTCATCTGTGAATTGTAAGAGTTGTTAATATATTCTGGATGTAAATCCTTTATTAAATGTGTTTATTAAAAATATTTTCTCGGGGCGCCTGGGTGGCGCAGTCGGTTAAGCGTCCGACTTCAGCCAGGTCACGATCTCGTGGTCCGTGAGTTCGAGCCCCGCGTCAGGCTCTGGGCTGATGGCTCGGAGCCTGGAGCCTGTTTCCGATTCTGTGTCTCTCTCTCTCTCTGACCCTCCCCCATTCATGCTCTGTCTCTCTCTATCCCAAAAATAAATAAAAACGTTGAAAAAAAAAATTAAAGGAGAGCTCACCTTGACAGGGAACATAAAGGGAACAAGACAGCATCAAACAAACAAGCAAACACATATCCTCTAAAAAAAAAAAAAAAAAAAATTTTCTCCTAGTTTGTGGCTTGCCTTTTAATCTATGAATGCTGTGATTGGAAGAATAAAAGATTTAAGTATTGATAAAATTTAAATGATCAATTTTTCTCTTTCATGTTAAGTGCTTTCTATGAGTTGTCTAAGAAATATTTGCCTACCTCCACGGTCACGAAGATTTTCTCTTATGTTTCTTATAAACGTTTTATAGTTCTCCCTTTTATGTTTACAGCTATAATTCATTTCTAGTTAATTTTTGTGTGTGGTTTGAGGTAGGAGCTAGTAACATAAGCTGTTTAAAATCTTTAGTCATCAGGAAAATGGAAGTTAACACCACAATGAGATATAACCACAAATCAACAAAATGTCTCAAATCAAAGAGACTGACAATCTAAGTGTTGGCATGGATGCTTTACGATTGGAATCCTCATACATTATTGGTGAGAATGTAAAAAGTTATAACCACCCGGGAAAACAATTTGACAGTCTTGTATAAATTGGCCATGTGACCCACTCACCCCTGTGTCACAATAACCCTACTTCTAATTATTTACGAAGGAGAAATGACACCAGAGACTCACACAAACACTCGTAAATAAATCTTTATACAGCTTTATTCATAATAGCGCCTAACTGGAATTAACCCAAGTGTTGATCACCAAGTGAACGGATTTAAAAAACAACCTCGGGCGCCTGGGTGGCTCTGGCAGGTAAGCTACCGACTTCAGTTCAAGTCATGACCTTGCGGTTGGTGAGTTCGAGCCCCACGTCGGGTTCTGTGCTGACAGCTTGGAGCCTGGAGCCTGCTTCCGATTCTGTGTCTCCCTCTCTCTCTGCCCCTTCCATGCTCATACTCTGTCTCTGTCTCAAAAAATAAACATTAAAAATAAATAAATTACAAAATTAGTAAAAAAAATAACCTAGTGTATCCATACTACTATTCAATTATATATATATATATGTGTGTGTATACACACACACACACACAGTAAAACCTTGGTCTGCGAGCATAATTCATTTCAGAAACATGGTTGTAATCCAAAGCACTTGTATATCAAAGTGAATTTCAAGAACCCTTGGCTCAGTTGTGGTCATGTGACATTCAGCGCCACGTGCAACTCATATTGCAAGACATCGCTTGTTTATCAAGTTAAAATTTATTACAAATGTTTGTTCGTCTCGTGGAACACTCACAGAACAAGTTATTTGCAATCCAAGGCTTTACTGTATTTTCTTTTTCTTATACTTAAATGTTTTTATTTAGTTTTGAGAGAGAGAGAGAGAGAGAGAGAGCACTCGAACAAGCAGGGGAGGAGCAGGGAGAGGGAAAGACAAGAGGATCCAAAGCAGGCTCTGCACTGACAGCAGAGAACCTGATGCAGGGCTCGAACTCAGGAACCGTGAGATCATGATCTGAGCTAAAATCAAGAGTTGGACACTTAACCAACTGAGTCACCCAGGAGCCCCTTATGTGTGTGTATTTATATTTATATTTATGTTTATGTTTATATTTATATTTATATTTATATTTATATTTATATTTATATTTATATTTATATTTATTTATATAATGTGCCCCATATAAATATAAATATAAATATATGTATATGAATATAAATATACATATATTTAAATCAGCTACTGATTCATGCATTAACATGGATGAATCTCAACAACGTTATGCTGGGTGAAGAAGCCAGATATAAAAGTGTACACACAGGATAGGAACAGAAGGTACAAACTTTCAGCTCTAGGATAAGTAGATCCTGGAGGTGCAGTGCACTGCGTGATGACTGTAGTTCATGGTCTGTGTGGTACGTTTGAAAGTTGTTGAGGATAAAAAACAGCACTGCTTCTGTTTCCTTGTTACTGTATGGCGTAGTGGATATTCACGAGGTTTACGGTGACAAGCAGGTTACAGCGTATCCAAGTTGTTATGCTGTACCCATTACATGGACACGGTGCTATATATCAATTATATCTCAATAAAATTGGAAAAATTACAATAAAAAATAGAAGTGTACGTATTTCGTGTTTCATTTATATAAAATCAGACCCGTGGAGTCATCCAGGTCAGGGCTGGGAAAGTTCACAAAGGTACCTTAGCAGATAAGGAAAATGTCCTGTGTCTCGTCTGGGATGACGATTACACACTTGTACACATTTGTCAGCCTGCTTGAACTATACTCTTAAAATGGGTCTATTTTATTACAGGTAAGTCATACTTCAACAAAGTAAAAAAAAAAAAAAAAAGGAAAATCAGTGAATTTTTAAAATAAAATATGCAGATGAAATAAATCCCCAAATGAAGCATCTCTGCCATCAAAACTATTTGTGATTTTTTGGGCTTCTCCGATTCTTGCCAAACTGCTCATCACTATTAAGGCGAAATTCCTCTCCAAATGGATTCCAAGCAACTGATCCAATTTTTTTTAAAGGGGAATCCTCTACTCTTCCAAAATTTTAGATCCATTTATTTCCTGGGCATTTCTCATAAACCATCAACGTCCATCTTGAAAAATTACAAATAGGAGTTTCTTGAGCTAATATCCTTTCCGAGGAGTGAGCCTAATTCTGGCTCATAGAGACAACTAGTGACCGCGGCTTTATAATTCCTGACACATTTTCATGAAATCTGTCAGGCACAGGTAGTACTTTATAAAGAGTTTATGAAACCACCCCAACCTCGGAATCTTTGGACGGCCTCTTATTACCAGATAACCCAGGGAAGTTGCCTGGACTCCGCTATGTGCTCCAAAGGAGGTAGTACTGGGTCAGAGAGCGGTGACCGCACATTCGAATTACTGGGATAGTTTTCCAAAAATATCACTTCGGAGCCCCCACCTCAGGCCCTACCCCAGGGTCAAAATGTCTAAAGCTGAGGTTTGAGCCCTGGACGTTCTATACAACTCCTCGGACCATTCAAAGGTGTGGTCAGGATTGGAAATCACCGTTTCAAAGTGAAAGAAGAAACACACGTCAGTTGGCACCCTTTAAAAGACATAGACCACGGGAGAGGGGAAGGAAAAAAAAAAGGTAGAGAGGGAGGGAGCCGAACCATAAGAGACTCTTAACAACTAAGAATAAACTGAGGGTTGATGGGGGGGTGCCATTGAGGAGGGCACCTGTTGGGATGAGCACTGGGTGTTGTATGGAAACCGATTTGATGATAAGTTTCATATTAAAAAAAAATAATGACAAAAATAAAAGGCATAGACCTGGTGACACGGAACTGTTTTTAAAGGAATGGGAAATGTGTGCCCTGTATCGAGAAGAGAAAGAGAAGCATGTTTAAAATAAAGTTAAAGACATGTATTTCTTTCCTGTTTTGGTTGGACCTGTGCAACCACACCAATACCTATGAACAGCTCACAGACCAGTGGCGCTCCAGCGGGCACAGCCTGGGAGTTGCTGGCTGAGGGTGATACCTCCGAGATGTCAAAAAAGGACCCCTGCAATCCCTTGATCCTCTCATTTTTTTTTTCCCCACCACGTGTCTCTGCCTCCCTGGTTGGAGCCAGGCCAGTCTACTCATCATTTGTTTGCACCAACTTTGCAGGTTCCCACCTTTCCACCATCTTATTCCGTCTCTTGGCATATTATCGTCGGCCCTGGTAAATCATCTGCCCCTTCTTCCTTCAGAACCGAGTCTAAACTCCTCCTCCAGGCAGCCTCCTCTGATAAATAGACTTCCTGCTTACTGGTGTCCTGACTACTCAAAGTGTGATCTGTGAAACAAACAGGTCAGCATCATCCACGGGTTGGGGGGGTGGGGGGTTGGCGGTTAGGGTTTAGGGTTAGACATGCGGAATCCTGGCCCCGCCCCAGACGTGCTCAATCCTATTCTGCTTTTTAACAAGATTCCCCAGCTGAGTCAGCCCTCTTGAGGTACTTTCAAGGAGTATTCACGAAGTATTCTCACTGAGTGACCCAGGAAGGGCAAGACCCCCGGCCTTTCCTTTAGACCACAAGGCCGGTGCTTGGTGTGGGCTGCATTTCGTAAGATGTCCACCGCAGAAGTGGTTTCTAAGCTCTCCCGTGCCCTTGCCGGGCTCAAATGACTGGAGGCTGAAATGCGGCCTCTGTGTCTTTCATTCATTACTCTCCCCCTTGAGGTACTGGGGACACTGAAAAGGAAAGGAGAAATCTTGCTTTCCCCACATGCCCCAGAGGAGAAAGTAAGCCTTCTCTACACACAGGTCAGGAGAAAGATGCCTATTAAGTTTTTTAAAAATTGGGATTGAATTCACACACCGTCAAATTCACCTTTTTTAAGTTGTAAAATTCAGTGCAGACCCAAACTCGTGTAACCCTCACCACTATCTAGTTTCAGAACATTCTCATCGCCACAAAAAGAAACCCTATACCAGTCAGCATAGGTATTCCCCTCCCCACCGGGCCCTGGCAGCCATTACCGTACTTTCTGTCGCTATGAATTCACCTACTCTGCATATTTCTTGTAAATGGAATCCTCCGCTCTGTGGCCGCTGTGTCAGGCTGCCTTCACTTGGCACAGTGTTTACAAGGCCCATCCATGTGGCGGCACGCGGGGGTGCTGGCGGAGTCTCTCCTTGACCAAACTCTCTTCAGGCTCCCCTGAACTTTTTAGCCAGGCCTTGGTTTTGGACTTCCTGTCTGTCTCTGCATCATCTGATTTTAACAAGATCCCTAAGTCAGCTTTGCCAGAACCATCTACCCTCTCTATCTGATCACCCTCAGTCTCTGATTGAGCTCCTCCTTCTCTACCATTCTCCAGGCGATGTCTGATCACTCCAGCCTGCCTTCAGCAGGAATCCCGTTGGGTCGGTTTAGCCAGAATCTCCCCTTCGCTCTGATGCTTCCCCTTAGGAATTTTCGATCCAATGATCCCCACCCTGCCCCTTACTTATATATTCCCACTTGCCCATGATGTCCTGGCAGTCGCGTCCGATCTCTCCTGCCCGTTGCAAGACCACATGCAGCAGTCGCTATACCCAGCACAATGTTCCTTCTTGAATAAAGTCTTCCTTATCTTGCTTTAACAAGCGTCGTGAATGTTAAAATGCCATTTTTTCACAGCTAGAATATCATTTTTTTCTTTAACCGTACTTTATTCCTTTTTGGGGGGCTGACTATACCCTATATGTGCCTAGACCATAATTGTTTATCCATTATCATTTGATGAATGCTTAGGCTGTTACACTTTTTGGCCGTTGAGAACAATGATGCTATGAACATTTCTGAACAAGTGTTTTTTGCAGACGTAAGTTTTTGATTCTTTTGAATATATAATATACCTAGCAGTACACTTGCTGGGTCATGTACATGAGCAAAGGCTGCTCAAGAGAGGGGCTTACTCATATATTCTTCTCTTAAAAGATGTCGAACACATAGGTATCTAGGCCTCATCCTCTCTATGTGGGAAATTTGATACCTGTCCTTGGATGGACATCAGAGTCAATCAAGAGGAGTAAACTGGCACCTATGGCCATCTCTTGTTTACTCTAAAGACTGGGAACTGCCTCCTGAGCATTTGTAATGCATGTTCAATTATGCTTCAACATTCTGGTCTCTCCCGGTGCGCAACAACTGAACAAATTCTCGTGGCCTAAAGTTGAATCACCTGCAATGGCAAGTATGACGTATCCGATTCTTCTTCAACATCTATCCTCTAACAGGCAGACTCAACTACAAATAATGATTACCCACAAAGTCTACAGAGTCCTGAAGACTAATGCCGCCACCATCCAACAGGGAAGCAAGTGAACATTCTTAGGACGATGCATCCCTTTCTCAGAGGCCACGTGTCCCAGTGTCCTGGGATTACAAGCAACATTTTTGGGCCACCTTCCACGTGCGGACTCTTGAAGGCACAGGTAATAAGAACCACTCAGGCCAAGCGTAAGCAACAGAAGGGGAGATTAGCACAGTGAAGATTTAATCATAGCTCAGAGACGCCAAAAAAGAAGACTGCCCTGAGGGAAGTGACAAGAACCAGGAGCTTAAAAGTTGTATAAGACCTCCAGACTGGCCTTTCCTTCACCCTGTCAGCTCTGTTGTTTCAGAATCCCCGTTTTCATCTTCTTTTCCCCCCACCCATCACAGACACCAGCATCTCCCCAGTTCTCGTGGTGCACGTCCAGCTATGTAGACGGAGGCAGACCACTCATCTGTTGCCTACCTCTCAACGCCCACAGATCTGAATCCAGATTCTCGTCTTGCTCTAGTCCTCACTCCCCATCCAGTGAACAGTGACCCAAAGCAGAGCTACGTGGCCCGGATGGTGCTACCCCCACGTGGTCTGGGGGAAGAGACGGTACCCAGAAAACGACGCGTGTGTTGCGAGGCAGACCGCTGGCCAAAACAAAACAACCCAGTAAGAGACCACAACTGCTTTTGAATATGAATTTACTGTTTGCACGCAGGGCATCCCCCAGTGTAAAGAAACCTTGCGAGAGCAGCGTGGGGCCAAGAAAGTCACTTACCTGGCTTGCACTCATGGGATGCTATAATCTGAACTGCAGCGGTCAAGGCGGTCCACCTGGACCAATTATCTACCTCTGTCAATCGCCCCCGACGTGTTATTTATGTTCAGGGCTTGATGCCCACAGCAGGAGGATGTGATGAAAATAACTAAAAACACACTATGATAAAAGAGTAGTGGATAGCAAAAAATTGTGATTTAGAGAATATATGCAGGCCGCCCAATATTGGCCTTCAGGCCCCACTCAAGGGTCCCCAGTAGATGTGCAATCTAAGTATGAGCCTTATGTTTACTCTGCATACGCGGTCTCAACTTAAGGATCCCAGCTGCCCACCTCCATCCAAATTGCCAACACGAAGTCTTCCTAGATTTCAATTCTAGAGCCACTTCTGTGTACGGGTAACTCCAGTATCGTTGTATTCACCCGATAACACTATAAATACCACCTTGGTATACATTTCCAGTTGCATCTCGCTAAGAAACCTGGGAAGATCTTCAGCCAGCTCAGTTGGGCGGTTCTTTCCTGCTCTCATCTGGATGTTGCTGCACGGAGATTTTCTTAATCCTTTCCTGGGTGCTCCTGCTAGCCCTGCCCTTTGCAGGCCATCCAGAATATGTGATCGCCTGTATCTGATCTTCACATTCAGGTTCCGAACCCAAAGTTGACTTTGTGGGAGCACGTAACGAGAATCCCCGTCAAAGGTGCGGTGAAGGAGGCTGGGGTTTGCTTCAGCACATCCGGCAAACCGTGGGCTGCCAGTTCCTTATTTAAAATCAGAGAAAGACTTTTCTCTCCTATTTGAATATCATTTAGCTTTCTGTCTTTGCAATGGGGATATGCTATTCTTTCTAGGGCGCCCCAACCACCTTTCGAAACTCTAGTGTCAGAGGAGATCCTTTATTACACTCCCAATAATGGGAAGAGAAACCCTCAGGTTGGTAAAATCTGGGTCCCCCGCCCCGACATCGTGCAGAAGCAGGAATGCCTAAAAATTTCCTGTATCTGAATATCATTTAGCTTTCCGTCTTTGCAATGGGGATACGCTATTCTTTCTAGGGCGCCCCAACCACCTTTCGAAACTCTGGTGTCAGAGGAGATCCGTTATTACACTCCCAATAATGGGAAGAGAAACCCTCAGGTTGGTAAAATCTGGGTCCCCCGCCCCGACATCGTGCAGAAGCAGGAATGCCTAAAAATTTCCTGTATCCTTCTTTCACACACCCCCTTGCAGACCAGTTTACCCTGTAACCATTTCCTGTCCATTCACACGTGGGCTATACTTACATCTCCTGCTGCACATTCTTTTTCCTCATTAAGCTGGAAGAACACACTGGCAATAAAGTTGAAGGCGAATGCCAATCAATTATGGTGCTTTGGACAGTTACCGGCCAGAAGGAGGGATGGTGGACCAGCTGTCCCTTCCTTCTCTTAATCCCCCATTTTTCAGTCTGTCCACATCTAGCCAACACATTCCATCCTCCCTTCACAAATCTAAAGGGAAAATGAGATGGGGAAGTTTTCCTTTGGAGTGCCAAACAGCTTTTGACATCCTCCCAAAACGTCTCAAGGTCCTTTGGCCAAAGGAGTTTTGTATTGAAAAACTTTGGCGCGGTGGTATCCTCGTCTGGGATCCCTACGGTCGTCTGTAGGATTCGTCCTCATTTCCTGTTGGGAAAAGCTGTGAACTGCTCTTTATCAAATAACTGCCCCGATTCTGCTGCCCACTCCCCAACCCTGCACTAGGAAATCACCAGTGTTTCAAGGTTAGCTATGATGAAGCCTGTCCACTGTCACATTTACAGAAGAAGTTAGATTTATTTGCAAGGAAAAGTTACTTTGTTTCCATTATCCCGTGTGATTAAGAGGGTTGTTAAGAAAAATGGGGCTCCTGGGTGGCGCAGTCGGTTAAACGTCCGACTTCAGCCAGGTCACGATCTCGCGGTCCGTGAGTTCGAGCCCCGCGTCGGGCTCTGGGCTGATGGCTCAGAGCCTGGAGCCTGTTTCCGATTCTGTGTCTCTCTCTCTCTCTCTGCCCCTCCCCCGTTCATACTCTGTCTCTCTCTGTCCCAAAAAGAAACGTTGAAAAAAAAAATTTTTAAGAAAAATGAGTGTCTCTCATTTAAGAAAAATGTGTCTCTCTCTCTCTCTGCCCCCCCCCATGATAAGATAATTTACAACAACGCTTTGACTTATTTGGTAAGAAGTGTTCTTTGTTATCTCTCAGGGCTGATTCACACTTGGTGCGGGGGCAGGGTGGGGGGAGATTGATAAGAGACTGAAGGATAGTAGTGACGGTGACATTTGCCTTCTCCTTCCTTTTCAAGGTATCAACACCTGAGAAACGTAACACAAACCCAGGATCGAATTCGATCCCACCCATGACTCATCTCTTCAGAGACACAGGCAACTTTGTACATTTCCGCATGAGGGCTTTATTGACTCCACTCTAGCCTATAAACGTAACAGTCCATTTGAGGACAGTGGGCTCTAATTGCCCCAGTGAACATGGCTCAGGCTGTTTTTTCTAAGTCATCCCCTGCACAGAATCCACAAGGCAGCTCCATGCTGAATTAAAGGCTTCTCTTGAATGAGGCTATTGCCCTCAAAATGCATACTGATCAAAGCATGTGGGTTCCGGCATGCTACATGTGCTTTTCACATTTTCTTTGAGTGGGAACATGAAGACAGAGGGAGAGAAAAATCAAGAAGAAGGAATCGAAAGCAAGAAATTAAATGCAGCGATTTAAATAAATCATATTAAGTGTCACTATAATGTATTCCAGTGACTTCATAGTCCTGGCATACAGTGGCCGTTAAGTGCCTATTGGATGAATGAATGAATGAATGAATGAATGAATAAGGTTCCCCAAACAATCAATAATTAGGGAGGCCAGGTTAGCCTCATTTAACAACCAAAGGACAGAAATCATAGAAAAATGAGCTGTGATGTATAAATCTCACATTCTAAAGCAGGGGAAATTTAGAATAAATTTAAATGTTATTCTAAAGAGATGGAGAAAAAAAATGGGAAACTCTTCTTTGGAATTCAACACTTTTTCAAAATGCATTCACCTGCACGGCCCGCTAACTAGAAAATGCCAGCGTAGAGGAAAATGCCAAATCACCGTCCCTTCCTTTTCCACAGCAAAAATAGTCCCTGGAATCGGCCCCTACTGCTTTTCATCTCCTGGGTGGGGTAACTTCTACAAGGCAACTTGAGTAAATGTTCAGCTCACCAGGCAGAGCTCTGGGCTCTGACCTTGCCTGCCTTTTTCTTGCCATTCCATAACTCAGTCTTGATTTTCTAGGATTCTATAAATGCCTTTTTTGGATGGATTACCCCCAAATCTCCTAAAGATATGTGATAAAAATTTCTGTTAATTGTGATGGGTCACTCTAAGGGGGATTAACAGACAACAACATATCTTTATCTTCGAGGTTATAGTAATCTAGTTAATCGTTGGATTTATTCAACACATATTTAAGAGTCAGGTATTCTATGTGAGGAAATGTGCCGGGAACTGGGGATAACCTGTGAACAAGCCTCACAGATCCTACAGTTGAATTGGGGTGGGGGGGACATAGACAAGCAAAGAGACGATTAGAAAGGAGAGTGATGACAGGGCACCTGGGTGGCTCAGTCAGATAAGCGTCAACTTCAACTCAGGTCACGATCTCACAGTTTGTGGGTTCGAGCCCTGCATCAGGCTCTGTGCTGACTCAGAGCCCAGAGCCTGCGTCGGGTTTTGCGTCTCCCTCTCTCTCTGCTCCTCCCTCCCTCACGCTCTGTCTCTCTCCCTCTCTCAAAAAATAAAATAAATTTTAAAAATTAAAAAAAAAAGCGGAGTGATGAGGACGTAAGTGCAATGTGAGGATATTACAGAGGTATACCATACAGATTTCCGAAGACCATGGAGGGCTTCCTGGAGGAAGAGACATCTGAATTGAAACCTGAAAGACCAGAAGAAAATGGAGAAGAGTGTTCCAACTGGAGGGAAAAGTTTGGATAAAGATAAGGAACTTCATGCCAGTGTGGGGTGGGCTCTGATGGATAGGGAAGGAGGTAGGGGGCGGGCAGGTGAGGACAAGAGATGTAGCTGGAAAGAAAGATTAGTAGAAAAATTAGAAACTGGATCATGACGATTGGTGTCAGGGTTCCCGGCAATGGCTGCCCTTTTGGAAACTTACCAAATACTGACCCAGGGTCGGGTACATACATACCTGTGCACCCAGCTAAGTTTGCAGGCATGCCCCAGCCTTCCCTAAGAACATTCTCCACCTTAGAGGCAATCAGCGCTGTGCAAGTACAATGAGATAACGCTCTGTTTCTAAGCGTTTTCTTTTCTTGAACATACCGTTTCTTTGATTTTGGATTCTACTCAGGGGAGTAGAATGGAGCTATGACTCGGCAACTCAGACTTAGAGCGAAACTTCGGGCCTGGAATGAGCATGCTTCCCGACCCGGAAGGCAGCAGGCCCAGGTGACAGTTGTCAACTGGGGTGTGCCCAGGGGTAAAGACCAAGAGCCTTCCTGTGACGGTGCACCCCCCCTCCCCAGCCCCCAAGCACCACTTGGAGCTGTTGGAGAAATGCAGATTTCTTCCTTCCATGAGACTTTATTTTATTTTTTTACTTTTTAAAACTTTATCATGAAAGAGTTTCAAATCTACAGAAAAATTGCAGGTACTTTCATATATCCTCTCCCAGATACACCATTTATTAATATTTTGCCCGTATATGTAGTATATTATTGCCCCAAATTATATATGTTTATAGTATCTGTGTGTGTGTGTGTGTGTGTGTGTGTGTGTGTATAATTGCTTCTCATTTTATGTATGTAATTGTATGTATCATTATGTATACATATATGTATATATATATTAGACTCTGAACCATGAGAGTAAGTTACATGCCCCTTTACCTCTAAATACTTTCATGTGTATTTCCTCAGAACATTCACACATAATCACAGTGCAATTATCAAAATTAAAAAAAAATTCTTGGGGTGCCCGGGTTGCCCAGTCTGTGGAGCAATCGACTCTTGGTTTCGGCTCAGGTCATGATCCCAGGGTTGTGGGATCAAACCCTGTGTCAGGCTCTGTGCTGAGTGTGAAGTCTGCTTAAGATTCACTCTCTCTCTCCTTCTCTCTGCCCTTCTTCCCTGCTTGCATGCTTTTTCTCTCTCTCTAAAAAAAATAAAAGCAAAAACAAAATTCTTATTTTGGGGCAATTGCTGACTCAGTTAGTACAGCATGCAGCTCTTCATATTTGGATTGTAGGTTTGAGTCCCACGTTGGGTGTAGAGATTACGTAAAAATAAAATCTAAAACCAAAACAAAACAAAACTCTTAGCTTATACATATTCAAAAGTTTGCCAGCTACCCCAGAAAATGTCTTTCATTGCTATTTTTTCCTAATAAATGATCTAATCCAGGATTATACATCACACTTAATTGTCATATTTCTTAGGTTTACTTTAATCAGAAAGAGTTTCTCAGCCTTTTTCGGCCTTATGACTTGATATATTCGAACCATGTAGAATGACTATTTTGTAGATGTCCCTGAATTTGGGTTCATGTGATCTTTTTGGGATTGATTGTTTGATTTAGGATATACATTTCTGGTAGGTCAAACAGATATGTTTTTCTCAATGCATCGTATCAGAAGGCACATCCCATTACTGGTGAGCATAAGACCATTTAAAATAGAACGTTGAAAGGCACACCTCAGCATGACTAGAGTTCCTAACCTGCAAATCTAGACGCACAAGTATAAGGGTCCCCATGGGGACACAGTTTTCAAGACCAGAGGGAAAACCAATGTGTATCTACCACATAACACGTAACGTGTTGCCCTCTACGAGCTATTCCATACACCCAACTTAGTCTTTGTAGGAACTCCCTGAAGTAGACAGTCTCCCCACTACTTTGGCAATGAAGAAAGTCAGAAAGAGGGGTACCTGGGTGTCTCAGTCGGTTAAGCATCGAATTCAGCTCAGGTCATGATCTCACAGTTTGTGGGTTCGAGCCCCGCCTCGGGCTCGGTGCCGACAGCTCACAACCTGGAGCCTGCTTCGGATTCTGCGTCTCTGTCTCTCTCTGCCCCTCCCCTGCTCACGCTCTGTCTCTCTCTCTCAAAATACATAACACTTAAAACATTTAAAACAGGAAAAGTCAGAAAGAACGTGCCACTTGATAGAAGCCACAGGAACTCGTGGGATTTGAATTCGGGTGTATTTTACCTTAGATTACAGTTCACAGTCATCTTATGAAAACACATAAATTTGAACTTTGAGGTAATCCGCTCAATGCAGGCAACTGGCTTTTGCTTCATCACCCCTTCCGGTCCCACAGAACGCTTTAGTCTCCTGTGCCCGGTATCCCATTCTCTACTCAGTGATGTCCCACTGGTGGCCTTCTTGTCCACACCTCCTCTCTTCAGGGATAACGGGGGCTTGAAATCTGCCCAGAGATTCCTTCACCTTCATTGGTGTTTAGTATTTTTCATTCTTCCCGGGGCTTTGGGAACCTAGACTGTGGTTTCCAAAGCACTGGACTGTTTATCCTTGTCAATCATCCTGGGACTGAACTCCTGGGGAGGAACTGTGTGGTTGTCTCCTCCCAGAAGCTTTTACCCACAGTGAGGTGAATGGTGCACCCCGCCCCACCCCCACCCCCCCACAAAAACAGCCCCAGCTTCTGGAACCTGCGAATGTTACGTCATGTGATAACGTGACCCTAGGGGTCATTAAATCAAGGATCTGGCGACAAGGAGATTACTCTGGATTATCCAGGTAGGCCTAAATGCCTTCAAAGTGTTTTCATAAGAGAGAGGCAGAGGGAGATTAGGTTCGCACAGAGGAAAAGGTGATGGGGAGACCGGGGAGTGACATAGCCCCCAGCCAAGGAATGGCTGCAGCCACCACAAGCTAGAAAAAGCAAGGGATGGTCCTTCCCTGAGGGACTTCCGAGGCTATGTGGTCCTACTGACACCTTGGTTCTGGATTGCTAGCCTCCAGAACCGTCAGGAAATAAGTTTCTGTCGCTTTAAGCCACCACAATTTTCTAGTTTGTTTCAGTAGCCACAAGAAACTAATACTTGTTAAACATTTGTGGACGTGAAAGGCTGAGATTCATGGCCAAAAAGTGAATACATACACAGCTCTCCCCATGGGAATCTGCATTTTCGTAAGTCCTGACAATAAAACCTTAGGCATCCGCAGCAGCTCTGGGGACGGAGGGTGGTGATGTTTTGCGACAGACAGGTGCTGGCCGTACTGAAGTGGACCTCACCGCCGTCCCCCGGGGGCCCTCCTTGCTTGGGAAGGCTGTCCAAAGCCTCAGAAGATCAGTACCAACCACACAGTCGATGGAACTCAGGAGTTTGACCTGGGAGCTTCGAAGAGCTGGAGGTAACTCATAAATTCCTCCACCTACCACATTATTCACCGACACCCCAACCCCTCTGTTGCTCCTTTTACTCATCCACCCAATTGTCCAGGCAGCAGAGGAAGCCAACATCTGTTGATTTGAGGGAAAGCTGAGCCCTGAGATCAAGGAGTAAGGCTTTGGGGAATGGTGGTGGAGCTTCCAATCTTGCCCCAGCTCCCCTCCACGACCCTGACCTGGCGAGGCGTTAGACTGTGCAAAGCCTCCGTTTATCAAAAACATAGGGATAACGATGCCCGCCTTCCAGGGAGGTGATGAGGGCTGGACGACGTGGTATCTGTAAAGGACTGGAGACGGTGTTTGGGGCCCACTGAATACCCAGTCACTTCCAACTATTACCACAGAGCGCCTCCTGTCCTCCAGAACTTGACTCTTTCCATCTATTTCTTCGCTGATTTATCAGGCATTGCAGGTATCAGCCCTCTGAAGGAGTTCGCAAGAGGTAGACGGCGGACATCTGAACAGTGAAATTACCATACAGCGACACAGCGCCCGATGGCTGTGTATATGGCGCACTGCGGGCGCACGCAGGTGGAAAAGACCAGAACGCCTGGGCAAGGGGCAGGGGAGAGGAAAAGGAGGGTCTGAGAAGGCTTCAAAGGAGCAGTGACTTCGAAGATGGGCCTCCAAGGCCATGAAGAATTGGATCTTGTGGAAGAGAACGTAAGTGCAGGTGTCCCTGAGGTCTGTGGTTGTGGTGGTTGTTAAGGAGTATTCAGTAATGCTACGTTCATTTGCATCATTTGCAGCAACTGGGCAAGTCTGTGATTTTTTGCTTTTCATCTGTATGTTTTCATTCGCGATAGTGACTGAGACGTTGAAACAGTAACCTAACATTTTTTTAACCTTTCGGAATTTTTCTCTTCCTTTATAATGTAAAGAATACCTCGGGGCACCTGGGTGGCTAGGTTGGTTAAACATCCAACTTAGGGTCTGGGAGTTTGGGCCCCGCGTCGGGCTCTATGCTGACAGCTCAGAGCCTGGAGCCTGCATCCAGTTCTGTGTCTCCCTCTCTCCCTCTCCCCTGCTCGCACCCTGTCTCTCTCTCTCTCAAAAATAAATAGACATTTAAAAAAATTAAAAAAAAAAAGAATACCTCATGCCTTTTTTGTGTATGTGTGAAAATTAAATTTACACACACACACCTATAAACATATATATGTATGTGTACATCTAACAGTGCTTAGAGACTATAGCTGCCCAAAATTTCACTTACAATCCTCCTCTTTTCTGTTTAGATCTTTTTCCTTTGCCTCTACACCATGGAGGCAGTTGGATATAAAAGACAGTTGATTGGGTTTAATGGCCTGGAACTTGAGGGCAACTTGACTTCCAAATTACTGTCATCTCCCACAAATCTTAACACACACTGAGGCTTCATGAATGATTGGGGAGGGAAGGGAGAGAGCAGGAGGTGGAAGGAGAGAGGGGGCGTTAGGGAGAGAGAGAGAGAGAGAGAGAGAGAGAGAGAGAGAGAGAGAAGGAAGACTGATCCACATGTAACTTTAGGAAGTCCATGCTCCGCAAGGTTTATCTCCTTCTCCTCAAGAGAAAGTCTAAAATACTCAGTATTGTGGGATTAAGGGATTTTTGCTTGCACTATGCCGACCAGGGGCTCCTTATTGTCTTAGTCCTCACAACATGCCCAAAGTCACAGAGATTGCAATCCCAGTCTGTCTGATTCCAGAGGCTTCTCTTTCCATACATCATCCCGACAATAACTACAACATTCCATTTCTCTCCCAAGGAAGCAGATATCTCCCAGAACTATCAGGGAAGAGACCTGATTTCTTTTCCAAGATCTGCCATTTGGTAACTGTGTGATTTGGGGTGCTTAACGACTGTTCTTTGCCTCCATTTCCTCTTTTGTGTAGCGGGAATTATAAAATAATGCCTGACCCTGTGAGCCTTCCAAGATTGCCGTGCAGGTCTCATCGAACGGGCGTGTAAGGAAAGATAACCTTCGTAAACTGCAAAGCTGTAAACATGTGGGAACCTATTAGTACACATTCATACTAACGTGTACATGACTGATAGCAAATTTTACACGGAGTCGAGACCAAAAAAGTAGAGCAAGGAGAACTGAACAGAGAGGTGCCTGCACAGGAATACGCTGGAGACATTTGAAGGACGTCCTTCAGCTTTTCCCAGCTTTTCTGGACCCGTCTGGCCCAGAGCCAGTGTGGTGTTATTTACTTTTTCCACACCCTGTTCCTACGTTAACCTAAGGTTCCAGAATCCATAGACTGCTCCTCACCCCCAAATACACACCTCCATCCCTGGGGAGGAGATGCTTCCCTTTCCAAATATGTACAGAACCACTGGCCCCGAAGCTGACTGTGGGCTGGCTGAGATCAAGGCTATTTGGGGCAGCCAGTTTGCACGCTGATAGGGGAGGATTAATGAGCCGGTCTGCTCATCCATGGCAATTAGAAACAACACTGCAGCTATTCTGGGGCTATTTCTATGCAGGGAACTTGAACTGCTCATCAGCCCTCCTCACTCAGAGACCTGTGGGTAATTAGGGCCGGGTTAAATATAGGAGAATCAGCCCAGAGCGGGCCCCATCTGTGCTGGCGCCTCTGGAGCTGAGGCTACACCGTGCCCTCAGCTAGCACGCCGAGGGCAGTAAAAGGGGTTTAACTTCAACCTGGAGGATTTGGGTGTTGCCTAACTGAAGTTAAAAATGCCCCGGACTTTCAGCCGAACACGGGCTGTCAGATCCAGTTCGGGAGTGAAAAACCACATCAGCCCCAGTAAAGCACCCTGACATTTACGAGCCCTGATTAGCCAAGCCACAGGTTTGCTCCCGGTCCATTAGGAAGGACGGCTCAGCCAAAGACCGAGGGCACGGAGGGGGTACGGTGTGTCTGTAAACCTCATATGTGAACAAGAACCACTGAAAAACAACCAGCCAACCAACCAATCAAATAAGTAAATAAGTAAATAAATAAGGGGTGAGGAAGGATGCCATGGCATGCCATTGCAATGACACCCTCCAATTCCAAACAGTTTTGTGGACACAGCGTCATTCATTATAAAGCACTTCTCCGTCCCTGTGCAAAGGTACTCTTAAGTGGGAGCTGGAAGTACTCTAGATTTGGAAACAGTCAGCGACCATTGACTTACGCTCCCATGACATTGACTAGGGGCCGAGAAAGAACAAGTATTCTCTCCATTTCACAGATTTTATTATCATCTCTGTTTTCTAGAAACTGGAGTGTGGAGAGTAAAATCTAGACCTGTCAGCAGAGCCCACAGTAGGTCCCAAGGGCCCTCCGGAGCACCTGGGACCACTCGTCTCCGTGGTGATGACCTCCTTGTAAGGTATGTCCCCTGGGGCCCGCTACCCCAAGTGGGGTCGTTGGATCAGCAGGTCTGGAGCCCTGGGGGGCAGGGTAGAGACGCGGAATGCCCGCACCTCCTCTCTCGTCTAGCGAGTCCAAACCTGCTTTTGAACAAGGTACCCAGAACATCTGTTAAGAACATCAAAACTTGAGCAATTTCCCCAGAAAGCTCACTGCCTCGTACCTGGGAGGGGAGTGGATAGAAGTGGGCTTTCCAGATAAGTTCGGCCAGTTGGAGAGGCCGTGAGGTCATTTGCTGCACTGCCTAACCGTTTGCTTCTTTGTTTCTTTGCTTATTTGTTTGGGTTTCCTACTGCCTGACAATTGGAACATTTTAGGACTTCTCCGCCTCCCAGGATAGTATCTGTGTATACTCAACTCATCTAGTATCCAGTCTGGGAGTTCTTGCTTGTCTGCAACTTGACCTCTGGGCACCGCCCTGAGATGCGCACATCTGACGGTCCCAAGGGAGTTTCTGGACCAAGGCCCACTCATCCATCAAGCCTAATAAGGATTCGATAGTTCTGGACTGGGAGGGCCATTCCTAACTGACTTAGGATATTCGGTTGTGTTTGCGGTTACTGGCTACTAGAGGGGCTCATTCTCCACCGATCTCAGGTTCAATGACTGGCGTCTTCAAGATGGAGAAGCCGCTTCCTGTGTTCCTGCAGCTGTGTGCTTCGTCTCCCCCCAGACCCACTCTTCATTCATGCCAGCTGGCCTGGCCTTGGGAAGCCTCTGCGTGGTAGCGGGCGCCTCTCCAGCCCAGGCAGATCTGCAAGAGTCAGTTATTGGTGGCAGCTGGCCTCAGCAGAGGCCACGGAAATCGCTGACTGTGCAGGTGCCTGAGGGGGCTTTCTGGCCACGAGATTCACTCTTAGGGCTTAAAGGCACTAAGGCCACTATAGCTCGGCCGGTGAGTCTGGCCCAGTTTCTCCATTTCAATAAGCATTATGAGATGTCTTTTTTTGTAGATTTTCTACAAAATGAGCTTCAGGAAATCCAAACGACCCACGGGATACCCTCTCTTAGCTGCAAAGTACCAAGGGGGTAGCACACCCAAGCGCCACTCTGGAGCACGTCTTCACAGGCAATTTTGCAACCACTCGGACCCATCTGAAGCCGCCGGCTGGGAGGCGGCAAAGGGGCACGCACGGAGAGGCATCTCTGAGAGCTCTCCAGCTCTCCAGCTTACCAAGGGCAGTTCTAACAAGGTAAGAAAGAGGCTACATTTCTCCAAACCTGGATGGTGGACATAGGCCATCTTTTCATTCCTTGTAGTCATTCAAGTCCTGCAGGTGTCGGGAGCTTCTAACAGCCCCGCGTCAATGACCGTGTGGTGCGTGACACGGCCAGCTGTCACGTGACCCACGGATGGGCGTGTCCCAAGAAGAGGGCCAACACCATAGTAGTCCCTCAATTCCTGAGCAATTCTCTTCTCGTCCAAGGAAGCAGCTAAGGTGCCATTCGCCAGACTGTCTTCTCTGAGCATCTGCTTCCTTAACAGACTGAAGGGCCCACACCAGACTTTGTACTAGGAACTGCAAGGACAGCAGTGAATAGGTGACTTCCTTCCTGCCTGGTGGAGCCTACAGCTGGGTGAGGAAGGCAGACCTTAAATAAACAACCAAAGAAATAATTGCATGATTGAAGACGTACAGGATGCTACACAGTGGTCGTCGGTAGACTAGCTTTAAAAACGGAGCTACCCCGCAAGCCAGCAATTGCACTACTAGGTATTTATCCAAAGGATACGACTGCTGATTTGAAGGGACACATGCACCCCAATGTTTATAGCAGCACTATCGACAATAGCCAAGGTATGGAAAGAGCCCAAATGTCCATCCATGGATGAATGGATAAAGAAGAGGTGGTATATATATATACATATATACCATATATATATATATGTATATGTATATATATATAATGTCATAAGGTATTATATATATATACACATATATATGTATACCATATATATGTGTATATATATATAATGTCATAAGGTATTATATATATACATATATTATATAATATGTATATAATATACATATTATATAATGTCATAAGATATATATACATATAGATATATGGTATATGTATATACCATATACATATATGGCATGTATAGACCATATATCTATATGTATATATAGATATAATGTCAGAAGACATTATATCTATATATACATATAGATATATGGTATATATACATATATATGATATATGGTATATGTATATACCATATATGTATATATATAATGTCATAAGATATTATATATATGTATATATATAATGTCAATAAGATATTATATATATATACATAAGATATATGGCATATGTATATACCATATATATAATGTATATATATATATATAATGTCATAAGATATTATATATATATATACACATAAGATATGTGGTATCTGTATATACAATATATCTTATGTATATATATAATGTCATAAGATATAATATATATACATAAGATATAATACACACACACACAATGGAATACTACTCAGCGATCAAAAAGAATGAAATCTTACCATTTGCAACAACATGAATGGAACTAGAGTGTATTATGCTGAGCGAAATAAGTCAGAGAAACACAAATATCCTATGATTTCATGCATATGTGGAATTTAAGATACAAAACAGATGAACATAAGGGAAGGGAAGCAAAAATAAGATAAAAACAGAGAGGGAGGCAAACCGTAAGAGACTCTCTTAAATACAGAGAACAAACTGAGGGTTGCTAGAGGGGTATTGGGTGGGGGATGGGCTCAATGGGTGATGGGGCATTAAGGAGGACAGTTGTTGGGATGAGCACTGGGGGTTATATGTAAGTGATGAATCACTAAATTTTATTCCTAAAATCAGTATTATACTATATGTTCACTAACGTGGATGTAAATTACAAAAAAAAAAAAAGATATGTAACATTTGCCAACTTGCATGGCTACCAGCAGTTGCCATCTTATGAAATTCCAGAATATTTAACAATCAACTTGCAATAGTCAGTGTGATCCAACCTGAACATACCACCGGGTCACCTGGAATGCAAGAGAGAGAGATGGAACCAAGTTACGAGGGTCAGGGCCTTCCCGGGAAAGTGGAATTTAAGCTGAGGCGAGCAGTAGTTAGCCACAGAGAGAATGGAGCAAATACTTTGCAGAAGGAATCCCTCGGGCAAAGACCCTGAGGTTTGAAGTAACAGGAGAAGACATGTGGCAGAGCCTGGTAGGCCCTCAGACCGGACAAAATACACACTATTCTCCTTATCCCCGTTTTAGACATAAGGAAACAGAGCTTCAGATGAGATAAGTAAGCGCGTAAACTGCTCAAGGTCGTGTCACTGCAAAGTGGTAGGGGATGGAGTTGAATCCATTAAAAGCTGCCATATTACGCCTTCTTTCTGCTGCCCTTCAGCTGAGGCTGGAGGGATAGGCAAGGTCCAAATTATGCAGCAGCTAGTGAAATTTGGAGGTCACTTCTGGGAGGAGCAATGTCAAATCCACGTCCTTAAGACACTGCTCTAGGCTGGCAGGTCTTGACTCCTTTGGTTAAAGAACCATTGGGAAAGCTGATGTAAAGTACGGACACCCTCATCGTGATGAATGTGTTCATACACATACACAATTTACATGTGGTTTCTAAGGGTTCACAGACACCTGAAGTCTATTTATAATCTCTGTAGTGGCCCAAAGACCAAAGAAGAACCTTTGTAGGCTATACCTCCCCCCACCCTGCTCACCTGTTGCCTGCTTTCTGTCTTAGGTACTTGTTTGGATCGAATTCTTTTTACATGCCTGCCATCTTACAGAAATACTCCTAGATTCTCTTGCTATTCCTGGAACAAAAGATTTCATCTTATATTGGAGCCCTGGAGCCATGTCATTTAAAACATCTCTAGCAAGAATGTGGGGCTGAGAGTAGAGAGATGCTGATTCTTGCTTTTCATCTCAGTCTGCTTCCTGGCAATTAGCCCATCATGATGTGGAAATGTGTTAGCATCCATGCTTAACGCTCTCCTCAAAGACCCATCCCCATCCCTTTGTCAAAAACACGCCATAAAAATGTCCATCTGTGTGTGTCAATAATTCGAGTTCCAAGGAGTCCACTTGATAGGAATTGAATGGTATTTCGGAGTAAAATTCTACTATAATTACATTGTGCTCTGCCTTCTTCAGTAAATACTTTTGAACTCAAAAGAGATACTTAGAAAAGCATTGTGAGACCGTGGGAAAGAAAGCATCATTTACATGCAGAACATTACAATTATAATAATAATTGTGTTGCTGCTGTTCTATCACGGATGCTGACGTTGTCCGTTCTATCACTTCCGCCCAGTAATTTTCCTCCTGACATCCCAAACAAGGAAAGACAGCTTTAAGTGAGCTAAAGACAGAACAATAGATCTTTGGGGTGCTGCCTGCCATGACAGCTTTATGAGGTAGAAGATAGCTTTTGGATGCTGTCGCACATAAATACAATGGCTCACACCGGCTCCCGAACACTGATGTTTGAATATTCTGGAATTTTGTGAGCTGACAACTGTTTCAGATGACAAAAACCAATAGGATGCAAATGTCCTGATTTCTTTCTGAGTTCTTGCTATAAGGAAGACCCGGAACTGGCTGCTATTGGGCAAGCCAGATGCCTGTTTGTCCTACATAAACATATGGTCTGAACAGACCATCTGGGAGGATTTGAGCCCCCTGACGGGTACAACACTGATAAGCCCTTGTCATACCTTGGGCCACTGTAAGATAGGAATAAAGCAAGTGTTTGTTGAATGAACAGATAAGTGGGCAAATGGTGAAGGCACAGTGCTTCTTAGCTTGGGAAGATCACTTTCGTGAGAATTCTCACCACTCGTGTCCACTTTAGGAGAAAGGAAAGGTCTCTGCGATGACCCTTTGGGAAGCGAAATATAAGAAGCAAGAGCTAACAGATCCATAGTTGTGTTTTCTTCTCTTCTTTCGGCCTTTGCCTCAGCCTCTCTGGCTTCTCCTCTTAATGTACTAGAACATAAGTCATGTAAAATATTGCTCAATGGATGTTCTTGCCTCCTTTGTCATAGATTAATTGGCCGTATAGGTGTGGCTTTATTTCTGGACTCTCTATACCAGATAATTTCACCATACGTGGCATCTAAAAAACAAAACAAATGAGAAAACAAACAGCAAATAGACTCTTCAATGCAGAGAGCAAACCTGTGGTTGCTAGAAGAGAGGGCTGGGTGAGGAAATGAGGGAAACAGATAAAGGAGATTAAGAGGTACAGACTTTCAGTTAGAAAATAAGTCATGGAGATGCAAAATACAGCACAGGGAATACAGTAACTAATATTGTAACGTTGTGTAGTGACTACACTTTCGGGGACCAGCGTTGAGTAATGTATAGAATTGTCCAATCAATACGTTGTACACCTGAAACTAATGTAACATTGTGTGCCAATTACACTTCGATTAAAAAAATAATAAATGAAAGTATGAGTCCGTGGGTCCCCCAGTGATTTAGCAGATGTAGGAAAACTGAAATCATTTTCTTACAAAAAGTCTCATCTGGGGCGCCTGGGTGACTCAGTCAGTTAAGCATCCGACTCCAGCTCAGGTCACGATCTCGCGGTTCATGAGTTCAAGCCCCGCGTCGGGCTCTGTGCTGATGGCTCAGAGCCTGGAGCCTGCTTCGGATTCTGTGTCTCCCTCTCTCTCTGCCCTTCCCCTGCTCGCACTCTGTCTCTGTCTCTCTCTCTCTCAAAAATAAGTAAACATTAAAAAATTTTTTTTAAAAAAAAACCTCTCATCTAGAGAAGTAACATTTATCTATCTTCTAGATTTGTGTTAGGACTACACTAGGTGCTTTGCCCACATTCATTCATTTCATTCTTACAACCACGTGAAGTCGGAAACTAAGACTCAGAGATGTTAAACGAGTTGGTCAATGTCACACAGGACTTCTGACTTCTAGGCCTAAGTAATTTTTACTACACAAGAGGAGTCCTTAAGGAAAAAAAAAATGTAGCGTTTGGTATTCCAGGCCGTTTCAGTTGGCATTTGTCCTGAAGAGAACACACTTACCCTCTAAGATGAAAACAGTGAGGATGAAGAAAAAGATGACTCTTACCCTTTGAACTTAGGATTTATCCACTCATAAAATAATTCAGAAGGAAACTTATAATTTAAACATTTTGTAAAGGGATTGTATGTCAAATATGTCTGCAGAGGGGTCAGCAGCCCTGTGAGAAACACCTCAACCTTATCCTGGCACCCAAGACAACTGGTTTCTAGAAAATTCTCTTCAACCACATCTTCCCACTTACCCTCGCCACCCCCTCCCCCATACACTCCATCACGAAGGAGCACTGGTTTTAGTGAACAAGGAAACCTTGGAAACAAGGTGCTGAATGGTTCATGCGCTGACTGAATGAAAGGCACAGGGAAAGAGAAAAATAGAGTGTCCAGGGCCTTGGGTCTGAATTCGTAAAGAGCCACTGATCAGAGAACAAATATCCTTTGGAAGTAGACTGTGATATAGCAAGTTTAACTCTTAGCAAAAAGGATGAGAGAGAAATGAGAGAAGAAATGGAATGGAGGATATAGGGTCCAATTAGTAAATAGATAGACGATAGATAGATAGTGAATGAAATAAGATAGGAAACAAACATTCTGAATTTCTGAACTATTATGGGAAGGTTTCCTACTCTTCTCTAAATATGTCTATTTTCATTGGGACTCAGTAGCTGATCAAAAGGGCAAGGAACCCCAAGGAACCAATCGTCTGCACTGCCAGCTATGGGGCCTGTAAGACATGCACACAGTCAGTGCTCTCCCTTATTCCTTGTCACTTACCATTTCCAGAAGAGGCCAGCCTATCTTTTAAATGCCGGGAACTGTGACTCTTAGCCCAAGGGCTTCCTCTGGTCCCTCTGACTGCCTTCTACGACTAGAACTGCTGGGTAATTGATGCCTCCTCCCCCACCCAACTAACCTTCATCTAAATTCACGCACTCCTTCACTCCTTGGGAGGATAATTCTGAGTTTCATCTACCCTGGAATTAAGCTCTACCACAATGACAACTATTGATAACTCATTCTTTATTGGCTTCTTTCCCTACCCCGTCTCCATTCCCCTCTCCCTTACTGGTTTTAGCAGAGATTACCTAACTGACTACTTGGTCTGGAATCCATCCTCGTGGTCTACTTCTGAGTAAACCAAAGATAAAGCAGAAACTGTTTCCAAGATCCCACAGTTGACCAATAAGAGTCCAAGCACCGAGACACAAAGGCTAAAAGTTCATGCTGTGGATAGCCAAGTGGGGCATCCATTCTCCCAGGGGTGAGGAGTCATTCCAAGTTCCAATACCAGGCCAGTAGTTTGGTCACTAATTCTTTAGACATTTTCTAACAGCACATAGAGATACAACAGATCTGTGGATTTTTTTTCCCTTGAGGAGCATTCTTGTTTGTCTTTATAGTATATCAAGCTGAAGGGAGGAAAGGTAGTTCAGAGAATTAGCCATGAGTTATGGAATATAAAATTCCTCTCAAACCTGTCACTTCAAAAATCTATTATGTTGTAGAAGTTCTGCTCTGGGTGAAATAAGAATATGGTGGTTTAGTTCTTAGGAAACTGATACTCCTGTCAGAACCAGATGCACAAGCATCCACCAAATAGATCTCTGTCCTCCGGTGCCCTTTATCCCCATACCTCTGGGGTTTGGGTTTTGGAGGATGGAAAAAGATAATCTTTGGATCAAGAGTGGATTTCACATGTTAGCCTTGAACTCCAACACTATTTGAGGTACTTTAAGGAGGAAGTTAACGGCATTCCTCTCTTTACCGTCATTCCCACATTACTGCCTCCTGCAGACTACTTTTCCATATACTGGCTTTATTGTGCAAGTAACAGTGATGGATTACAGATGGCTACAAATTCTTTGCCATTCTTCTCATTGAGAGGTGGAGTATAATGCCTCTCTCCTTTAATCTGAACTCCTATTAGTGATTCACTGGGTAAATGGAATATGATAGAAGTGATATGGGACTTCTGAGTCTAGGTGACTTAGATGTTTTGCAGGTTTCCTCCAGGCCTCTTGAAGAAGGGCTGCCATGTTTTGAGGAAGCCCAAGTATCCCCATGGAGAGGTCCACTTGAGGAGAAGCCAAGATATCCAGTGGACAACCACGGCTGAGGTCCAAGCTAGCTATAAGAAATACTGGAGCACGACATCTTGGGAGTAGATTCTCCAACCCCAGATGACATTTCTTATCCTGATGAGTTCATCAGAGATGAGTTGTCTCTGTCGAACCTAACCGAATTTCACATCAAGGAATAAAAAAATATATATATTTCCATTGTTTTAAGTCACTAAATTTTAGAGCACTTTGTCATACAGCCATCAGCTACATGCCAAAATAGTAAACAAAAAATAATATTAGACTCCCAAGGGGATTGTGGAGATTAGGGCCACCAACAAGGACTAAAAACAATGCAATGATGGTGATTCCTGCCGTGTTCCCATTTATTCCTCATACTTGCCGTTATGTAGAAAGCAGATGACTTTTGAAGAATGATAGTGGGTTTTAAAATCTCAGTCAGGTATTGGCTCCAATTAGAGCTGCCATTACCTGTGTGGTCTTTATTGATGGAAGAAACCAACACAGCTCCTGGCACCAGGCTAGGAATATTGATCTGACAGATGCGTATTTCTCTCTACCCATGAGTGAAGACCCGGAGCTGGCAAATTACAGCCCGTGGGCAAAATCTGGACTACGGTGGTTTTTTTGTTTTTGTTTTATAAATAAAGTTTTGTTAGAACACAGCTATACTCATTCATATATATATTGTCTCTGGCTCCTTTTGTGCTATAGCAACAGAGCTGAATAGTTACGACAGAAATGTTACACCCTGCAAAGTCTAAAATGTTTATTTTACGTGGAAGAAAAATCGCTGCTAAGCCCTGGTAAAGACCATCAGAAGAAATTTGCTTTCAGCGGGCATAGTCCGTAATACACTCTCACTGTCCCACCTCAGAGCTAGTGTTATTCTATAGTAATCATAACTGTAATTTGTCATTATCTAGTCCACAGGAGCCATAAATGACTATCCATTCCACAAGGCATCATGCAGGTACATTATGTTAATGATATCATGCTGACTATACCTGGTAATGAGGATGAAATAACTATTCTAGATATGTTAAGATGCACACCTACCAGGGGATAAGAAATCAATCCCACAAAATGCAGAGGCATACACCAAGTGAAATGTCTAGAGGTCTGGTGGTTTGGAGCATGCCAAGATATCACCTCATGGTGAAGGAGAAGTTGTGGCCCCTGACCCCTCCTATCACTAGGAAAAAGGCACAATGTCTAACGGGCTTTGGGGGATCTTGGAGGAAACACTTACATCCTTGGGCATGCTAGCCCAATCCGTTTACAAGAACCCTGAAAGATCATTAATTTTGAGTGGGGTACAGAACAAGAAAAGTCTCTGCAATAGCTCAAGACTCTCATGCAAGCTGCTTTTCTATCTAGATCCAGTATATCCCACAGTGTCAGAAGTGTGTGTGTTAGACAGGGATCCTGTGTGGAGCCATTCACCTGTTAGGTAAATCCTAGAGCATACCGTTAGGATCTTGGAGCTCAACTGTGATGCTTTCTTCAGAAAAACTATTCTCCTTTTGAATAGCAGTTTGAAACCGGAAGCTTGATCATGGACCATCAAGTTATAATGGACTCACCATGAAAAACTAAGTGTTGTCAACCCACCAAACCTCTAAGCTGGGCACGAACAACATGTCATTTTTAAGTAGACACGGCATCTATGAGATCAGGTAGAAGTAGGTTGAACGAGCCAGTGATCCGGATACCCATGGTCTCTATTGTTGGAACTCACTCGTGGCTTCATGAGATGTTCTCTGTGACCAGCAGACTCACAGAAAAAGATTTGACCTTGTTTATAGAAAGTTTTATGTGATATCCTAGTTTTCATCCAAAACAAATGGCTATATCACTTCAGCCACACTCTGGCATGGCCCAGAAGAATAGTAATGGAGAATTTCCCCAGTGGGCAGAATGTCCAGCAGTGTCCCTGGTCATTCGTTGTGTCTGGAAGGACAGATAGCCAGAGGTATGAATCTACATTGCCTCATGGGCAGTGGCTAATGGTTTAGATGATGATCAGGGACTTCAACATGCCTGGAACACTGGTGATGAGAAAGTCTGGGGGAGAAGTAAGTGATGGAACTCTCTCGGTGAGCACAGAATGTCACATGCAAATACTCAGCAAAGCTCAAACTCAGCACAGAAGAATCTTGATAATGGTCGAGATGACACATTCTGTGGACCTGTCCGGTCCCTTTCTTTAGTCATTGTCTTTGACCAATGGGATCATGAACAAAGTAGCCATGGGGGCAGAGATGGAGAGTATGTTTGGGCTCAGCAATGTGAAATTCTACTCACCATGGCTGATCTGGCTCTAGCCACTGCTGAGTGTCCAGCCCATCCAAAGCAGAGCCCCACACTGAGCCCCTAAAATAGCACCATTTCTAGGGAATTGGCCGGCCTCTGATGGTGAGTTAATTACATCACATCACTTCTATCATGGAAGGGGAAGTCTCCTGTTCACACTCCACAGAAACTTACTCATTATGTGGATTTGCCTTCCCTGAAGGCAAATGCCTGAAATGCTTTTGCCAAAGTCAGTATCTGCAAACGTATAGAATTATTAAGTCTTATTCACCATCATGGTATTTCATGATGCTTTGCTTCTGGCCAAGGAACTTATTTTACAGCAAATAAAGTGTGGCAACCAGCTCATGCATGTGGAATTCACTAGTCTTACCATGTTATCCATCACTCTGAAGCAGTGGAACGGTCCTTTTGATAATTCAGTTACTGTGCTACGTGAATAAAAACACTCTCCAGGATAGGGGTAATGTTCTGTAAGATGCAGCAAATTCTCTAAATTGTCAACCAATAGATGTTGCTCCTTCTCCCTTATCCAGGATTGTGGGTCCCCAAATCAAGGGACAGAAATGGGAAAAGCTCCTCTCGATGCTACACCTCATGATCCATTTGTAAAATTCGTCCTACTTGTCCTGCAACTTTGCGCTCTGCCGGTCTAGGAGGCTTAGTTCTGAAGGGGCAGATGCTTCTTCTGGGAGATCCAGCAAAAGTTCCATTACACTGAAAGCTGACGCTGCATGCTGGCCACGCTGGGCTCCTCATACTAAAGAACCAGCCAGCGAAGATGGGGTTCCCGAACTGGCTGGGATGATTGTGGCCACCAGAGGGAAATCGGATCACCACTAGACTATAGGAGTAGAAGTGTATCAGGATGAAGGGCAGCCTTGGTACTCTTACATCCTGCAACCAAAGTGGAAAACAACCCAATGCACACAGGACAGCCTGAAGCTCAGATCTTTCAAAGGTGAAGATGTCGTTCACCCCAAGAGGCAAAGAAGCATGACCAGGTGATGTACTTGCTGAGGGCACAGGGTACCTGGAATGGGTAGCGAAGGAAGGAGGCTATAAACATCAGCCAAGACCACGTGATCAGTGGTAGAAATTCGGGTGATAAGAGTTACAAATATTTCTTACTTTCCTATAAATATATTTGATTCTATGTTAACCAATTGTTGTTTTCGCCTCTAGCTCCCATCTAACATAGAACGTGGGAAAGGTAGTTATCCTTTGTTTTAGCTTTGTTGGGCTGCCATATCAAAGTCCCACACACTGGGTGGCTTCAAACAGCAGAAATGTATTCTCTAGAGTCTGGCTGCTAGGAGTCCAAAGTCAAGGTATCAACAGGGTTAGCCCCTTTTGGAAGCTCTGAGGGACAATCTGTCCCAAGCTTCTCTGGTGGAATCCAGAAACTTTTGATTATTTGGCTTGAGACATAGCTCTCCAATCGCTACCTCCCTCATCATGTGACATTTGTTCCTTTGTGTGTGTCCAAATTTCTCTCTTTGTATGAGGATGCCAGTAATTGGATTCGCCTAATCCAGTATGACCTCCTTAAAACCTGATTACATGTGCAATGACCCTATTTCCAAATAAGATCACATTTATGAGGTCTGGGATTTAAAACTTCATAAGCATACCTTTTTGGCAAACATAAATCCATCTATAACATCCTTACATCTCAGCACTTAAACTAGAGGATATGAGGGGAGCCTGGGTGGTTCAGTTGGTTAACATGACTGGCTCGGGTCATGATCTCAGGGTTTGTGAGTTTGAGCCCCGCGCTGGGCTCTGTGTTGACAGCTCAGAGCCTGCAGCCTGCTTTGGATTCTCTGTCTCCCTCTCTCTCTGCCCCTCCCTTGCTTGTGCTCTCTCTCTCTCTCAAAAATAAATAAACATTATAAGTGAATGAATGAATGAATGAATTCGAGAATAGCAAAGAGAGAGTGGATCTCAACCACAGGAGGAACGAACATCACCCAAAAATGGATACAGTAACAACGCAGGGGGCTACGTAGCCTCTTTTGGAGGCAGGGTTAATGTGTTTTCAACTGTAGAAGTGTCAGTTGCATCTAATTAGACAGAAACATCATCTTCTAACGTCTTTGCTGGGAAGCTACGGAGGGTTAAAAGGAGTTGGCAAGGATGGACTGTGGTGGTTTCCTACAGTAGCAACTTAGCTGAATCGGAAACTGCGTTCTCCCTTCCTGTTTCACACGGGGCTAGGGTTCCCCGGAAGAGAAATGTACATGAGACTTGCGAGGCAGAAGTGAAGCAGCCGCCCGCTCGCTCTGCGGAGGGCACCGTTCTCAGGGATCTGGTGGCTCACCCCGGCTTCGGGCAGCAGCTGTGATTGCTGCCGATCCCCCGCTTCGGTTCTGCAACTCCTGCACCAGTCCGTGGTCAGCTCCCTGGCAAAGGGCCCCAGATCCTTCTCCAAGGTCACCCACATCATCAAGGTTGATAAAAGGCAAATGTGGGTTCCAGTTCTTCCTCCAGTTTCCACTTCTTTGTCCTCCTCGACTTCATGGCCGGCTTTTCTCCCGGGCTGTTGGCTCCACTGACCCACAGGGACTTCAGCCCGTTTTCAGACCTGGAGGCAACACACTCCCCTTGACTTCTTCACTAGACCCACGGCTGTCTAATTCCCCGGGACGAACCCCTCCTTTTCTCTCTCTCCGCACTTTGGCTTCTGATCGGACCTTGATACATGTGTCTTCCACTAAACATCGGCAAGGTTGTCACAGGAAAGGAAATCAGGAACCCTGGAAAACACCGGCATTCACAACCACCTCTGCACGGGCAGGCAGTCCTCTATGGACAGGTTTAACTTGGGACTTTTTATCTAAAGACCTTATTCTTGCCCATTCTTCTGGGGGCCGGTGCTTAATACTCACTTTCTGCCCACATCCATACATAATGACTGTCTCCAGTTAGAGCTTGAAAGCACACATCAACCCCCATTTCCTGAGACCGGATGTTGTATGTTTGGGGGCTAAACCATAAATACAACGTCTTGTGGCTTGTCTACAAAAGCCTGTTCACAAGCAAGGTGTTGGCCATATTGCTTATATCCATTCAATTTGGCTTGCCACACGTTTTACCTTCCAGGAGACCTAGTTAGAGCAATTTATCAGTGCTCTGTCTTAGTCAACTTCTGAAGTGTGATTCAGTCCTAGTTCTTTATTTTAATATAGCTTTTCATTTTTGTTTTACTGTAACCTCCAATTTTCTCTTTCCCGTGCTTTATTACCTTTCCAGAAGGTCGCCTTTGCTCATTTACTGTCAACATGTGATTGCTGGGTTGTGTATGTTTCTTCTTTCATATTTCCTCCACCTGACAGCTTTCATGCCCCACCTCCCTCCTGCTTGTCCTGATCCCAAAGCAGTTAGCACAAGCTGTTCATTGCAATGTGAGCTCCAGGGGCGCCTGGGTGGCTCAGTCCATGAAGCATAAGACTTTGGCTCAGGTCATGATCTCACAGTTCGTGGGTTTGAGCCCCGCATCGGGCTCTGTGCTGACAGCTCGGAGCCTGGAGCCTGCTTCAGATTCTGTGTCTCCCTCTCTCTCTGCCCCTCCCCCGCCACTGATGCATGTCTCTTAAGAATTAATAAACATTTGGGGCGCCTGGGTGGCGCAGTCGGTTAAGCGTCCGACTTCAGCCAGGTCACGATCTCGCGGTCCGGGAGTTCGAGCCCCGCGTCGGGCTCTGGGCTGATGATGGCTCAGAGCCTGGAGCCTGTTTCCGATTCTGTGTCTCCTTCTCTCTGCCCCTCCCCCGTTCATGCTCTGTCTCTCTCTGTCCCAAAAATAAATAAACGTTGAAAAAAAAATTTATTAAAAAAAAAGTAACTATTAAAAAAAAAAGAATTAATAAACATTTAAAAAATTAAAAAAAGAAATGCAACCTCCATCTCTTGGTTAATATGCATTGATTGGAAAAGTATTAACTGTTGTAATGAATGTATATCGAGGGGCTAGACCCGTTGGGCTGTTCAACTAAAGGTTAACGATGGCAGCTGTATCTGCTGAATCTGTACATAACAGACTCCTGCTATTAAATCATTACACCCATTCAGCACAAAGCAACCCTTGCTGGATGCTGAGAATGACGCATGCACTGGTGGGTCAGAAGCTCTGCTTTCTCAGGAAGACAACACTCAATTTCCCAGTCAGCTGAGGCACCTAGCAAGGCCCAGAAACCTGGGAAGTCTGGTTTTTAGAGCCATAGTTGGGTTAATCCACTTTATTTTCATGAAGTGGTTAACATTCCTCATGAAGAAATAGAGGCTAAGTGACTCAAAACAGATTAGCAAAAAGTCCTGGGTCTCTCAGAATTCTTGGTATGTGGGTTGGCAGGATTCCTGTGGGCCCCAGGACAGTCTTTTTCTCAAAATCATCAAGTTCAAAGACCATCAATCATTTCCACGTAGCTAAAGAAGAGAAATTGTATTGATTCTTCTCCTTGTTTTGTTACAAAAAAAAAAGGGGGGGGGGAGAAAAGATAAAGAAATAAAGGGAAAAAAGCCTTACACTCTATCAGAAATTTAACTCTTGGATTTAGAGTAAACAAAAAGAAACGCCTAGGAAGTCACCATGTATTTTAAATCACTAATTATATAACAACTTGACTCCTTAAATATGTTCTGACACCAAGAAAAGTACTAGTCTGAAGAAGAGAAAACACCAAAAGAGAAATTTACTTTTCACCTGATTAACACTTCATAGTAAAAATAATTCAAACAGTTCTCAGCTAATTCCCATTAAATCCAGTCTTCACTTTCTTTTTCACTTCTAGTAGAAAAGCTATTTAAAAAAATAACTGGCAAAAACAGTTTGTTACAACAGTTCTAAGCAATGTTCACAAAAATACGTCAAGCGTAGTCATCTAGAACAGGACATGGCAGGATTCTTCAATTCGGCGACTCACGCCAGGCATGTTTCCAATTTGCTGTGACTCTTCCCTATGGCCAGCTCCCTCTAGACATGTATTTTAATAAAACGCAGAAAACCTTGAGATCGTGTTCTTCCCCTCCCCCGAAACCCTCTTTTCTGTGGCTTGGGAACCCCTGGGATACCAGCTATGGATTAACCAGGTGTGATGGGAAAGCCACTGTACCCATGGAGCTGAGTTCAGTTTGCTGTCAAAAGAGCAGGAAATTGCACTTTGCTGCTCTGTACTCTCTGTGGTTAATGTTACCAAAGATGCCAAGTGAGAAAGTGGCAATGGGGCAGGGGAGGGACCGTCAAGACCCCTAAATGGCAGATGCTCACACATATTTATCAGATAGCCACTGCAAAAGATCACAGAATTCTAACTAATCAATCTAGCAGTGACCTGATCATCAAAACTCAAAGGCTGGAGTGGAACCCCCCTCCCCCAAACCTCAAAGGTGACTTCACCTGACATTTCCCCTAATTTGGAGAGAATTTCGTTGGTAGAAGAGGGGGTGACGACTGGGCACGCCGATGACCGGGGCTCTTTGGGTTCCTTGCTAATTCTCTCCGCTTCACCCTGAGAACACAGATGTTTTCCCTTCCTCATCTTTCTTTCCCCATATAAAAACATGTGTTTCTTTCCAAATTACGTTACATACACAAGGTACCGGAGGTAAGAGATGCTTGAACCTGAGTTGAGGAAAAAAGACACACCCCCAAATGAGTTTCATTTATATAATGAAAATAAATTTTTACACAATCAACAGAAACACATCAAGTTTGTTTTGTTTTGTTTTTTGCGAAAAATATTTTTAAATAAATTTTTGTCTTTTTTTTTTTTTACATTCTGATATACATATGTAACAAGGTTTATGGCACTGTAACAGAATCAAATCCAAAAAATGATAATAATAATAATAATAAAGGAAAAAAGGTGGGGAGGAAAGTAACTGATTTTTATTGAATTCCTTTCTATCTCCAAGCTGGCAAATTTACACCATTTGCCTATTATTTGGCTGTCAGCTCTCACTGGTTTGCACACTCAAAACCCCATATTATTGCACGAGAAGCCAGTAAAGGCTTATGGTAACATGGTCAGTCCCTTGCTGTTTCAAAAAATCTCTTAAACCCAAGAGGGGGGGAGAAAATAATCCAGAGTATGAAACACACAAAATCAACAGTATCTTTTGTCTCTTTAAAGAATGTGAAGGGTTCTTAGACCACTTAAGTTGCCCTGATTTTTCTCTTTGCACCAGTGAGCACGCCTGGGCTTGGTTTGATTGGGTGTTTGTTTTCTGCGTGGATGACCCAGACAGATGTCGGGCCTTTGTGATTCGATGTCTTTTTCTGCCGCTTCCTTTTGGTTCTTTTTAATTTGTTGCAATTGTAGTAGTATCTTCGGTCTATGAACCTGCACAGACTATTTAATCATAAACTCTACAAATAGCTTAAAAGGAAAAGGGGGAAGAAACAGCTTTTATTATATGTTTATTGTTGGCTTAAAAAAAATTACTCCTTTAGCCTCCCTGCTTCGTCAGTTCACGGGAAGTAAATCTCAATGGGCATCAAAAGTTAAATTCTTCTCACACTTGTTAAAAATAAAGAGTTTTTAAACAAGTTTTGTTTCCATTCACAAACGTTACCCCCATCTAAAAAAAAAAAAAACGAGAAAGAAAGAAAGAAAAAGAGAGAAAAAGACAGAATCCAACCTCCTTTCTCTTCGTCTCCTAGTGGAGAACAGTAATCCTTTCCATCCAGACCTCTGTCACACCACCGTTTCCACACCCATCAGCTTTGGCGTAAGGATCCGTGGTGTTACACCATTGTTCAGGTCTTCCTCAAACTCCAGTAACTGCCCCATGAAGTTAAGGTTTGGGGAAATAATTGGCCGTTTGCCTTTGACAAACTTATAAGCGTCAGTCATGGTCATCCGAGTGTGCTTCATCAAGTACGCGATGACGATGGTGGCGGACCGGGACACCCCCGCCTGGCAATGGATGAGAAGCCCCTTCCCACACTGGTGAGCTTCCTCTGGGAAAAGGGAGGGAGGCGACAGGTGCAGGAAAGAAGGGAGAGACGGGAAAAGAGAGATTAGCTTTTATCCAGACGTGACAAGGCTATATTTTGTCGAGAAAAGAATAAATTCCAGCGGTTTTAGAGCTCAGTTATAATTTGCTAGTCAATTGTGTGTGTTTATGGCACAACCTCCAGAACTGGCTGACAGCAATATGAACGTGAATAAGATGCGACACGTCTACACTTAAAGAGAGAACGAGTGGCTCAGCGGGTTAAGGGTCCGACTCCGGCTCGGGTTATGACTTCACAGTTCGTGGGTTCCAGCCCCACGCTGGATTCTGCACTGACGGTATGAAGCCTGCTTGGGATTCTCTCTCTTGCTCTCCCTCTGCCCCTCCCTCACTTGTGCGCGCTCTCTCTCGGAATAAATATGTAAACTTAAAAAACAATAAATAAAGAGAGGACGAGGTAAAAGAATCATTTAAAGGAACCGTTCAGATCACAGGTGGTGACAACCTACTTACAGCCAGAGTCACAACACAGTTAACTTGCCCGTGAAGCAAGCCACTGATGAAGGAGACCCTTTGGATCAAGGATGTTAATTCCGATCTCAAGGTTGTGTCGCTTTTCAACACTAGTGTTAACAATGGCCGTCCCAGCTGTGACAGAGAGGGAAAAAAAAAAAAAAAAAAGCCCTGCATTTCTTTCTTTCTATTATAGGATTGATCTGTAGGAACTGGTGTTAAATCGATGAGGGTTTCCGTCCTGCTAAACTCTGAGGCCAAAGAAACAAAACGCAACGAGAAAGTTGCTATGTGCGGCTTCTTACCAGAAAAGTCTATTGTTGCAAATGTAGCTAAAGAGTCGCAGTGCTCGGGCACAGGGGTCATCACCTACGTGTGACTGTCCAATCCCTCCCCGCATCCATGTATGCTGTTCCAACATGGCGATGGGAAGCAAGATGGAGGAATTCTAGTGATGGTCCAGGACCCAGAACGATTGAAAGAAGCAATACTTTGTAAGTTTTCAGGTATTCAGGGAGAATAGCTTTGTGGGCACTGCCTACATGGATTCTTAATGACAATTCTAGACCAAAAGGCATCCCCAAGAAAGTTTCTCTGAAGGGATATCAATTAGATGAGGAGTAGGGGAGGGGTGCAAAGAGGAGTGATCTAACTTATACCGCTTTTTTTTTTTAAGTTTATTTATTTATGTAAGTAATCTCTACACCTGACATAGGGCTCGAACTCATAACCCCTAGACCAAGAGTGGCATGGTCTTCTGATTGAGCCATCCAAGGCTCCCCTAATTTAAACCACTTCTATGGGTTACCCTCCGGCGAACTGCGAAAAGAAACCTCACACAAAATTCCATCTTAAACATCTATGAATGAAGCTCACTTCTCCTAGATGACGCTATCTGAAGAAAGCAGCTCCCTTTTCTAGTTCCTGCTCCTCAGCACACGCTATTTATTCACCTCCACACCAAGACTGGGAAGCATGGTTGTAGGAAAATGAGCTGCAAAGTGCTAGGTTTGACCACCGGTTTCACGGCACACTAGATGAACACCTTGTGTGAACCACCTAACTCCCGAGAGCCTCACTCCTCCTGTCTGCGTAATGGGAATAATACTAACTAACGAGGCTCAGGGAATCTGGGAATAATATCCCCCAATTCGGGAATAAATAAGTTGGCACCGTAAAACCCTAAACTCTGCTTAGTTTATATGAGACTCTCAGTGAATGTTATTATGTTTATAAAGCCTACTGTTTTCCCCAAAGCAAGACTACACAATTTCAGTTTATCTAATGATACAAGGACAAAAATGAAATTGTGTCTCTGCAGGCTGTGATGCTGAGTTGTTCTTCAGGTTACACGCTAGTTGTTATTTGTTTTGTTTTCCTTCTAAAAAATCAGATAAGCCTGAATAACCTATAAGGAATGCAGGTGCTTGGATTGAAATCCTGTTGGAACAAGCGTGTCTTATGCTACTCCTTAAATGGGAAACAATCTCTTAACTTCCCCCAACTGGAATTAAATCAGATAAAATTGCAGTCATAACACCATATATCAACCGGAAAGTTCCTCGTCAACTTGGTGACATACATTTCTTCCTCGGGTCTCAAGGTTTGACTCGAATATCATGACTAAAATATCTAAGACACCTTTGCATCCGCAAGTGTTGCCATTCGGGAACCAATTGAGCAGTGGAAACATCGCCCCAGCATATTGTAGAAAGGCTCCGGCCTCAGAGTCAAGAGCCTTGCGTTCTGGTCCTTTCTTGGCCGCTAAAATTCTTATAATCTTAGAGAAGTCACTTTACTTTTCTGAGTTCAGGGAGCACTCAGAATTTCCTTCCAGACTGCATATTCCATGGTCCTGCACTGAAGGCACAATCGGCCAGGAAGACAGCTGGGTGATGTGGCCAGAACCGCCAAATCCACAGCAAACCTCTCAGACCCAAGGGTTTTCTTTCTGAAAAAGGATCGCCAAACATGAGTGCGTTCTTCCTGGGACAGAGGCCAGTAACAATCTGCTACAGTATTTAGGGAAAGAACTCGATCACCTTGTTGTGGTTAATGAAGGCTGGAGTCACTTGGAAAAAAATTGTTGGCTATGGGCTAGGTATTCCCCCAAATGATCATTAGAGCCTTAAAACAGTGCGAGGCTCTGGGAGCAGCAGAAGGTTCCGTTGGGATCAGGGTGAGGCTGGCGGTTACCTCCTTCTGGAGACTAAAGTCTGCTGTGGTTAGAATTCCCCTCCTTGGGAACTGCTCAGGCTACACAACCTGATCTTTCCTACTTTAGCGGGTTTGGGGTAAGCTGTCTCACGAAACCCAGTACCATTTTGCTAACACGTTCATACGCTCCCGCTACCCCATGTCTACGAACTGAGACAAAGCAAGTTGAAGGGGAAAAAAACCAACCCATCCCTCCGCTCTCCTCCCTCTCCTCCGCACCGATGTGATACCTGAGGATGCTCGCTACAGCACCGCTTTCCTGAAGAACATTCTTCAGAAGCGGCCTTTCAGCAAATGCTACCCGTGCCTCAACCTCATGTAGAGAAGCTATACCAACTGCAAATTCATTTAACCTGGGGTAAGGGAGGTGGGGGCGAGTTTGGAGGCGGTGTCATTTCCCGCAAGGCGCCCACAGCCACGGTAGACCAGATGGCCACGGCAGCAGCTCTGTCCTCCTCTGCCTCCCTCCCCATTACTTCTTTTGAAATGACGTGCCAGAACCTACCTACGCCAAGCCCTACCGTCTTTTTCCTGGAGAACCACAAGGATGCGGCTTTCTGATTGACCAGATCCCGACCAAGGGGAATCACCGATTCGTTACAACCCATCCCAGGGGCTCCCATGCATTCCGTGGGCCATGACTTGGGAGAATCCTTTGGCTGGTCCGGGGGGGGAGGCCTGGAAACACCTCTGAGCCGCCTTTTTTTTTTGGCAGCCCAAGCATCAACCTTGGACTCGCTATCAAAGCGAAAGCTGGAGGGGGGAAGGAAGGCTGAAGGTGAGCCGCCCCCGCGGGAGATAGTTACCGATGAACTCGAAGGCCTCTTCGAAGTATTGCCGCAAGTTCTGCTTGTTGCTGTCGGTGGCCGGCAGCCGCTTGTAGTTGAACAGGCCTTTCTCGTAGTGGTAGAGGGGCAGGTGAGTGGTGACGTTGATGACGTAGCCTATGTTCAGCCGCTGCATCGTGTCCAGGTCCTGAGCGTCCTGCTCGTTGCCGAGGAACAGGAAAGGCAGGATGGGCGTCAGCTCCGCGTTCTCGATGTCAGGGGTGGTGGGGAGAGACTGAGGTAGCACGCTGGACGCTGCAGACGCGCCGCCCCCCACCTCCCGGCACTCCTGGAGCTGGAGGGAGTTGTCACAGAGGTTTTCATGGTTCTGCTTAAAACTGCTAAGTCCACCTGGAGCAGACACACAGAAGGTGAGAGTGACCACTTCTAGAACTTCGGAGCCGGCGGAAAGACGGTGCCACCGTCCCCCCCCCCCCACCCCGGGAAATAAACTATCCTTTGCTGCCTAGGCACCTCTTAGAAAATAAAATCGGACCCCAAGTGCCAGCCCGGGGGGCGTCCCCAGTGGCTCAGCCGGTTGGGTGTCGACTCTTGATTTGGGCTTGGGTCACGATCTCACGGTTCGTGGGTTCAAGCCCCCCCACTGGGCTCTGCACTGACAGTGGGGAGCCTGCTTGGGATTCTCTCTCTCCTCCCTCTCTCTGTCCCTTCCCCGCCCATGTTCTCTCTCTCTCTCTCTCTCTCTCTCTCAAAATAAATAAACTTGAGAGAGAGAGAGAGAACAACAATGCGAGTCCTTTTGGAGATCCAGGACAAGCTTCAGATGATCCCACGGCAGGCAGTACTTTGGAAATGCGCTCTTTCTACAAACTGTGGCATGTTCCCCTGGAAAGAGTTCCGTGCAGCATCAGGCAATTTTATCAGCAGCAGATTTGATCTGCTTCAAAGAGCCATATGCTCAGTGGCCTACATAGAACCTTGTACTTCGAGAGCCAGGGAAAGCATGGCCGACCTCCCCGGGCACTGGAGGCACGTGCCTTGCACTCTTCCATAAGCTTACCTCACCCAGAATGAGACGTTTGCTCCCAACACGGCAAAGTGGCTATGAACAGGGACCTTGGAAGGCCCGGATTCCCTTGGCTATCGTCCCAGTAACACAACTTCTTGGCTCTGTGACTTAGGCAAGTTAATTTCTCTCTCTGTGCCTCGGTTCCCTATCTGCAAACTGAGGGTAACGGCATCTACCCCTGAGCGTGATTGGGGGTCTGGAATGAATGCACACGGGCAAAGTGTGCAAACGTCCCCATCAACAACTGCAGCGTCACTTATGGGAATGTATCTTAAGAAACTCACCTAACCAAACATATCCAGCTAGATGTGGCAAGACGTTGACCACAGCATTATTGTTTTATAGGAAAGGCCAAGAACCAAAACAAATTACCAAAAAAAAAAAAAAAAAAAAAAAAAAAAAGGAAAAGTTAATATATTCATCCCAGGGAATGTGACGCAGCCATTGAAAGTTGTGAAAGGGATCTGAAAACAAGGAAAATTTATGGATCGCAGAGTATCGTTTAAGTTTTTCCTTTAATATTTGTTAGATACATCGCACACATGGTTAAGCCCCAAGGATTGTTACAACGGTCGAATCACATGATATACGTGTAAGGGCTACGAAACCTGAGTTGATATGATTACCGCCGTGTGGGCTCCCATTCTAATCAGACAACCAGATACCCTGGCCTTCCTTTTAAAAGGAGGGGGAAGTTAGAGACCTCCTAGAAGCTGAAAGCCTCCGGAACATGACATTTATGCCTCCTGATACAGGCCTTACATCTGTCTTGATAGTTTCAGGAGATAAGGCAGGAAACACAAAGCGTGAACAGGATACCGTTGTGTTGAAATAGACACAGGAAGTCTATCTGTCCTCTAGTTTCTGAACCTCACATATGCCCTCCTCCATTTCAAGTCTCATCTTTGGCAACTAGGGCAGGGATCTCCAGGCCACAACCTAGACAGTCTCAGGTTGTTCCTGCCCCAAACACACACAGCCAGGCGTGACAACAGGCTAAGCCATATTTTCATCAAGGCCCAGCGATGACACAAAGATCATTCAAAGAGGGTAATGTTATGGTCATTTCATTCATCTGTAAGTGTCAAAACCTATCTTTGCTTTCAAAAAGAAAAACAGGAGCTATATGTTCATTTTGGTGGATTTCTAGAATTAAACTCTGCCCTTACATATTATTAGCGTACTCTGCTACGAAATCATGATTAAAAAGTTTGGGCCCTAAGAGATTATTTGTCAACTAGACAGAGGAAATGGAAAGCCAGAAAGACTTCACTAGTGACAACTTAAAAAAAAAGCAAATTGAAATCACCCACTGTTACCATCACAAATGCCACGAAAGAGACTTTAAAGAGTTATTTTCAAATCCGCTCAGCTTTGCCTCCATAAAATCCAAGTAAATGATTTACACTGATTCTGTGATGGGAACCTAATTCACTTTGTTTTTCCCCTTAAGAAAAAGGCAGTTGTTACACTTTTTCATCTAAGATGAGAGGAAAGAACCAAATAAACTCAAAAGAAGTCTCGAAGGGGTGGGGAGGGGACTTTTCTCTGTTCTTATTTAGGGTTCTCAAGCTGTAATTTGTCTTAAAAGCGGCTAGTTTAAAAAAAAAAAAAAAAAAAACGCATGCCAAAAAAGAAAAAAAAAAAAACCCACACACAGAAAAAAAGCACCGTACAGCTTTTTAAAATTCTGTCTCTATACCTCCTTTCCCAATGACATCAGCTGGAGGCTCCCCACCTGCCCAGTTGCCATAGCAGTTACACAAAGACATACAATGACATCAGTTGGCATGATATCAGCTCTTTGAGTACAAACAATACAAGAAGAACTACTTTGTTTAAGGCCTTTGGTGCAACTGTGTTCTGGAGAGCCAATGATGTAATGCTAACAGGTGGCATGGGCCTTGCATTTGCCTAATGGGGGAAAAAAACCCATGGGGGAGGGGAGGAGGGAATGTGAGACAGACAGACACAGAAGGCTCCGACTCACAGGGGGTGCTCACGTGCAAAACTACGTGTGTGTTGTATGTTGCAGCCATGTGGGGACTCCGTTCATAGAATATTGGAAGATGACGAGGCTAGAAAAGGAAATCCCACGGGCTCAAACACATTAGTTGGACAAGGGAATTCTCGTTGAGGGGCACGAAGAAATCGCCTCCTGTTCACTCGTCAGTCTGCTGACCAGCTTCAGCATCAGTCCCCCTACGGGTCATGCACATCCGCAGTTACACAACTCTCCTGGGAGGGAGCTTCAGGCAAAACGAACGGGTCGAATCTCACCGTGGTGGTTCTTCAGAGAGATGTCTGCGGGGAGGATGGTTTTTCTGCTCTTAGGGAATTGGAATTGGGAGCCGGGGAAGGAGGAGAGGGAAGACTAAGGCTGATATGGTTTTCTCTTCCAACCACCTTCCTCGGACCCTACGCTACCATGTATCACTAGAGGCTGAACTGCCTGATCACCTAGTGAGGAGCTTTGATTCCATCCTGTTGGTCCTTCACTACGTAAGAACATTACAGCAGGATAACTGACAAGCAAAGTAGAGACAAAGTGGCTGGTGGTTAAGAGCAGTTGATAGAGGCAGACAGACCCAGGGTGTGATGTTGATTCTGCCCCATCAGAGCAGTGAGTCTTGATGCAAATCACTGCCCCTCATTAAGTTTCGGCTTACTGATCTGTAAAGTGGACGTAATGTCACCTGCCCTCAGGGCTGTGGTCTGAGCAGCCTAGGTAAGCATGTTGATATATAGCCAGGCATCTGATACGTAATGTCTTCTTACCCCACCATTATTACCCTCCTTGTCCTTATCTCCGTTTGATCGTCTACACTGCGCTTCGCGAGAACTCTAAGTGCCATGCGTGGTCGGTCCTCAGGCCGGCCGCCTTGGGTCTGAGCGCCAGCACCGCCAACACTAGCTTCCGGACCCCGAGCAAATTTCTTTCCCCCAGATAGAAAACAGGGGCAATAAGAGTACCTCACACTACTGTTTTGAGGATTCAACTGCGTAGTAAAAATAAAGTGCTTGAAAATAACTATCCATGGTGAGCACTTTTCTACTTCTATTACTTTGGGAAACTACCATTTTAAAGGTCCTTAAAAAATTTTTTTTTTAATTTTTTAAAAGTTTATTCATTTTTGAGAGACAGAGCACTAGTGGGGGGTGGGGGAGCAGAGAGAGAGAGGGGACACTGAATCCGAAGCAGGCTCCAGGCTCTGAGGTGTCAGCACAGAGCCCGACGCGGGGCTCGAACCCACGAACTGCGAGATCACGACCTGAGCCGAGGTTGGACTCTTACCCGACCCAGCCACCCAGGTGCCACCTCCCCCAAATTTCTTAATATAAAGATCCTACTGGGATGAGCACTGGGTGTTATAGGTAGCCAATTTGACAATAAATTATAATAAATTAAAAAAAAAAAAAAGAAGACCCTAAACAACGATCAGGAAGCTAATATTGCAGAGCTTTTCGTTTTAAATTTTTACTTAAAAAGAACCAGGGACAAACATATCTGAGCAGTTTTAACACTGAAATAATATACTTTTATCATAAAGAAAACAAATAGCTCCCTATCCTGCCTAAACAAATATATCTGATTTCATTTGTTGGCCCTAGCTTTCCCAATAACGACTGCATAGTTTTTGACTTCCTGTTTTGTTTTATTTTATTTTTTTCCAGAGGCGGATGGTGTTTTAAATAAAAGTGCTCTACACCCATCCCTGCCCCCACCCCCCCACGCCTCCCCAGTCCCCACCGGGCTGAGCGATCTTGACCTTCTTACGCACACAATTGCTTACAGTTACCGTGCAAATATTTTCCAGGCAGGAGCACCATTGCTGGGGGCAAACATTTCAAACCTTATCGGCAAAACTAGGTTCTCTGCCAAAAGGAGCATGGTCAGCACTTTGATTCCGAATGGCAACAACCAAGCATACCCAACCCCTAGAGAAAAATATGTAGGAATACAGGTCGCCTTGGTTTCCCCCAACAGCAAGGCGACCGTCCCGCTGAAGCAATGGATCCCAGCGTGAGTGGGAAACCTCCCGGCAGATTTGTTCCAGTTCCGTTGCCGTGTTGACTATCGCCGTCCTAGAAACAGAGGAGCCTTCTGTAATGTGATTCAGAAGCAGGGCTCTGGGCGGCAAACTAAAGAACCACATCCAAATGCAGAATCTACAAGCAAGAGGTTTCCGTATTCTGGGGATGGACAGCACTTTCGCGCACATGCTTTTTTCGTTTCATGCTAGGCCGGAAAGTGAGCACTTTCCAGAAATTGAAGGAAAACCCTCACTGAAGGTCAGCAGATGGAATTAGCCCCCAAAGGAAGGTGGAGGGGGATGAAAATGGAGCTCTTCTCGAAGAGTGACAGCATGCTGATCACTCCTTTTTGTTGTCTACTTTTCCTTACTGGGTGATGAGTCTTTTAAAGCAAACTGGTGCTCTGATGACCGTGGTTAAGAACACAGACTCTGGAGCCAGGCTGCTTGGGTTTAAACCTCTGGCTGCCATCACTAGCTAGCTATGTTACCTTGGGCAAGTTACGTAACGTCCCTGCCCCTCGGTGTCCACATCCACGTAGTTAGCTCTACTATCTATCTCATAGGTCTCTTCATATGGATACGATGCTATGTGAGTTAGATATTACGACAAATGAGAAAGATATCGGCGCAAAATGGGCCCTAATGGATCCTATTTTGGGGGTCCTCCAAGGAAACTGCAGTATATCAAAGCAGACTCTCCAGATTCTATACACACAAGGATCCTTGTGGAAGAAACAAAGCTTGGAGAAACCAGAGTGGATGTCAGGCTTCTAGCACTGAAACTCTCATAGAGCGGGAGTCACAGTCAATTCATACTTTTCGAGGCAGAGAATTACCCACCCTCACAGGGGAAATATTGGGGATGCCAGCTAGAAACACAGAGGTTACTGTCCCTGGCTTGTTTCACATGAAACAGTCTTCATAGTCCACAGACACAACTGAGGATTTCATAGTAGGAATGATTTCAAGTTCAATGCCAGGTGGTGTCACCTAAGCTGTCATATGATCCTGTCCCCAGGCAATGTGGGGAGGCTATCTTAGAGAGGATGAGTCAAGTGAGAGCACTGTGTCACTAGGTAGACGAGGACACAAAGGGATTAAGAAACACTTTTGTTACCCAGGGAAGAGAGAGACTTAGGAGGTTGGGTCCAGCAGCCATGGTGGCCAGGACCACGAGTCAGAGATGAGTCTCCCTAGGATCCCTACAATCCTATCACATCATCGCCTACGTGTGAAATGTCCCAGTGTGAAAAAAAAAAAAAAAACACAACACATATACAAGAGGTACGTTAAGCTTAAAATTCTCAACAAATCAGTATCTTGACGCCAACTGAGTACATATTGATTATTTGGGTAAATACCGTTAAGTGTTCCAGAAAGATAGATACATGTTGCCTCACGGGTTTTTCTTTTTATCTGTTTGTTTATTGTCTGATCTCTTTGGTAGGAGATACACGTTATCTACAGATATATCTTAAAACCCAGCTCTAGAAGGCCATCTGTGATATATAAGGCAGAGGGGCAAAGCTTTGCCTTGATTCAGAAAAATGACTCTGTCGTGTGCCAGCTGTGGGGCTTTGTGAACGTTACTGGGTGCCCCTGGATGAGTTTTCCATAAGTATAAATCTGGAATACTTCTGTTCAGGTGGGTGGTAGGGATTCAGTGAAACTGTATGTAAAACATCCATCCTGGTATCTTTAAGAAGGTATTCAAACCCTGTGGCTATTTGGAGAAGAATTGTCAGCGGGGGACAAAGATGAGGAGCACTTCCGGGGGTGGGGGAGACGTTGGGGGGCTTTCCTTGCTCTAGAGCTGTCGTAGGTTTAGCTGGAGGGGGGACCTTGAAGAAAGGTACGCGGAGGGAATCGGAGACCATCTTCCAGCGCCAGTCCCAAGGGAAAGGGTGCTGGAAGATGCCACCGGGCTGCCGGCCTGCAGCTCTGCTCTTGTAAAGGTCAGGTTCAGTGCTGTTGGGTCCCAGCTTAGACAAACGCAGGAGGAAGTGGCGTGCAGAACGGGGGCGGGTCTTGTGGTTGGTGGTCTCCATTGGAAACTTCGTTATATTTAGTTATTCATGTTCTAAGATTTCAATAGAATGGGAGGGGGAGATATATAGGGTTGTGAAACAGGCATAAAATACATGCATTTCTGGCAAATTTTCTGGAGACATATATATATATATATACACACACACACACACACACACACACACACACACACGTATATGTACATATACACACATGTATAATCTACCGGCAAGACATTGCTTGTATAGTCATTATAACTCGGGTAATTTACTTATTTGTGTACCCCTCAGATGACATGCCATTGTTCCCAGCAAAACAGCTTGGTAGATTATAAAATCTAGCATTCTGCAAATAAGCTAATACTTGACTATAATATATACCAAGAACGAAATTCCACTTTTGCTCCTTCCTAATCTTTGTATAATTGGCAACGAGCTCTTAGCTTCATTTTTATCTCTAGATACTTCTGTATATAATTTGCTTGGGGGCTCTTCTTTCTTATGTTTTAAGACACGCTGCTCTCTTGTTTGACTGATAAAATCTTTGTAATGTCCTCAACAGAAAGAAATTTTAATAAATCCCTGCCTAAATATTTACCTCAAAAAAAGTGAACGCAGTCGGAAAGATCCAATGACTGAGGAACTGCGACTTCCGACAACTGAAGAGGAAGGGGCACCTGGGTGGCTCAGTCCATTAAGCGTCTGACTTCAGCTCAGGTCAGGATCTCACGGTTCGTGAGTTCGAGCCCCGCGTCGGGCTCTGTGCTGGCAGCCCGGAGCCTGGGGCCCGCTTCGGATTCCGTGTCCCCCCTCTCTCTGTGCCCCTCCCTTGCTCACACTTTGTCTCTCTCAAATATAAACATTAAATTTTTTTTTTTAAACGTTGAAGACGAAGCTTTGGTTGCACACCTTCCAAGAAACGCTGATCCCCGCATGTTTCTGTCCAAGTTGAAAAGATTCTCCCTGTGTCCCAGCACCCCACACCGCCTAGCTTGGAAGTGGCCTCTGGTGTAGACACGTGCCCTCGCTCCAGAACCGGTCAGAAAAGGGCTGGGGATTCCACTTCAGCCCTCCGAAGTCACTCAAATGCACCAAAGGGGCACCTTCTCCCAGGAGGCGAGGCGCCCTTCTCAGGTCCCCTTCCTACCACCCCCAACTTTAAGGCTTTCACGGGTACCCAGAGATCAGGATACCACCAGTCTCATTTGTGTGTGCTTGAATACCGCAAGCAGCTGGTTTGGGAGGCCGCTTCACAAGTATGTAAATACAGCCTGTTTCTTTAAATCTGTTACCTCATTTATTTACATTAGAACAGAAAGCACAGCCAGAAGCAACAGCTGATGACAGTCATGTAATTTTCCACAAAGACAACAATTAAACAGCTTTGTGTTATTTTAGCGAGCAGATGACTTTTCTGAGTGAGTGGGAATCAAACTAGGATTTCAGACTTCCCACAGCCGGGACCCCCCTCAGGTATCTGCCAGGGTCCCTGGGACTTGAAGACCAAGCTTTGGGTCCCTCTCCCTCACAGCCAGCTCTCTCTCTCCCTCTCTCTCCCCTCTCCCTCTCTCTGCCTCCCTCCCTACCTCCTCCCTCTCTCAGAAACCCGACAGGAGAACAGGGGAAAGAAACAGGAGAGGGAGAGGTTCTACCCAGAACTGGTTTCTGCTTGGCCTGCCAATGAATCCACAGAATATTTTTGAAACCGATTTTTATCTTTATTATGTTTTAAAACTTTATTTATTTCTTTTGAGAAAGAGAGCAAGCCCGCGGGAGAGGGGCAGAGAGAGAGAGAGAGAGGGAGAGAGAGAATCCCAGGCAGGGTCTGCACTGGCAGCACAGAGCCCGATGCAGGGCTCGAACTCATGAATCGTGAGATCATGACCTGAGCTGAAGTCAAGAGTCAGACGCTCAACCGACTGAGCCACCCAGGCGCCCCTGAAACCTATTTTTAAAGAATCCAGGGTAAGGGTGGGAAAAGTGGTCAGGCCCCCTTACCCCTACCCCCACACAGCGAGGCCCTGTTAATGGAGAACCCCACCTTCACACTCACTCTCCCCATTCCGTCGGAAGAACCATCTGGAAGGCAGGGGTGGGCATCATTGACTCCTAGGGGTCGATCCCTTTGCCTGAGGGGCTGGGAGAAGCCTTCTGTTCACCCTTCAGCCTGGTCTGGACTGGTCTGAGCAGCCGTCCCGGATGGGTCCGGGTGCCCGCTCTGGCATCATGGGAAGACCAGCCTGTGGAATCTCATGTTCATGGGGAGTTCGCCTGCCTCTACATCGAGCTTCACTCCCACTAACAAAAATGCCAATGAAAGAGAGTGAAAGTGATTGTCTTCTTTTCATGACAGGGCTTTGGAAGCCAATCAAGTGAATAGCTTTCCACGAAGAAGTGTGGCTATCGGGGCACCTGTCTGTTGAGCCCAGTCTGTTGAGCGTCCGTCCGAGATGGGCTTAGTTCACGACCTCGTGGTTTGTGAGTTCGAGCCCCGCGTTGGGCTCTGGGCTGACGGTGGGGAGCCTGCTTGGGATATTCTCTCTCCCTCTCTCTCTGCCCCTCCGCCCACATGATCGCCGTGCCTGTGCGCTCTCTGTCTCAAAATAGTAAATAACTAAACCTAAAAGAAAAAAGAATTGTGCCTATCAAAATACAGGCTGGGTATACGGAGGGAAATGCACAGGAAGGAGGACAGCCAAGTTCGAAGCCCATGTCCCCGGAAACTTGCAAGTTCAGATTCCCTTCTCCTTTCTCTGACCGTCCAGCCCTGAACTGTGTCAAAGCCTCAGCACAGACCAACCGGTTCCCAGGGAGAAAGGCGCATCACAAACACTCAGCTCAAGTCTCTGGATTGTTCTAAACGGACACACCAGAGATATTACATACGTTTCACTTTTATAATCTCTTTTATCTAAGAGAAAGCCCTCCCAAACATTTTGGGATTGGAGAGACGTGCCACAGATGCCCCTTCCCTCTCTCCACCTCTCTCCCTGCCCACAGGTCAGGGTCCAGTGGGACGAGATGGAGGATAAACATTAAAACACACAAGGAAAAAGGTAATGATTAATTATGATGAGGGCATGGGGCGCCCTCCAGTTCCCGGGTGCTAGGAGAGGGAACTAATTAGACGGGGTCCAGGGAGGGCCTCTTTGGGGATGAGAAGGCATTAGCTGGTTTGGGAAAGGGGTGGAGGGGAGGGGGCCCAGAAGGGCAGACGAGGCAGGGAGAACCACACCATTGGCAAGGGCAGGACATTTGCTAGGTCTGCGGTGACTCAAGGGAGCCCAATGTTTAAAGTCTAATGAGCAGGTGGAGGGATGGGGGGAGGGAGTGACCAGTGGAGGTCAAAGAAGTCTGCAGAGGGCCTCTTAGGGACATTCAGCAGCGAGGATTTTATTCTAAGTTCAGTGGGAAGCTCTTGAATGTTCAGAAGTCCGTAATAGGGGATTAATAAGTGTTTGAAAAGAAAAGGGGATCAAAAGAGAAAGGGAAAAAAATTAATTTACCAGATGGTGCAATTTACCTATACTCTAAAACCTGGGCCCAAATCATGACTTCTCGTTCCCAAACTACATCTTTTGCACCTACTGTGGATTGAATTGTGTCCCCTACCCCACCCCACAAATTCACATGCTGAAGCCCGACCCCCCAGCATGGTGGTATTTGGAGATGGGGCCTTTGAGGGATAATTCGGTTTAGAGGAGGTTATGGAGGTGCCGTCCTCATGATGAGATTAATGCTCTTGTAAGAAGGGGCACCGGAGAGCTTGGTGACTCTCTTGTGACCACTGAGGACACAGCGAGCATCTGCAAGCCAGGAAAAGAGGACCCTCACCAGAAGCTGACCATCCTGGCCCCCAGATCTCAGACCTCCAGCCTCTAGCACCATAAGAAAATACACTTCTGTTGTTTAAGTGACTCTGTCTGTGGTATTTTGCAGACTAATACAGTCTTTTAAATTCCCAGTAAGGCTTTCTTTTTAAAAATATAAATTATAAGTACTTTTGAAGAACCACACCCAAACCTATCAATTACCTGACCCCCTGGCCCCTGGGAGCCAAACCAAGTTGGTACCATATTTTAAGATCTTAAAATCGAGCCAGAAGTGTTCCAAGGTCAGGAGGAAGACGGTGCCTCCTTGCTCCATGGAAGCAAGTCCATGGAGCCTCCCAGAACCTTAGTTCCATGAACCAGCTGCAAGCAGAGAAGCCCATTCCTTTCCCAAAGACCCCGACCTCCCTGCGGATCAGCATTGACCCAATGCCCTCCGTGCTACATCCTCCTGGGCCAAAGAACATTTTTGCTGGAGAATTTCCGTGTATTTGGGAGGCTACTCTATACCATGCGAGGGCTCCACCTTCTCCGTTCCCTAAAAAGCTCAATACCCGTTAATCCATCAAGACGGATTAAGGGAGGGGAAAAAAAAATCCATGAGATCATACTGGAAGGCTGCAGAGGGAAGAATGTTAATAGGAGAGTGCTATAAAACACAAAGCCATATTTTTCCCAAGAGCTCAACCAGATACTCTCCATTATTGTTTAATTCTCTGAAGAGAGGGAAAACATTCTTTGCTTTTCAGTGCAGAAGTTTAAATAATGAAGCATTGCTAAACAAACAAACAGAGGAAAGCCCAGTGAAGCTGTTCATTAAACAACCCCACTGGACACAAGGAACACGGCTGCTTAACGGTCCACCTCCCCTGAGGACCGACATTTGTCTAAGACCCCAAATTAAACACATCACAACTTCACAGCAAAAGTATGTTCCCAAAGGGACTTCGGTAGAGTCCAATTAAATAAATCTCTAGAAATATCAAGAACAAGCCTCAAGGGAGAGCATATTTCTACTGTGAAACATTCTCATTGGAAATTACATTCACAAAAGGTCATCTGGAAACATCCATGACAAGAGGAGGGGAGGAAAGGCAGGAAGCAAGGCAAAGTTACACAAATAAAGCCCCAGGGGGGTGGGGGGGGGGGGGTTCACTACCATCGTGTTTGGAAGAAGTGCCCGGCCAAAAATCCTGTGTGCCTCTTAGCTTGCTTTGAATGAAAGCCTGTGTCCGGACAGCTTGGATGACGATGCTTTAATATGATCTGGAGGTCAAAGGCTCTAGCTTAGGGAATTCAGGAAGTGGTAGGGGAAAAGATTAAATGTCAACATCAAAATCTGAATTGTTTTACAGAACCAATGTTTTCAGTTCGCGAAAGGCATAGCAACAAGTTCCTCAAGTCACGGAGCCGAATTCTATATTTGGCAAGAATACTCAGCAAGCCTGAGCATCAGCGATCAACTTCCAGAAAGAGCGGCCGTGAGCCCCACTTGCAATGGATTCACCCAGCCGCCCGTGCCCAACAGTTAGATCACAGAGTGAGGGCTGAGCTTGGGAAGGTCAGCTGGAAGCCAGGGAAGACCTCATTGGAGCACTGAGAGGGATAGGGGGTCACACCAGGTCAAAAGCTAGCACGTCTCCACCTAGTGGACCACCTTCTGAAATTAAGGGGGAAACAACCAAGAGGCCAGTACATCTCTGAGGAGGTGGGCTGGGAGGGTATAGGGACGCGGTGGAGGGCCAGCCGAGTAGTGGTCGGTTCAACCTGGGACATATGCAATGGAGAGCCAGCATGGGTTGCCCCCCACATGGGACACCATCGGGCTTCCCGGCGACACGCCCTTGAATGCGATGCCAATGCCCACCACTGCTCAGGGCGACAGAAGTCCCAACGGCCAGCGCTCGAAACACAGCCCTTCTTCCTGCGCTGAAGTGATCCTGGGTTCTAGCTTGGGGGCCCCTGTTGCCACTTCTACGAAGTCGGGAGTGCGGATAATCTGTGCCCCAAGGTCTGGCACTCTATAACTTCAACACAGCTTCCATAAACCAGATGTGGATGGACGATGGCAAGGATGAGAGCAGTGGTCTCGGAGTGTGCCAGGCCTGGGGGGGTCTGCCTCCCTTAGCTCACGCTGTTCCCTCCTCCCGGAACCCTCTTCCCCTCGTTTCTCACGTAGGTGGCTCAGAACGCAGGTCAGATGTGATCTCCTCACGGGGGTCGTCCCGGTCTCCAATTTACCACCGACCTCTGATGGCACTCTTCCGTGACATCATCCAGTTTCAAAGTTTTGTTGTCTTCAAAACACTTATCACAATCTGAAGTTGCTTCTTAGTTCTTTGCCGGTGGGTTGTTGTTAGTAAAATGTAGTTTCTCCCACCCTCACCCCCACCCGAGAATGTCCATATGCTGTTTGTTTTTGAGGAAACAGAGCCTAACAGTTCACTGTGCCGGGGCTCAGGCTGCCTCCACCACTTTCTAGTATGATCTTAGCAAAGCTGCCTTACCCTTTTTGTACCCTAGTTCCCTCATTTGTCAAATGGGGCTAATAATAATGCCAACGGGGAACAAGGGAGTTACTGTGACTCTTAATGAGCTAATACTGGGAGTTATGAAAAGAAATTATAAAGGGGTTGACTGTTTAGCACCTGGAGCAATACCTGATTTGTACAGACGCTCATTAAAGGTTTCTAGATTACATGACCTTTGGCTTGGGATGAGAAAAGGCCGTTTAGTTGGCAAGCACCTATTATGTGTGGTTCAGCATAATGTTAGGGATTCGAGGGATTAAAAAACAGACATATGTCTCTGAAGATAAATCTAATGAGACAAAGAAGGAAGGATAAAGGAACATGAGAGAAAACAAAGGGACCGGCAGAAATCTTAAGAACCTACTAAAGAGTAACCTGAAATGACACCATCAAGCTGTGACTCATGGAAGGCAGTATAGGACCAAACAGGTGAATTCAGCATGAGGACACAGAAATCTTGTCACTCTCTGGCTAGGAAGGAGGGCCAACAAGTCTCCTGGAGAGGAACAGCCTACGGCGGACCGGCTATGACGTGGGAGGGCTGGGACCCAAGACAGTTTATATCTGGTGGCTTCTAACGCTTTCTCCTCTCTCCATGCCTCTCCCTTGGACATTCTATCTGAGCGATGAGAAGTAGAGAGGACAGGGGCACCTGGGTGGCTCAGTCGGTCACGATCAGTCATGATCTCACGGTCCGTGAGTTTGAGCCCCGTGTCGGGCTCTGTGCTGACAGCTCAGAGCCTGGAGCCTGCTTCCGATTCTGTGTCTGCCTCGCTCTCTGTCCCTCCCCTGCTCTCACTCTGTCTCTCTCAAAAAGAAACAAACATTAAAAAAAAGAAAAAAGAAAAAAAAGAAAGACGAAGTGGAGATTGATGGAAAGGAGGAAAAAAGGCTCAGGAGGGCACAGCAGCCTATGGGATATCGTGGGACAGTGGAAGGGGCCCCCAGTTCAGTTCTATACACGTTCACTAAGCACTGAATATGAGCTGGAGGCTGGTACTGGGCATACAGACTGGCCCTCCCACTGGGGCACAGTGAGCAGGAACAGATAGATGGTGCAGACAGAGAGTTCTCACCACCCCTGGGGGCTATTTCTTCTGCTTCCTGTTGAAGGGAGACAACGCTGAATCTAAAATCAGGAATTCTGGGTTCCTCTTACCCCTGTCATTAACCATGCACTTTTGGGTAAGTTACTTAATCTTAAGGCCATTGTAAAGCATGATTACATCACAAGAGCTTTTTCTTCAAACATAGGAGCTTCCTCTTCCCTAAAAAAAGGGGGGAGGGGATCTCTCCCAGGAATAACATTGTGGGTGCTCTCGAAAGGCAGACAAGGGGCCTCTGGTTTTCTGGAAGGTGAGAGGCTCAGGGGCAGGGAGTGAGAATGGAACGCCTAACTTTCTGTACCTCTTTACTTGTTTCTGATGAACCCACTTCCCTTTTAGAAACCAGGACTGGCTGACACCCCCACAGTCGCTAAGAGTGGCAGGGAGAGGTGCCTGAGAGTAACCTGTTCCCCGAACCTCAAACCTGAATGTATATACAGGAAATATATATAGGCAATATATATATACATATACATTGCAATATAACAATACAGAGTTTAAGTTTGTCTCTTCTTAGAAATGTGCCTTTGAGGGCAGCCCCAAGATGCCCTTGCAGGATTCCACTTTCCAGGAGCTGGTGACCTCAGAGGGCCTTGCAGGACTGGGGCCAGGCCTGAGTATGAACAGAAGGGTAATGGTTAGTAGGACCACAGGCAAGAGACAGGGTCTATTTCAGGCAGGGGAGGAGAAACCAAACAAAAATCAATAGATAAAACACACGGGATCGTGGCTTAAAAATCCAAACAAAAGTTTCCAAAGAAAAGACAACAGCTGATTTGAGCACAGCATTTATGAGATGTAGCAGAACACAGACTACAAAAGTATGGTTCTAGACGATGCAAACTGTTAAAAAAAAAAAAAAAAAAACATGCCATGGAAAACACTCCTTACTCACAGCATCAACCTACATCAGTTTCCTATAAGGATCCCCATCCCAACATCAATATTTAGAAGTCTCCAGAATCAAGGAGATGCCAGTACATATGTCCCCAGCACTCGAGTGGTGCTGTCTGGGAAATGAAGACACAGAGGGGACCCTACAAGTTGCAGGCTGGAGGGGACTGGTTGTGCTGGTCTCAGAGACTTCCCCGTCTCCCGTCTCTGGGCTGAACCTAGCGGTCAAAAGCATTGGCTAGTGGTTAATGACTCAAAGGCTGAGTCATTCTGCATGTCTAGAATGGAACTAGCCACCATCACCCATGAAATGGGGTTAGGGAGATCAGCAAGTGAAGGTACGGAAACTTGCTTTCCCAGGCACTGTGCCCCTAAAATATATATCCAGATGAAAGGTGTCTATTCTTGTAAGGCTACAGCACAACTCTGACACTAACAACAGAATCAGCACAGATTCCACAAGTTAAGGGCATAGTCCCCCCCCAAAACTGCCCTCACTTCAGATGCCAGCCGTAAGTTTGGGAGTCCCAGGCCACTCACACTTCTGACCGATAGGCAAAAGTTGTGGGACTCCCACACTCAAACCCCCCAGGTTGGATAATTCACTAGAATGACTCATAGGACTCAGGAAAAATGCCATACTTACTCTTACAGTTTTATTCTAAGGATGCAAATAAGAACCAGCCAAATGAAGAGACACAGAGAGCAAGGTCTGGGAGGGTCTTAAACACGGGAGTTTCTATGCCCTGAGGACCCCATCACCCTCCAAACACATCAGCACATTCATTAATCGGGAAGCTGAACTGAGCTCTTGTGTTCAGAGTTTTTGCTGGGGTTTCATCACATAGGCCTGACTGATTGAACCATGTGGTCACATGACTGAACTCAATTGCCAGCTCCCCTTTCTTACCAGGAGGAGGTCTAACTAATACAAAGCCCCCATCCTCTAATGGCATTCTTTGTCTTTCCAATGGCCTACCCCTATTGTGAATCACCTCACTAGCCAAAACTATCCCATTAGCATAAGCTGTCTCATTAGCATAAGCCATCTCATTAGCATAAGCTTGGTTGCCATTAGAGGTTATGACCCAGGAACCAAGGACAAAAGCCAGACAAGTTCTCTATAGTATAGCTCACTAGTGGGGAAGAGCATAGGCCCTGGAGTCAGACGGCTCTTGAGTTTGACTTCCTGCTATGTGACTTTGGGCTATCGACCTAACCTGGCTCTCGGTTTCCTCATCTAAGAAGTAGATCCAGATAATACTGTTACTGTTATACAGTGATCAACACCACTCAAAAGAAATGTAATGCTGGCTACTATGTAACAAAATTCTTTTCTAGTAGTAAAGAGGAACTGATGAAATTAACCGTAACAATACATTTTGCTTACTTCAACATGCCTCAAATCGTATCATTTTAACATGCAATCAATGTTAAAACAGTTCATGAAATATTTTACTTTTTTTCTTAACACGACGTCTTTGAAACCCGGTGTTATTTTACACGTGCAGCACATCTCAGTTTGGGCTAGCCCCATTTCAAAGGCTCAGTAGCCACATGGGACTCATGGCTCCCGTAGTGGATAGCACAGACAGAGAAAACAGCCGTTGTTATTTCCATTAAATGAGTTAGTGCTTGGTGCCATCCCATCCCCTTTTGTAAATGTTAACTCAAATATGTATGTGCACATGCTCACACGTAGGTAGAGGCAGTGGCAAATGACTAAAATCTGAAATGCCAAAAGCCACACTGTCGGTCAGCTTCACAGAACAGGAAAGAGACCCTCTTTTCTCAGAAAAAGAACCACTGTAACTTGGAGTAGAGAGGTTTTCGGATAGATCATCCCTAGTGGGCTCTTCTACTCCCATGCTCCCGTGTCTCCCCATCACGTGTTCATTGTTTTTTAAATGTTTATTCATTTTGAGAGAGAGAGAGAGGAGAGAGAGAATCCCAAGCAGGCTCCACACTCTGCCAGGAGCGTGACGCGGGACTCAACCCCACAACTGTGAGATCATGACCTAGCCGAAATCAAGAGCTGGACGCTCAATTGACCAAGCCACCCAGGCATTCCCCCAATGTACATTTCACATGGCAAAATCAAGGGACTGTGGGCAACAGCTTTCAATGGGGAAAGATGCCCAAAATCACGGAGCGGCCAGATGAAGAAGTGCCACTTACAAGGGGCAAGTGTGAATGGCTGGGGACTAAAGGGGGGCAGGGGGAGAAAAACCATAGGAAGGAGTTTTGGCTTCTTGAGTCACTGAGCAGCCCCTCCTCACCCCAGGCCACCTCCCAGAGTCACTGCCCAGCCACCAGCTAAGTCTACCAAACCAGTTATCCCCCCCCCACCCCCTTCACTTCCTAGAAAAAGCTGTGTCCTGTAAATCCAGAAGAATATCACTAGCAGGAGACCGATTTCAAGCAATTATTCAGGCAGCTTTGTAGCATGAGATTCTCAGGCCCCAAAACATTCTCCACGGTTTGTTTTTTGGTTTTGGGTTTTTGGGGGGGGGTGGAAACGATGCCGATATTAATATGAAAGCTCTGTGTCTTAATCGTGGTGCCCCACATTCAGCTTCTCCCAGCTTTTATAAGGGAGAGCAGCCCGTCACTTTGGCATTCCTCCAATTCATTCAGTTCTCACTGGAGTTGCGGTGGGGGGGTGCCAGCCACCCTCAAGGTAGGAATAAAGGGCCCCTAAGAAGGGCAGGCGAATGCACTTTTTACATAATATGCAAGATTAATTATAATAAATGCAATCCAATTCACATACCTTATCAAGGAAGACAAGCTAATTATCTGTTGGAGAATTAGCTCCTATTTAAAGGGCATTTTACCTCAATTTGGCAAAAAGAACTAATGGGAATAGTCTTTCCATTCTGATGCATTCTTTTGGCTGCACCAGCTTCAGGGCTCAGAAGACTTGAACACTGCCCTGAAACCCCAGGGCTTAAGAAAGGGGGAGGGAGGGGGGCGCCTGGGTGGCTCAGTCGGTTGAGCGTCCAAGTTCGGCTCAGGTCATGATCTCACGGTCCGTGAGTTCGAGCCCCGCGTCAGGCTCTGTGCTGACAGCTCAGAGCCTGGAGCCGGTTTCAGATTCTGTGTCTCCCTCTCTCTCTGCCCCTCCCCTGTTTATGCTCTCTCTCTGTCTCAAAAATAAATAAACGTTAAAAAAAATTAGAAAAAAAAAAAAGAAAGGGGGAGGGAGGAACACAGAAACACGTATCACTCAGCATCTCCCAAAGTCTAACTCTTTGTGCTGTTATTGTAATGATGTCCCTTCCAAAGTGTCTTATCAGCAGCATGAAACTGGGAGTGACTCATATTTATGACACAACATAGGGTTGGCCCTGCCGGACCATTCACGTCCACAAACGCTTCTGTTATTTTAATAGTGCTGAGTGGTGCCTCGATACTTCCTCGCTCTACCCACCAAAGCAGAAGTCCAAGATTTACAACATATCCCTCTAGGGTGCGGGTGCCATACAGGCAGCTGGAATGTGCAGGGAGACCTACGATCGAGGACAAAGACCTCCCTAAAAATCAGTAACTTTGATAGGTAGTTGGCTCTTGTATCCTCAAGAGGAAAACAGGAATAGACAAGTGGAAGGGAATCACGGTAGAGGGGAAACCATAAAGCCAAGGTAGCTGGCCCCAGCCACCATTCCTCAAGGTGGGGGCAGGGGTGAAGAAGATTCCAGGCAAGGGAGTCTCCTAAGAGGTTTCTCTTATAATACCGAAACTTTGGAGATAACCTTAACCTCATTAATAGGCAAATTAGTTAAGTACAACGTGAGGCATCCATAAAATAAGACATGTTACAACATGAAAAGAAAATCTGATGGTAATACAGGAATCAAAAGGACACACGATATAAAGGGAAAATGAATTTCAGTTTCTATACGAGAAATGCTGCAAAATATGCACATATATGGGTAAAGAATGAAGAGAAGATATAAAAATGAAACTAGGCCAGTCAGGGGGATTAGTAGATGATCTGTTTTCTCCTTTCTAAAACGTCCTTGATATTCCAACAATGGGTATACAATCGAGTCTCTGCTAAGACTTAATTTTGTAAGATTTCCTTACATAGAAATAGTATATAATTTTCCAGGATGGCACTGATTCAGAAAAAAATACGATGTAGGTATCTATCCACCCCACCAGAAACACTGGGTTGTCTCAAACCTTTAAACGAAGCAACGGAGAGTTGTTTCTATTTATATTGTACCAGTGGCAATGTCATTTTTCTGAATCATAGCACTCCTGTATCCCCTGGACACAAGTAGCTAATGATGAATTATTTGTGTGGGTATTTGATATTATAATCATGAAACCTTTTTAATAAATGCTAGTCATTATATGTCTGGCACTGTTCAAAGCACCTGTACATGTATTATCTAATTTAATCCTCCATTAATTCCACGAGGAAAGTGCCCTTGCCCTCCCCATTCCATGGATAAGAAAACTGAGGCACACCGCATTTAATGTGCTCAAGTGCATGCTTCTAATAGGTGGCCAAGTCAGATTTCCAACTCAGCCAGCCTGGCCGTGGGACCTGTGCTGTTAACTTCCATTCTACACTCTGCCTGCTGGAAGAGATATAAATTCTGGAAAAAGAACAGTGCCTACAAATACAGATCAGCGGACCAACTCACTGAGAAGTCAGCTACCAAGCTCACTGCAAAGGGAAAGGGAACGAAAACATGGAGTGATCTGGCCAAACACTTGGACCCCTGAGATTTTCATATTTAATAACAACTCAGATACAAACCAAAGGATTACAGTCCCACTGGGGTTAAAAAAAATCACGGGACACCTGGGGGGGGGTGGCTCAGTAGGTTAAGTGTCTGATTGTTGATTTCAGCTCAGGTCATGGTCTCTCAGTTTGTGGGACGGAGCCCTGCATTGGGTCCATGCTGACAGTGCAGAGCCTGCTTGGGATTCTGTCTCTCCTTCTCTCTCTTCCCCTCTACCCTCTCTCTCTAAAAAATAAATAAATAAACTTGAAATAATAATAAATAATTTGTTACTGAACTAGAGTTAGGAAACACGGATCCTATACCAGTTCTGCCACCAGCTACTTAGACGCTCTTGGGTAAATAATCAGCATCCCCATCGGTAAAATGGGAGAGTTGGAACGAATGCTCAGTAGTACCGCCTGAATGAATGATGCTTCCGGCCCAGGTTCCCAGGGGGCCGTTCTGCTAGCCTTCAAGTGTGTCAGTTATGCTTTTTCCAGGGTCCGTCCCTGCCACACTCCCTGATTATCTGAGCTGTATTTGTACACTTAGGCTGTAGAAGGGAAGAAGAAAGGAGAAAGAAAGCAGAGGGGAAAAAGAATAAAAAGTAAATAGTTTGGTAAGAACTCTGTTCCCTTATCCCAGAGAATTAGCTTCCCCAAAGGATAAGGAGAACCTACTAGAAGTTCCTTCTTCACACAATTCAGGGCGGGGGGTGGGGGGGGGAGGGAAATCTATAGTTCATGTTTATTATTCACACTAACAGAATGGATAATGGATACATTAGGGTCTTTGGGCTGTCATCACACATTATCTCATTTTATACACACCTCGTATCAGATAGTGTATCGTCTATTCCTTCTCACTTCCTAGATCTAACTTTGTCCCTGTCTTTCTTCCTGCTCTAATTCCACTCTAGAAAGTGAATAGATTAATACTTGCAGAAAGAACATCACCCTCACATCCGCAGGTATCCTAAGGTTCTCCCCATTGACAGAAACCCAACAGTGTTGTGCCCAGGCTCTCACAGTCCAATGACCTTGGACAGGTGCCTGGGCCTCTCTGGGTCTCAGGCACTCGTATAGAAACTGGAGTGTTATCATGAGCTATAATGCTTCGAGCACAGAGTCTGGTAGGCAATAAACATCGCATAATGTTGGAGATAATTGTTGCGGTTTTCAAAGTTTCTTTAATCAATCTGTTACTCCTTAAAAAGCTTCAAGCTTAAAAAGTTTGAAGTTGCCAAAAGCTGAGATAGAACCCAGGGTGAGGTCACGGAGAAGACGGCTCTTCTCTGAGGACACAGAGGGGGCCAATATTCTCACCAGTAGCATTTTCAATTGAGGATATACAAGAAAATAGAGGGGATGAGGAGGTAAAAATATAACTTAGGGCGCATCAGAGAATAAAACACAGTTAAGGCGACCATTGGGAATGAGATACATGCTCCCTGATAATTAAGCATGTGGCCAGCTTGGAAGGAACTTGGGCCCCAACCTTGTAAGAACTGGGTTTCTGTTCTTGTTCGCCAGCTCACTGGTCAATAACATGGGAGAAAATATTGAATCCGTTCCTCAGATTCTGCATCTATAAAACTGGGGATCTGAAACCGCTCTGATGAAGCTGCTCTGAGAAAGAAACAAGACACAGAAAGGACGGCCTGATGCCCAGCACACAGAAAGCATTCAAGAGCTCTTAATTTTTGTCCCAGACTATCGGGAAAATCTTTTTTTTTTTTTTTTTTAATTTCAGGGATGATAGGTTGGCCAGACCCAGGGTGGTTATATGTGATTAAATGGTGTTCTGCGGTCAGATTAAAATATCACTTCATGGGAACCATAAAACCATCCTTATAAAGTCTTATCATAAAAATGTGCTATTTTAATAAGACTAGAAATACAAGCCCCAAGAAAATGTCCCCTATCCCTCCAAAGAAGCCCCCCCCTTAGAAGTCTGCGTCTAGACGTCCTCTCATAAGAGGGAAGCAGATGCTCTAATAACTAATGACAACAATTCACTGTCTTAAACACTAGAACCCAGGACTCAAGTCCAGGTCCTGGACGATCCTGTCACCATAACCCTGAAGGTATCCTCTGTCCTCATACTGTCGTGTCCCCTTTTCTCCACTGCCTCTCCTTATGCACCTCCCAGTCTGTGTTTTCTTTTCACCTGCCAGTAGCAACAGCGGCAGATATTTAGCCCAGTGGTTGTGGACCTTGGGGCCGTGATTCAAACTGTGTGGGATGATTCCTTCCATAGAATAAATATGAAGTATTAAAGAAGTAGCTACTGATGTTCTGACGCAAAGAGGTGATTGCCTCATCACCTGGGGACACCGCAGAAGGGGAGCTGAGCTCCCATTACGAGCTGAGGAGTGGATGTGCCTCAAAGGGGACACCAGCTGGGCGTTACCCCTGGACCAGGCAGCTTTATCTATTTACCTGGTGGAGAAATTTGGCAACAGATGCCCCACGGGGGTCCTGTTGGGGTGGTGAGACAAAGACGATGAAACCCTTTGGTGGAGCCCTGAGGATGTTCGGCCTTGTTTTGTTTTCCATGAAATTCGAGTCTTAGAAGGTGAATTAAAAAAAAAAAAAGAAAGAAAATATATATATATATATATATATATATATATATATATATATATATATGAGTAGGCCTTCACTGCAAATAAAACCTCAAAGGCAATGCAGATAATTTGATGAATCCACAAACTCTTTTCTTCCTGTTAGTGCTGTTCCACTTTGCCAGAGGCCGGGCTTGGGGTCACAGCCTTTATCTTATATGAAAGTACCAGGCTGTGTGGCTCATTTCCTTCTCCGAGAGCAGAGGCTCAAGGTTTTTTTCCCTTTCATTTACATATAAAATAGGGGTCTTGCTGGGGTGAAAGATTGGAAAGTGTGTGTGTGTGTGTGTGTGTGTGTGTGTGTATATGTGTGTGTGTATAAATATATATATATATGTGTGTGTGTATGTGTGTGTGTATAAATATATATATATATGTGTGTGTGTATACACTTATAAGTAATAGATGAGATGAGGCACAAGCTAGAAAAAAAGATATTATTATCTTCCTCTTGGCTTATGGATGAAAACATCTCAAGAGTTAAAGACGTCATAATTAGAAAACACACATCAACTTCAATATAAAATGTACATTTCGAAAATGTACGGTAAAATTCAGGCTGTGATTCATACTCGTCATTTTCTCTTCCCTCCAATTTTTCTGAATTAGTAAGGTCATACAATATGAATGAAGAGTAAATAGTATATGGAAACGCAGCCAACGAACATTCGCCCAAGAGGGACCCATATGGTTAGGGGAAATAACGCAGGCTTTGAAATGACAGAGACTTGTGTTTTTACCCCAGCCCTGTCTCTTAGAGTGGTTTTTAATTGTACTTGCAAACTTCTTCTTCTCCTTCTTCTTCTTCTTCTTCTTCTTCTTCTTCATCATCTTCTTCTTTTTTTTTTCCCTGAGCAGGCTAAAACCTTGTCTTTGAAATATCATTTACAACGCTTGTTTGCTTAGCATGCCCTCTTTTCGTCGAGAGCATGCAGGAAAAAATAAACACCAGTCCGTTCCTATCAGCAACATGTCCAAAATTAGGTCCAAATTACAAAGTTCCACTCTAATGCTTGGAGAAGGCCTGTCAGCCCTGAGCTCCTAAGGCAGAGAGAGAGTGCATATTCCCTTTTCCATTAAAAACCAACACATTTTTTTAAAAAGTCATTTCTTTTTGGATCAAGCCTTAGAAAGAAATCCTGTTGGCCATGAAGATGTGCTTAGAAAAGGCCAGACTTTGTCTTGCAAAGGAGAAATAAAGGAGGAAAATGCCAAATGCTTCACAAACATGTACTTCCCGGGAGAATGGCATTTCTAAAGATGAACTGCTCCCTAAACAAGATTGTGTAGCAGGAGGGGATGAAGAAAACAAACAGGTACATGATCTTCAAGGTAGAAAGGATCTGGAATATCCTGGCCTGGTCTGTATATGCTCCCATGCTAGCATTTAGATTTTGAGGGTTACAGCTACAGGTTCCCCAGCTCAAAAATTAGTGCCCAGCACATAGAAGGCATTCAGTAATATTTGTTGAACAAATGAATGCATCTCCTCTACCCACGGGCTGTATATCCATGGAGACCAACACATCAAAAAGTCCCTAGAAACCTGAGATACTTTGGGACAAGGGTGCATTTTGATACATGTTTTCCAGCTCTTTCATAAACCATCAAGTTCCCTAGAAGATGGGTTTAAGTCAATGTCAATATTTGACCTATTAATCTAGGACCCAGGCAAAAAGCGGGCCCACGAGCTGCTGGTTTTCAAAAGAGCTTAGACTTAGGTCCCTATAGTTCTAGACTGAAATCTCAAAATTCAACAAAAATGGTATCAATACGAAAAATGATTGATTAAATGTTACTTCATATTTGTAAGCTATACAGTAGATCCTGTTATCATTAGATAATCACACACACACACACACACACACACACACACACACACACACACTCTACCAACCTGGCAAGACCTATTTTAGCACTGAGGACCAAGGCTCTAAAATTAATCATGCATGTGACCTTGGGCAAGTTAAATCTCTCTAGGCCCCATTTCAGTAACTGCATAATGAGACTGGACTAGATCAATGGTTCTCACACTTTCCTGCACGTCAGAATCACCAGGGAAGCGTTATGCACACGCTGTACCCCAGACCAATTTAACCAGGATCTCCAGAGGTGGGAACAGAGCATCGTAGGTTTTAAATCACCCCAGTGGATTCCACTGGGCAGCCTGCAGGGACGACTGTGGGACTAGGGGTCCTCTAAAGTCCCTTCCTGTTCTAAAAACTGGGATCTTGAGCTCAAAGAACATGAGAAGACCTCTCCTGGGTTCAGAATTTCTCTCCCTAATGTGGAGTGTATCCTTGCCTACCTACTTGAGTTAAATCACTGCAAATCGACACATTTTTATGCCCAAACTGCTCCCCCAGGCTGGGGCAGGAGGGCCTGGCTGGTGGCAATGCTGAGCCTAAGGAGTGAGGAGTGGGTCTGCTCCTGGTCAAAGGCTCACACCTAGGCTGTGCAGAGTTTTTCTGCGCCTGTGATTCTGTCAAAACTCCCTTCCCTTACCCTCCTTTTTCTAATCTAAAATCATGATCTACTACTGCCAGGAAAGGAGTTTCTTGAACTTGTCCTTGACAAGCCAGATGGTTAACTTAACTGATCTGGATTGGTGAGGACAAGTGGTTGATATTTAACATGCTCCCATAGTACCGTGCTTAGAGCAACTTGCCATCCTCCCCAGTGACCAGTGTCTAACCTCAGAGGATCTGCAAGGGCACAGGGGTAGGGGAACAGGGCCCAGGGGCTGCTTCATTGAGAGCCATGCACCAGGCACTTGATTTCCGCTGTCTCAGTTCATCCTGTGATGTTGGAATTACTCCTGTTTCACAGCAGAGAAACAACCGGGGCTCTGGGAGGTGACCTGAGCTCCCTAAGGACACCTACAGTTGGTCAATAGAAAAGCCTAGAACTGAGCTCAGGTGTAAGTGGGCTAAACCACACTTTGCTGAGCACACAGCGAATGGGGAACAGATAAAGCAAGGACAGGGATGGGGGGCGGGGAGCTCACTTACATCCTTTCACTTACATCTTAATTAGGAAGAAGGACAGGATACCCAAGAGCTCAAAATACAGGCAACCGTGAACCAGTTGAGAGCAAAGGCCCAGGTCTCGCTTCAAGAACGGGCCTTCCCACGATTCCCCGCCTTTCCTTCACATGCCATCTCCTCACAACTCAAAGCTTTGAGAACCTTTGAAAATGAAGCACATCCCCCCCCTCCTTCCACCTACCCTTTTATAGTCAGACTACAATCCTTCTTCCAAAAATAAATCAGCCCCAGAGGCCAGAAAAAGCGACGCTTAATGGTTTTATACTTTCATCATTTAGTTATGGGATGCTAGTTGGACAGATTTATCATCACATTTCTACAGATTCCCCTACAAATAAATAACTCTAGGATATGCCCAAATAACCCTGGCCTCTTGACCTAACATGTTTTTATAATTATTTGGCACTCCAATCGTATGCTACTTAAATTAGGTAACAGTCACCAAGTTATTTTTAGGCCATAACACCACACACACACACACACACACACACACACTCTCTCTCTCTCTCTCTCTCTCTCTCTCTCTCTCTCTCTCTCTCTCTCTCCCTCTCTCTCTCCCTCTCTCTCTCCCTCTCTCTCCCTCTCTGTTATATCTAGCTTGCTATTTGTACTCCTTTGCCAAAGGAGCACAGATTGCCTTTTTACTAGCACCACCATTTCTCTCCAACCAATAGTAATAACAATATGAAGCCACATTTACTGAATGCTTACCACATATGAAAACCGGTCTAGACAGTTTGCACACATGAATTCCTTCGATTCCTAATCTAACACTATGAGCTAGCTACTGTTATATCCTCTTTTATAAGTGCAGAAACTAAGGAAGTAAGGGATTAGGCAATTTGCCCAAGGGCCCATGGCTGGTAAGAGGGGACCAAGACTAGCTTCAGACAGACCGGATCCCAAATCCCGCCTGAATGTCTCCACCATTTGCTACAAGGCAAACGTTCGGCACGTTTGGATGGTAAGCGGAGGTCCAGAATAACAACGGTGAGTTCGTGCATGTAGGTATGTCTTGATTTCACATATCTTAAAAAAAAATCCTCCTAACACCCTGAGAGACAAGAGGAAGACTGTTTGTTCCCCCCCAAAACAAAGCAGGAATAGAATATTGTCACAGGGTCCCTGATTTCCAAGCACGGGCATTTATTTTGTTGTCAAACTCAGTATTGCCCAGAAGTGTTAACTTCAGAATCCTTTGTGATTGTGGAAAAATGTGCAATCTATGTTGTTCATTCCTCAGGAATCATGATGGAAGGTTTTATGGTATAACAATCTAACTCTCTACGTTATCAAATCTTCCTTATGGATCAGCCTTCCTGATGTGATTTCCTCTCTTCCCCTGCTCCCCACTCAACACCTCTAGCCACGGCAGCAGGCCTGTGGGGGACCGAGGCAGTCGGTCAGTCTTTGTATCCTGACAGCACAGAGCAAGTATGGGCATGGGCCCTACAGACCCCCAAGGAAGTGCCTAGAGCCCCCTCCCCCATTCGCTTCTCCACAGACCTGAGAGCTACCTAGCCAGAGTGGAATTCTAAGTTTGAAAAACTCTCAAAAATGGTCACACGACCCTGAAGGTTTTAGGAGTGCAAATGTTGTCCACGCTAGACTATAAAATATTCCCGGCCTTCTCAAGGCTAAGACACAGAGTTCCAATGTGAAACATATTTGAATACATTATGGTCTATGCTAGGAAATATTTCAGCAACCGAAAAAGGAAGAGAAAGCCAATTGGGAAAATAGTGACAACTGTTTACTCTAGGTGACAGGCATGTGGGTGCTCTTTAACCTCTTTTCTACTTTTCTATCTATTTGAAAATCATTATTAAAGTTTTAAAGGCACACACCGTCTTTCGAGAGGAGCAAAGCCATAGACTATGCTTTCCAACATAGGCCTATCGGTGATAAAATAGTTCCCTGAATCCAGCTTTCCTGAAAAGTAAGGGTACCCTATAAACACCATGACAGAGGTGGTAGCTCCCATTAAGGAAGGGACCGGAACGGTCTAGTCTTCTTACTCCGTTTGGTTAGAAATTATACCAAAAAGCAACTTGGGGTGAAACAGATTGTGGCCCTTTCAGAGACTTTGCAAATCCCTACGTTTTTATTCATTTGGATCATTTTCACCAGGATGAGCAGAAGCACTGGTCTGATGCCATTTATTCTTCGGAAGCTGAGAATAAAACATAGATTCAGACATAGGTCACCACAGGGAGGGGACTGTAAATTAGAACAGTAACTTAATCCCAGGGGCTTCTGCGCCTCTGATTGGTTTCTTCCCAACCTGACACAGCATTACTAAAATGGTAACTGAGCAGCCACTCTATTTGGTAGCACCAAAAATGGAGAACATGGCATTGAAATAGGGGGACATGAAACTTGGACAGGGAGGGTAGCAACCAGTGTTTACAAACACAACCCGGAGAATCAGTTGGGCCAGCCATAAATTACCCAAGATTGTACCGAAATCTCTGAAGAGAAATTAATGAGGCCCCAGAAGTTTCCGCCTTAGACTTGCAACCACCTTCATCCCCATAGCTTCCCTGCGAAAATTGCTCATTCCAAAATGGTACCGCTCCCACCTCGCTAACATAAAATCTTACATCACCAGGGGAGGGGTTAGTAGAATGAACCCCAGCAGAGAACCCAGACCAGAGTGGTCGGCTTGACCCACTCGAGAACTTGGGAGAAGTTGCTGGCCATGCGCTTCTGCGAGAGGCCCACCCCGTTCTTCACCTCAGTGGTGCTACGGGATTAACGTTTGGTTTATTTATCCAGATGAAAGCGTAGGTAAGGGGGGGGGGGGCGGTTCTCATCGCGATCGCTTTCCTTTCTTTCCCATCTTGGTCCCAATGTTAAGCCGTTCCCCCAAAAGAGACCAAAACGGTAATGACAATAATAAATTAACTAGATTACAGGCCCTTTTGCTCCTAAACTATGTATTTTCAACCAACTTCCCAGATACTTGAAGAAAAAGCCCCCAAAACTACAAATAATCCAACCTCTACCACCAGCGCGTCTTCCAGGTCGACCGCCGCTGTGTCTCACCAACCCGAAAATGACGCGCCCTCGGGGCGGCCGCCCAGGGTGCCCAGTGGTGAGGTCAGCAGCATGTCCGGCCCCGCCCCACTGAGGCAGTCTTACTCAGTGACACCGAGGAACAAGCCCAGGCTGCTTGGACTCTCAAGCTGCATCCACCGGAGAGGTACCCCACTTCCATCAGTAGCACCCAGGAGACTCATTTCCCGGCGATCGACAAGCCACCCCCAAACACAACAGTGTCCGCTGCAAACGAGAGGGTAGGATCTCCAACTCCTCCTAATCACCCTCGTGTTCAAGGTCAGGGTCATCTTCATTTCTACTGTTTGATGCCTGCCCTCAGATCATACAGACGTAAAAAGGTCTACTGTCTCTTAACAACCTCTCCTCTACGTGAGCAAAGAGATGCCCCGCACGACCACCGGCTAGCCCCTCTCTTTGCTCCCCACTATTACAAACGGGAAATTTGTAGGTCGTATTTTTTCCCACCCGAAAAAAGACAAGACAAGCCAAGACCGTGGTGAGAGAACACTAGCTGGGTAAGCCTACCGGGAATTACTCAAAGTCAACCAAACCAGAATAGGAAACGATAAAATACACAGATTTTCCTCCACAGGGGAAACCTGAATATATCCGTCACCCTGAGAAAACCCATCAACCACAACAAAAAAATCTGGGCCCTGCTGAAACTCTCTGGATGTGACCGCCATTATGTTCTCCTTCCCACCAGACCCCACCGACCCTAAGAAAAGTTGTGCCTTTGTGGGAGCACAGTGTCAGCAAGCTTGAGGAGCTCAGGAGAGGATGGGATCGGGGGACAATATCAGAGCAATTCAGAACCGTATTTCCAACAACACTACTTAAGAAAAGGCAGAATGCGTCACTGGGAAGACAAGGAGAGTGGCGGAACTGTCACACAAAGACAGAACGACCGACTTGCTCATCCCGGTGGCCTGCTGCAAGTGAAATATGGAAGGTATTTAAAGGAACCCAGCAATGCCTTTGGTCAACACTCTTCAGGAGACTTGGTGGTGATGTGGCCCAGAAACCGTATACCTTAGCTCTAGATACAAGAGAAGAAAAGAGAGAGGATGACTGTCTCTCACGACCACCAAAGGACAGAAGACACCGAAGACGCACAGCAGTGCGTAGTGCCCCAAAGGACAATATCGGACGCCAAGGAGGAGCAACCGGGACAGATCCCAGATGAGGGCTCCCCTGCTGGGTTCGGCAACCCTGGGTGAAAAGGAACTCAGGAAAGAGTGGGTAACTAACTCTTCCTGCCAGGGCTCAGCAACGCTGACCTCACAGTTATGCCGCATCCAGGGTACGTGGGCAAGTGACCCACCACTCCATCCTGGAAGGAGCCATGATGCCAACGGTTGCCAGGTGAGGCCAGAAAGAACAACGGGTTGGGGAGGTGTTTCATAAAAATGTCTCTGTCCCCCTGGAGCTTTGGCAGAAGAATGCACGTTTTGGCTACACTTAACGCTTTCTGTGGGGCCTTATAAGAAGGGTCTCTGCCCTTCTTGAAGGTCACTTTATAAACCACCTAAAAGCCCAGCTGGCCAGAGAGGTGAGGAAGAAGCTTCCCCACCAAAAGAACTGGTACCTGTAGGTTTACTTGTAGTTCACCATAGTTGCTGCTTCCTCCGTTCCATCAACTTGGGTTAAATCTGAGAGACAATACCTTTCCAGCTGGTTATTGAGTGGAACGGTGCTACCAGCCCAGTTAGGACTTGAGAAACCATCTGGTGGCACAAAGCCCCTCTTTAGAAAGATGAGAAAACAGTCTCAGAGAGGTGAGATGCTTACACCACGCAACCGAGCGGCTGAATCGAGACTAGAACCCAGGGCTTCTGGCTTCCAGTTCTGTGTTACTGGGCTTTTCTCACTCTTACCAGAACAACGAAGGGCCAAGAAGGGAAGACGAGAAGAAGAAAGCCTGGCTTGGCCTCGGGTCGCCAGGGTGTAAGGAGGCTGCCGGAACTTCTGAGACCGAACCCGCACTGGACCCAGGCTGACCGGGACTGCGCGGGGGAAGGGGGCAGGGAGGGCATTACCTTTCAACACCAGAGGCTCTTTGCCTTCTCTCTTCAGGGACTCGAGGACTATGTGAAGAGGCTGGGAGGGCATCACTCGGCTCGGCTCATTGGTATTCTCATCATAAACTATAATTTCTTTGGAAAAGATCCTCTTGAAAGAGTCCTTGCCTTCCCTACAGGAAATCAAGTCTAAGACAGTGATCTTGCCCTGTTGCAGTCGCCGCCGGCTGATCTTGTCGGCACAGTTAATGTGGACAGCTCCTTGGATGTGACTCTTGTTGTACTCCATGAAGGGCCTGCAGTCAATGATGACGGGGCCCTGGCTCGGCAGGTGGCTCTTGCTGCCCTTGGCCATCTTCTTCGCCAGGTCATTGGGGTAGATTATTTTGATGCTGGCTAGCTGCTTGGGGGTCCCTGACACAGGGCTTCCCACCCCACCTGACGGACTTAAAGGGCCTGCGTTCTCATTGCTGTTGACCATCTGGCTGGCAGGGCAGGCGGCAGAGGTTCCGATGGCAGCGGCGACGGCCTGGGTCGGGGCCTGACTGTCCTTGTCGTAGGTTGCCACAGTGCAGCAGCTGGCACTGCTGCATCCACAATTCAGGGAGCGGGCAGAGCCGCTGGATGAGGGCATATACGTCAGATTCGCAGCCTTGAGGGACACGACGGTGGTGGCAATGACCGGAGGGCGGCTGCTACTGCCGGGGGCGGCAGGGCCAAGGTAGCCTGAGTCTAAACAAAGGTTGAGGTCCTGAGGTCGGACGGGCCTAGACAATGCCACCACTAACCTGTCGTCTAAAGGAGACGGAGGCATGAGGAGGCTGAAAACTGGCAATTCAAGAAGAACTCAAGACAGTCTGTAAAGAAGGGGAGGGGGGAAAGAGAGAATAAAGTCACGTGACACAAAAGGCAGTCGGCTCCAAAACCTGGGCAAGGTCTCCGCTTCCCTCTGAGGGAAGGGGTCCCAAGGGCCCTCTACCACGCCACTCTCCAAGCCTGGAGCTCGTCCTTAGAGCTGCCAAGAGGATGTCAACCTGAGGGCCCCCGCCTACGTGGTCACCAAGTCCACGGCTGCATGGACCATCTACACCAACGCTGACGAACGACCTTCCGCGGACCCACAGCAAAGGTCGGCCTCGGAGACAGCAAAGGCACGAAGACTCAGACAAGCTGAAGACAGAAAGGAAGGCTCTTCAGAGGCATCTGTTCTGGGCCTCATCTCCTGGGCAGAAGCATCGGGCAGCCATCTGAGAAAGAGCCACTTGTCCACCCTTACATACTTTCCATTTCATCCCCTCACCCGCTGCAAAGGCAAAGCAATGACCAAGAGCGCTGGCATGGCTCACCAAAATATACAGCAGCTAAATATACATCGGGGGCGGATGGCAACTTTCTGCACATCAGAATGAAAGTGTCCCCCTTCGTGAATCTCTTTAACCAGCAGCTAGTCTCGCTTCCCACTCCTTTGAGAGGCACAGCACGGTCACATTAACCCCCCCCCCCATGTTTCCTGTCAGTCTCCTATAAATTAATCTGCATTTCCCCTTTTGTTGCGAACGAAATGTCCCGAAACAAAGCCTCGGGCCAAGGAGCCAAGTCTTGTAACCCCTCAGCTCTGGCGGACCCATCACCCTTTGCTCCTCTGCTGCCAACCTCGTCGCCCCCCCCCACCCCCACTCCTGCCTTTAAGGAAAGGACCACTTCGACTCTCCTCCCTCCTTCATTTCTCTATTGGCACACGCTGTGCATCCCAGAGCTTCTCTCAATGGCAGGCAGCCACCATAGAGGACATTTCAATCCCCCACAGATAGACCCTTGCCCCTTGAAGAGGATGAACTCCGTAGAAAGGACTTCCCAATTAGCTGGTCCCTGTTAAAGGGCGCAGGGAAGGGTTGCCCGCTAGGTCCACCTCCTGTTTCATGAGAGGACGCCTGCAAAGGAACAGTTCCTTCCTTCCCGTGGGCACAGGGGCACTCTCTGACCAGACCCTCCTGGGTCCTCTGCTATTAGACATGCACAGAGAAAAGAAACCAAACCCCATGCAAGAATCGCTCACCTAAAGGAACTTTAAGAGATGGCTGGGAAAATGTCATCTATCATCCGTCTACACACGACCGTCACCATTCTCTGACACAGAGCCAAAGTGTCACAGGCAGAATCCACACGCGAGCGCACGCATACACACAGAGGCACCCACCCAACACGTCCACAGATCCCCACCGACTCAGGTTTCTCTCTCCCACCTTTGGATGGGAGAGAAGGTTCCATCCCCTTCCCTCCCCCCTCCCTCTCTTCTTCCTCCCTCCCTCCCTTGCGTAGTATTTTTTTTTTTTTTTTTTTTTTTTTTGAAGAGCAAGTACTATTCCAGAAGCTATAACTGTTTCCCAGCTGGACCAAGCTGGGAAAGTCTTTGCTATTGTGTTACCAGGTAGGGCTCGTCCCGGGATCAACAGCCCGTTTCCTTTGCGAGGGACGCAGAAGCGTGTTTCACGGAGACACAGGCTGGGACCCCCACCTCCACACGGAGTGCGCGGCTCACACGCGCGCACACACACACACACACACACACACACATACACACACGCGCGCGCACGGAGTGTATAAAGAGATCTGCATCCCTGCAGCAGAGGGTCGGGCGTATATATTGCCCGTGAAACCATCCAGACTGGCCCAGGAAACCTCCCAGCGAAACACGGAGCTACCCCCTCTCCCTTGCTAGTCGTCCTTCCACCTCAAGGCAGGGGCTGGAAAGAAAATTAAGTCGTTCGAGAATGCTACTTCCCCACTCCTGGGCGCTTATCCCCCTTCGCAACAGAGCGCACGAACAAGCCCCTGGCATTTAAAACTGCCGCAAAGCATCCCAACAAACCTCATTTTTTCTTCTCTCCAAACCCAACTAGACTGCAGACAGAGTAAACGCACAGGGCAGCGTGAGCCAACAGCCGGAACCCTCTAACCTCACCTGCTGTGGCTCCCCCGTGAGCATCGCATCGCACACACTCACTCACACTCACACTCACACCGCCTTACACTCCCAGGCTCTCGGGAGCAGCCGCGGTGACTTCCACTTACTTCATAAATAAGCGTAGCCCTCCACCATCTGGCGCTCCGCTTCAGCTATGGATTCGCCCATTCAGCCCCCATTCACTTGGCTTCATTGATCTCCAGCAGCAACATAGTTACTTTCTCTTTTGCTACACTGTAAATGTAAGGTTCTGGGGGGGCGGGCCGGCTGCCGACCGACGGCACGTTGGGCCAATAGGGATCCGGAGAAAGCTGACCGCGGCCTCACAGCGGCCCGCGGCCAATGGGCAGCCTGGGGGGAGGAGCCGGGGGCGTGGCCTCGTCTCTTTAAGGAGGGTTTATCCGACGCCGCTCCGGGTCCTCAGAGTTAGAACACGGGCGGTGATGTCATTGGCAACCAATCAAAAACTTAAAAGGGCCAGCCGGGGCCCGCGCGGAGCAGCTGCTCTCTATTTACATGTAAACCGAACCGGCTGGATGCGGTTAACCCTTTCCGGGGCTGAAGTGTCAGTGGGCTGGACTCGCCGCTCTGGCTAAAACTGGCTGGGTCCCTTTGCCAGGATCCCCCCCCCCCCGCCCCCTGCACCCCCGCTCCCTGTGGGCAGACCACGCTTTCCTTTTCCTTCTCACTGGGGACGGAAGATCAAAAGTGTCGGAGTAACTTTCTCCAGGCAAGAAACAAGAACAATCACCGTCCCCAGTGGGCAAACCGGGTTCTCCGAGTCGCTCGAGGTGCTTTGACAAACGCGAACCCGAGAGCCACGGACGTCGCCGAGCCGCCAGCCGTGGGACCGACGTGAGCGCGCTGCCAGGGGCGTCGCTTCGGCGGCGGCCCGCGAGCACCCGCCGCGCGCTGGGGGCCGGGGCGCGGGCGCGGCTGGCGAGCGGGCGGGCGGGCCGGCCCCGGGGAGCGAGGCCCACCCAGCCGAGCTGCGCCCCGCGTCTTCGGGCCGCGCGATCGGCTCTGCGTCTCCGGGAAGCGTCGGCCGCCCGCCCGCCCGCAGATGTCGCTGCCCCTCCGGCTGCCCTGCTGCTACCCCGCGCGGCGGTGGCGCGGCGCCCTCTGGCTCGCCTGCATCTGCGCCCCGGTCACGCCCCCGCCGTCCCCCCGCCCGCGTCCCGGGGCTCGGCCGAGGCGGCGCTGCGGAGGGCTGCTCAGAGGTGGCGGCGGCCTGCGTCCAGGCCAGAAGCTACAGGGTGCGCGCCCACGAGGCCCGGCGTCGCGACGGGGCTCGCAGTGCGCTCGCCACACCCCCGGGGACCCGTCTGCCGCCCGGCGCGCGGCATCCCCGCGCCGTGCCTGCCGCCCTCCTCCCCGCGTCCTGGGCAGCCGCCCCGCCACCCCGCAAGGCCCCAGGCGAGCCTCGGACAGTCAGCCCGGCGCTTCTGGAACCCCGCCGGTGGCGGACAGGAGCTGGAGCTGAGAGTAAACAACCAGATTGCGTGTAGCTCGCGGAGCGTCGAGGAGGCGGCGCCGACCCTCTGGGTTTTCCAGACTTTTGCCGCCCGCGGAAGTCGCGGGCCCAGGCACGCGTCCGGAGAAAAAGAGTGGGGGTCGAGAAGCCGGCTCGCGCCTGGTCGGGAAAATATCAGGGTCACTGCGGGAAGGTTTTCTTGGGGTGCGAAAAGGGGTGGAGATGACGAAATGGACTGCGGAGAGCCTTGCGTCACAGAGCCCTAAAGAGAAAAGAGCTTTTTCCGTTCCCCTCACTGGTCTCAGACGGGAGCGAAGGAGTGAAATAATTACAGTGGAGGACATTGCATTAGGAGACTGCAGACATTTGGCGATGATTTTTCTCTTAGGAGCTTGAAGGTGTTTGGAGACATTCTTCAGGCTCCAGGCCTGTTAAGTAAGCTAAGTGGCGGTGACATATTCTTATAATTGCTTTAAGTGCAGATCGGACATCAGAAGATGCCACACGATGGCCGGCTGTGCTCCAAGAGCCGCTAAGAGCAACCCCTTCGGGTTCCTCCGGAGGGAAAATACCTGTACAGTTTTTCACATAGGTGCGTCCACATACACAGTCCAGCTTTCACTCCAGGGTTTCAACGTGCAGTAAGTGAATACAGTTATCTTAAAAAATCATATGATCATCTTTTGTGTCACCCTTCTGCATTCACACGCCAAGGCACCTACACCCTTCATGATACCTGAGTACTTAGGGCAAGCCCGTTCGACCTTACACCTTGGGGATCAGCAGGTCCTGGCTGAGGAAGTTGGTTTTGGGTAATTTCCATAGACCTCAGAGAAGAAGTTCCCAGAGGGTCTACCCTGGATCTATTTGGAGCTTTAATAGCTTGCTTTTCCCTAACCATAGACGACTATTGAATCAGCGTTCACTAATTCAGGGTCAGAGAGTTCTGGATAGAAGTCCTGATTCTGACGCACATCTGTTGTGTCTGTTCATCCAGAGTCACTGTGTTCATTTGTTTATCTGTAAAACGGTAATACCCCAGCCCAGAAGGAAGAAGGAAAAGTCCTGGTGGGGAGGGGCCGGGGAACCAACACTTGTGCTGATAACTGGGTGCCTCTGTTTCAAAGCACTTGTGATCTCTAGATTACGAATTCATTGCTAATGCCTCACGATCGAAGCCCAAACAAAGTAGGCTTTATACACTTACAGAGGAGTTTATAACAGCTTCTCCCACAGGCCCAGAAGGGGAATGTCACTTCAAAAACAAATGTAACCCATTTAATGAGATGATTATTTTATTATAGTTTCAAACTAGTGGATTATTCTAATTTAGTTGACTAAGAATCGAAGCCATCCAAGTTGCAAAATTAGGAAAAATGGCAACATTCCTCCTCATTTATCAAACTTGAAACGTGGAAGAATTACCGGATCATTCACACACAAACATGTCATTTTTTTTTTTAACTAAGCATCTCTAAAGGTACAGCTTATGTTCAAATTATAGAATGGTAGGAAACAGTTTACAGGTGGATGTTGTTTCAGTCGTTATACTTCTGAGCGTCTTCTGTACAAACAGAGGTGATTGTGTTCCTTTAATTTTTTGTTTTGAGTCATCAATGTGAGAACGCTGTCCGTAATACCAGCCAGTCGATGGCTATGAACCTGATCCGTATACAAATAACCAGCAAAGCCTTAATGTTCAGTTTTGGTCCCAAAGAGACAGCAAAACATCTTCGCCGTATTTGAGTGTCCTAACGTGATTATGCTGAGCCATATCTTTGTTCCGACAAACATCATAAGGAAAATACCGTTTCACCGCAAAGCACTATGTGTTAAAGCCAAAAGATGGAGACGACTTAGACTGACACAGAAGATATAATATGGATAACGTCGGAAAAAAAAAACACATACTAATTAAACGACTTCCTTAATGCGCACTCAAATGGTGATGAGTGTGAGATGCTGACGGCAGAAGGTAGGGATGGGTGTGACAGCCGGGTTTTCAAAATACTCCTCCGGGTCAAGGTAGATTCCTGGAGGAATTCTAGAATTCTAGAATGAAGGCAGAGAAAGGCTTAAGGAAAACTTAGAAGGAGTAAATCCCAGGGTAAAGGTGATCGCGGATCCACAAGAGGTTGGAGCACGAGCTGAGTGACGGAAAGGTGAGGTGTCGAGCAGCTGAGGTCACCGAGGCCAGCCTGATGAAACGTCGCGCAGCACTTTCCAGGCCCAGAAGAAGAGTGGCTCCCGCAGCATCTGGTGCGGCCATGGAAACGCAAGCGGGACCATCTGCGTGTCTCTCTCCATGAGTTTGGAAACGGGGAGCCTGCAGATGTTTCCCGGTAAAGTCATGGATGGGATGGACCTATGCCCGAGCCATTTAAGATTCTGTGCTTCTGTGCTTTCTGGTAGGGTAGCCATTTGCCACATGAGACCACTGAACACTGGCGACGTGGCAAATGGGAATTAAAATGTGCTGTGCGTTTAAAGTAAATGCCGAGGGTGCCTGGGTGACACTGTTGGCTAAGCTTTCAGCTCTTGATTCCGGCTCAGGTCAGTATCTCATGGTTCATGGGATCAAGCCCCAAGTCAGGCTCTGTGCTGAGTATGGAGCCTGCTTGGGATATTCTCTCTCTCTCTCTCTCTCTCTCTCTCTCCCTCTCTCCCTCTCTTTCTTCCCTTCCCTGTCCTTCTCTCATGCTCTCTCTCTCTCTCTTCTTTCCCAAACAAACTTTACAAATAAAGTAACAAAATACATGCCAGATTTTGAAAATTTCACATAAAAATGTGAAATATCTCAATTATTTTTGTATCAACTACATGTGGAACTGTGCAGATATGTTGGGTTCAATAAAATATGTTGATGAAATTAATTTTCCCTATTTTTGTATTTGTTTATTTTCCTTCTTAGAATAGAGCTATTAGAAAATTCAAAAAGACTTATGCACTTGACATAGGTTTGTGGGCAGTGCCGTTCTAGAACCTGCAATTTCTCCTTTGATTTGAGGTCACTTTGGGGCCAAAGGGACCAGAACCACTCAGTGTTAGATCTGAACCGGCCTTAGAGCTTATCTAGGCTGGTGTTTTTCAAACCGTGTGAGGATGAGCCACAGGGAATAGAGACACCCAGGCCAGGGGAAGATTAAAGAAAGAGCCCTGGGGGGCGCCCGGGGTGGGGGGCTCAGTCGGTTAAGCCTCCGGCTTCAGCTCAGGTCACCGGTTCGCGGTTTGTGAGTTCAAGCCCCGCGTCGGGCTCTGTGCTGACAGCTCTGAGCCTGGAGCCTGCTTTGGATTCTGTGTCTCCCCCTCTCTCTGCCCCTCCCGTTCTCATGCTCTATCTCCCTCTGTCTCTCAATAATAAATAAACGTTAAAAAATATATACATATTAAAAAGAAAAAACGAAGAGAAAAAGTCCTGAGGGGTGAGCTGAAGGAGCTCTGGGACCACTCCTCCTTCCTCACACACCTGGAGATGTATTCTTTTATTCCTGAGACTCCAAAGTAAGATTGCTTTTGAAGAAAGGATTCTGGCTGGTGTTTTGTTTTCTTTTGCTGTGTTTTACTCAGGGCCCATCACTTTGCCCGTAAGGCAATCTGAGGTCCAGCGAATGGTGATAACCGAGTCAAAGCCATGCTTGACCTCAGGACTTGACCTCAACTTCACTTGAAGGTCCAGTGTGGTCCCTACAGTGCAGGCAGCGAGTGCCCTGTTGGGGGAATTAATAAACTCCCTGTGTCAACTGAGGCAAGCCGGTCCCCTTCCCGAGCAGTTAGCTGTTCGTTCCCCTCGGCTCGTCCCTCCGTTGGTGACCTCAGAGATGCCTACTGCTCTTTGTCAAGAGAGAACTCCGGCTAGGCCCGAGTGTGTGGATCACTGACACAATTTTCCTTCTGAAAATACCAAACCAAAAACTCACTGGCGGTAGGTTTCCAGCAATGCCTTGCTCTGCAGTGGATGGCCTATTATTATTATGAGCTGCTACATCAAAGACTTCCCGTTTTCCCCTTTGCCAGGCTGAGCAATCATTCTCTCATTAGAAAATGCTCTTGGACCCACAGTGGCTCCAGCCCAGGAGGCTGTGACTGCCGGCTGCAAAGACGAAAGGCAAACACTCCCGCTCAGCGTTCCTAGAGCCCCTCCCGCTTGCCTCAGGTCTAAGGAGTGAAGGC